>NW_012101587.1:3072536-3138324 GCF_000951045.1 Mandrillus leucophaeus | reverse complement strand
GGAAGCGCGCGCGGAAAAGACAGGAAAACACGCGCAGGTGCGAGGAAGCAGCCCGGTCCCGCAGCCCGGAGACATCATAGTCTTCGTCGCTCTCTTGTTAAAAAGAAAAAGCCTGCTGTTTAGCCGTGACTCACCTGCACACAGATTTAGTGGTCAGAGATCTTTCCCTGGATTCTCGGCCTCCTAATGGTGATAGAGGAGGAGGCTGGGGGAGGCCCTGAATGAGGCCCCGCGTTCCTCCTGACCTACACCCCCAGTCAGGGATCTGGATCTGGAGCTTCCGGAGGCAGCCTGGGACCCACACAGTTTGTTAGGAAGTGAGGGAGAGGGGTGAGCCCTATCCTGGCCCTCGCTGGGAGGCGGGACACCGACTTCAGCGTGGGGTCGGGGTTGCCGCCTAAAACCAGCCTCTCCCAAAGGCCGGGAGGATTTAGCAACTGTGTTCAAATGCTAGCAACTGGAAGAGAAATAGTTCCACAACGACCCAAAAGCATTCAGTCTGGTGGTTTCCTCAGGAGAGATTTTCAAGTGGAGAAGTTAGGAAGGTTCTGGGACTTTCAGGCTGAAGGTGAGGAGGGAAAAGGGTGCCAAAGATAGTGTGTTTCTCCAATTTTTCTGCCCCCCAACCTCACTTTAAGTCACGGATGAGCGGAGTGGGTGTGGGAGGTTGGACAGCTGCCCTAGGAGCACGGGTGGTGACAATGAACCCGGGTGCACCCAGGTCCCAGCTGAAGTCACTCAAAGCTCAGGCTGGGGAAGCTGGAACACTGGGTCCCGTTTTAGATACCTGTTTTAGCATCAGAAACAGCTTTTCCTCCCCAAAACATCTCTTGGCTTTATCGCAGTGACTCCACAGGGCGGGGCCACCTTCCTGCCTGCAGAGGTCCCTGTATGCTGGGCTCCAGAGCGTCCCTCAGGCCACAGTGACAGCAGCAGCACGTGGCCTTCTGTTTGGTGCTCCTGCTGCTGGTGTTTCAGTGGTTTCCTGAAACACTGCATATGCCAACAGTCAGCCCTGCAAATGTCAGGCTCCACAAGTTCCAGTTAAAAGTCTTTTTACAGTATTTATAAAATTGCACTGTGCATATTTTGTTGGGATGGAGTGTCCATGCAGATGGGCAGCCAGGCAGTTTTAAACATTCATGGATTCTTCAAAGAAAACATATAGATAATACTATTTAACAAAACAGTGGATTCACATTTGGATCAATTGGTCCTGTCTTGGGGGTTTTCATGCCCTCCTGGTTAGAAAAAGGACCCCAGGTTGAGGACGGTGGATGGAAGAAACAGGCTGGCATTTCACTGTCGAGAGACAAACTTTCACATGAAGATGTCCATGTAGCCCTCGGCAAAGTGACAGAGATTCACTGTACTGAATAAAATTGAAAGGCATCTTTTGACAAGTAACCCATGAAAGCCTCATTGTGTCTTTGACATTTCTAAGAAAGTCACATTGCAGTTACCCCCATCTTTCACAAGGTACCAGAGAGCAGAAAGTTAGATCTATCCGGCATCTCATATGGCAGCAAATAGCAAAATGTTTTGTGCATGAAATAAACTCAATAAATTTTTTGTTAAGTTGAATTCGACTCCAAATTACCCAAGCTAAAGGAAGTAAATGAATCTAAATAGTTTCCGACAGAACTCAGACTGCACGAACTTTGAGTTTTCTTTAGTTTCTTCATCAACAGATTTGTCTTTGTTATGATGTTTTGCTTAGGAAAGGAAAGGACTGAACTTTTTTTTTTTTTTTTTTCCATATGGAGTCTCATTCTGTGGCCCAGGCTGGAGGGCAATGGCGCAATGTCGGCTCACTGCAACCTCCGCCTCCCAGGTTCAAGCGATTCTCATGCCTCAGCCTCCCGAGTAGCTGGGATTACAGGCAACTGCTACCATGGCCAGCTAATTTTTGTATTTTTAATAGAGATGGGGTTTCACCATGTTGGCCAGGCTGTTTTGGAACTGCTGACCTCAGATGGTCCACCTGCCTCGGCATCCCAAAGTGCTGGGATTACAGGCCTGAGCCACCACACCCAGCCAGGACTGAATATGATTTTCAGACCTGGTCTACACCTCTCTGAGCCTCATTCCCCTCATCGCTAGTGTGGAGGTAATAGTCATCCTCACATCAGGGCTGAACGCTCTCTTTCTGCAGCTCAGGCATCGGTGGATATCCAGGTATTGAGGTCTCCCTCATTCACCCAGGGGTGGATCACAGTTGTTTCCAAACAAGTTGTACTTCAGAGGAATTCTGCGCTGGCTGTTGAGACGTTACTTCTGTTCACTCTGTTGCAATATATATTCACAACCTGGCCAGTGGGGCTTTCTTCCCACTTGAGGGTGTATTAGTCAGCTCAGCTGCCGTAACAAAATACCACAGACTGGGTGGCTTAAAAACAGATGTTATTCCAGCTCCGGAGTCTGGAAGTCCAAGATGAAGGTGCTGGCAGACTTGGCATTGGGCGAGGGCTTGCTTCTTGGTTCGTAAACGGCACCTTCCTTCTGTGTCTCGGGTGGTGGAGGGAGAGAAAGGAAGGGGAGGAGCCTGAGCTCTGGCCTCTTTTTCTTACAAAAACACTAATCTCATTATGAGGCCACCCTGACGGATTCAATCTAAGCTGAACTATCTTCCAAAGACCCTATGTCCAAATATCATTCCATGGGGGTTGTGGCTTTGACATATGAATTTTGTGGGGACAGACATGCAGTCCTTAATGGAGGGTTAGATTAATACATGGGGGGAAAAAAAGGAATGAATACTCAGCTTCCAAACCAATCAACAGAATTCCCTGCGGGGAGTGGTGAAACGAGTGCCAGCCTCCCCAGGAGGTGGGAAGGAGCTGGGCCGGCAGGAATAGAGTGAGGGATAGGAGGGCCTTAGCCGGCCTCCCCAGGAGCTGGGAAAGAGCTGGGCCCGCAGGAATAGAGTGAGGGACAGGAGAGCCTTAGCCGGGTCTGCGGGATGGATGGGGGTTGTGTACGTGCTAGACTGTGTGCTACGTTTGATGCTCCTGTAACAAGGCGATTAAATGTGACATCTTAACAACCAGCCCCAGGAAGCAGCCTGAGAGGATGGTAGGGTTGACGGAAAGTCCAGAGTATGCACAGTGGGAATGTGCATGGGAGCCATGGCAGACCTCAGAGGGAGCCGGGAAAGGCTCTGAAGATGGAACAGCCCTCTTGCAGGAGTAGGGTCAGAAGCCAGCTCTGAGGGAGGGAGACAGGCCCTAGAGGGGCTCAGAGGCAGGGCGAGTGGGCACCAGGCAGGCTTGGCCCTGGCTTTGGCGACCTCCCATTTCTGACCCAGACCTGCCTCTATGGTGCTCCTAATGCCACGTTCTTCCCGCACGAGGCTTCGTTTCTCTGGAGTTTGTCCTCAAAGGTGGAAAAACTGTTTCTACAGAGAAAGTTCACTGTTACGGGTTGAAGTGTGTCCCGGAAGAGATAACTCAAAGTCCTGACCACCCAGTACCTGGGAAAGTGACTGTGCTTGGAAATAGCCTTTGCTGGTGTAATCAGGCGGAGACGAGGTCCTTGGGGGACTCCGGTGGGTGGCTGTGTCCTGTAAGCAGAGGGGACACTCAGAGGGAAGATGCCATGTGGAGACGGAGGCAGAGGTGAGAGTCGTACATCCCGGAGCTGAGGGACGCTGAGGGCAGCAGAAGCTGGGAGAGGCACGGAGGGACCCTCCCCCAGAGCCCCTGGCAGGAGCACAGGCCTGGCCACACCTGGATTTCGCACTCCTGGCCTCCCGACTGAGAGGCTACATTTCTGTTGTGAAGCCTCCCAGATGGTGACTTTCTGTTACAGCAGGGCCAGACAACAAGAGCCAATCCCTCCGGGGGAAAGACGGGCGTCCGCGCGTTCACTCTACAAAGCCTTTAAAGTGGAAGTCAAGCAACTCGGCCACAAAAGACACGAGGTGTGGGAGGAAGGCGAGCAGAGGAGACTCAGGAGGACCACAGGGCAAGGCCACGGGAGCCATGGTGGGGAGTGAGGTCAGGGGTCAGAAGTCAGGGTCTCTGCTTGTTCCCATCCATGGCCCCAACCATCCAAACCTCCTCTCTGAAGCTGTGCCCAGACAGCCCAGGGCAACACCTGGCCTCCTCGTCCCACCTGCAGGCTCCTAGCACCCTCCAGGTTCACAAACCCCGGGGGACAGTATCGGGCCACCCCACAGGAGTGACCCACCCCCTGCTGCCTGTGCCTGGTTCTTCCTCCCCCAGCTAAGAAGCCAAACCACCCTGAGCAGGTATCATCTGCTGCTTCCTTCCCAGAAGACCTCAGCCTGAGTCTTGTCATTTAGTGCCTTGCGAATGTGTGCTACACTCCTGACATACGCCTGGCACTGGGCCTTGGGGGCCCAGGAGCTGCTCACAGAGACGTTTGGGCCAGCGGTCATGTTAAGGCCAGTTGCAAAGGGTGGCAACAATAGCAGTTTGCGGGGACCTGGAAAACTCAGAGGGTGACCCACGAGCCCTGCCCGGAAGTCAGGAAGACCCTGAGGGTGTCTTTCGAGGTGTCCTGGGGGAGATGTCAGGTGGAGAGGGGCAGGAGGGGCATTGAAGGTGTGCCAGGTGGAAGCACCAGCCAGCAAGGTCTCGGAAGCATGATGTGCTGAGGAACCATGGGGATTTTTGGAGCACAAAATGTGTGACAGAGAGAGACTGAACATCAGAGAACATCAGAGACCAAACAGGAGTTTGGAGACATCAGCTGGGGCCAGGCCCTTTTGGAGCAGGCTCCTGCCAAGGAGCTTCAGGGCTGCCCTGGAGGAAGGAGAGGTTTGAGACCAAGAAGGGCGCTAATCAGAGGACGTGGGCTGGTGAGCGTGTGGACGGCTCTGGGGAGAGCAGAGAAGTGGGGCAGGGGAGATTCCAGCAGAGAAAGCTCTAGGGAAACCCATAGTCATTAGTGAGACCCGGGGTGCTTCTCTTGTTCCCTGCACTGTTTGAGGAGCCTGGTGCATGAGCCGTGAAGTCCTCACGGCGAGCAGCCTTCAGAGGAGCTCATGGATTCTCCATGCTGCGCAGTGTAGTGACTCCCTGAGGGTGTCAACTACACTGTGAGCTCCTCAAGGACAGGCATGGGACTGTCGCTTAGGTACTTCAAGCACTCAGAAGAGTGCCTGGCACACAGGAGGCCCTCGGTAAATATTTGCTGGATTTGTTGCAAGAAAGGGCTAGAGTACGGCGTGGGCAGCAGGCAGTCTGGCTGCATACCAGACTCCGAATCAAAAAAAAAAAAAAAAAAAAAAGGTTAGGAGACCGAGCTCCTCCTGTTGGTCTCTCCCGGCCATATATTTATGTCTCTTCTTGGATAAAGCATTTCATATTTCTGCGACTTCGTTTCTTCATAGCTTAAGTGAAATGGGATTAGGTGATTATTTGACAGCAAATATCATAAGCCTTGAGGACACACTAATATTTTCAAGTGTGTTTTATAATCAGGAATTATGGGAGAATGACTTAGTATTTAAAGCTTTTGGCTAAATTGTACAAGATAAATGAAACTCAGTAGTTTTTACTGACGTGAACTCACTTTTTGGCTTTGTGCTGTAGTATCTATTAAAGTATCCAATACTAATTGAAAGATGCCAGCATGGTGTTCAGTTATTTTGGATATCTTTATTATTACTGTTTCTGGGATTGAACATTTATATGTAACCGTTCTTATGGCAACCAAAAACAAAAATTTCAGAAATTCATCTCGGTTAGGAAAATAAATTTGCTTCTCTATTTGCAGAAGGATGTGTGCCATAGGTTATTAAAATAAATGCAAATTAACATACAGCCTCATTGAGCATGGATTATATGATATAACCAGTAATTTTAGCTTTTTTTTTTCTTTGAGATGGGGTCTTGCTCTTTCTCCCAGGCAGGAGTGCAGTGACGTGATCTCGGCTCACTGCAACCTCCACCTCCTGGGCTTAAGTGATTCTCTTGCCTCAGCCTCCTGAGTAGCCGGGACTACAGACGTGCTACCATGCCTGGCTAATTTTTGTACTTTTTTTTTTTTTTTTTTTAGTAAAGATGGGGTTTCATCATGTTGTCCAGGTTGGTCTCAAACTCCTGACCTCAAGTGATCCACTCGCCTTGGCTTCCCAAAGTGCTGGGATTACAGGCATGAACCACTGCACCTGGCCGTTTTTAACTTGATGGTATCATAATGTGTGATCAGGTTTATATGGAGAAAAGCAGTCTACACTACTCCAGTTTTTTTTTAATGTTAAATTTCTCTATGACACTACATCCTAGGTCTGACACTGCAGTTCACCAAGGAGCCATG
Source organism: Mandrillus leucophaeus (assembly GCF_000951045.1). Taxonomy (NCBI): domain Eukaryota; kingdom Metazoa; phylum Chordata; class Mammalia; order Primates; family Cercopithecidae; genus Mandrillus; species Mandrillus leucophaeus. The sequence continues at coordinate 3,132,036 of NW_012101587.1, read as the reverse complement.
TCTCCCAGGCAGAATGGAGATCCGTCTTTCCTGGCCCTGCCTCTCTGCCTTCTCTGAGCCAGTGTTCTAGTTGTCCCCAGGAATGATCTCCCTGACCATCCAGGGCTCAGGCCCTGAACCTAGGAATTGTCCCAGATGCTTTGCACCCCCATGTACCTAAGCTGTTGACACATCCTGTCCCTCTGTCCCCCAAACTTCCCTGTTCTCTGCATGTCCGTTCTTCACCTCGCCCAAGCTGCCCTGAGGCTCCCCAGGCTGCAGTGGCTGTTTCAGTCCACCCCATGGAGAGATGGGTTCTTTAGCCCTGCGTTGGTCACGCCACATCCCTCACTTGAAGTCCTGCAGTGTTTCCCATGTGATATGGTTTGGCTGTGTCCCCACCCAAATCTCACCTTGAATGTTAAAATCCCCATGTGTCAAGGCCAGGACGAGGTGGAGAGAATTGAATCACAGGCGGTTCCCCCATACTGTTCTCATGATAGTGAATAAGTCTCATGAGATCTGATGGTTTTATAAAGGGCAGTTCCCAAGCACAAGCTCTCTTGCCTGCCGCCATGTAAGACTTGCCTTTGCTTCTCCTTTGCCTTCTTCTGTGACTGTGAGGCCTCCCCAGCCATGTGTAACTGTGAGTTCATGAGTCCATTAAAGCTCTTTCCTTTATAACTTACCCGGTCTTGGGTATGTTTTTATTAGCAGCGTGAGAACAGACTAATATACCACGGCCTTTAGAATAAAATCCACCCACCTTCCCCTGCTTGGCTGTGCCCCTCAGAGCCCCCTCTAATACACCCTCTGTGTCTCATGTTTGCCTCCCGTGTTTCTGCCTCCCCTGTTTCTGTTGAGCTGTTTTCTTTTCTCCACAAGCCCCCCAACATCAGCCCATTTTTCTAGTCATTTGGGCCTCCACTTAGAAATCCCTTCCTCCTTCAAGGGGCACAGAGTTTCTCTTTTGTAAGACAAAGCGGGTTCTGGGGGTGGAAGGAGGTGATGGCTGCAGGAAGATGTGAAATTGCTAATGCCACTGAGCTGTGCACCTAAACATGCTTATGATGATTGATTTTATAGCATGTGTATTTTACCACAATTAAAAAAAAAAATCCTTTTCTAGTGAGACCTATCCTGGCCTCCTATTTGGAAGCAGCCATCTCATCAGTGTCTCACATCACTGTGTCGTCTCTGCACTGCACTGACAATATGACCTGGCACCTTCCTGCTTATTTACTGGCTATGCTGCACACTCTCAGCCTCCTGCATTGTTAGCACCTGAGCTCCACACAGGTAGGGGCCTCGCCCTTCCTGCTGACTTCTGCCTTGTCAATCCCTCTGGCAGGCAGGCCTGTAGTAGGGTTTCAGTGCAGCACCCGAGTGATGGTCGGGCCCCACGTGACCCAGTCTGGCTCAGAGAAGCACAGTTTATCAGCTAAAAGGAATGCAAATGACTGTAAACCACTCTGATTACTCTCTGAGAGTACAGGAGAGAGGGAAGCATCTCTCTAATGCCCACAGACTCCACTAACCACCCTCTCCCTCTAGCTCTGCTGCTCTCATTAACACAGAGGATGGCGTCTCCCCAGAATGCTCTCCTCTTATGTTTAATTAACTCCTTTTCATTATTTTCTTTGCAGGAAATGGAAGACCAAAGTCAAAATAGTTGAGTAACACACGGCACTTACTATGTTGTAAGTGTTTTAGAGACTTCCACGATTTCATCCTCACAACATGATGCTCAGGGACATGGGGCCAGGTCCACAGCCCGAGAAGGTGAGTGTCCACTTGGAGACATGGAACCAGGTCCACAGCATGAGAGGGTGAGCATCCACTCAGGGATACGAGGCCAGGTCCACAGTGTGAGAGGATGAACATCCACTCAGGGACACAGGACCAGGTCCACAGCCCAAGAGGGTGAACGCCCACTCAAGGACATAGAACCAGGTCCACAACCCGAGAGGGTGAGCGTCCACTCAGGCACATGGGGTCTTCCTCACGTACATTTACTTTTCAAAATTACCAGAAATCTTGGCTGGGTGTGGTGACTCATGCCTGTAATCCCAACACTTTGGGAGGTGGAAGCAGGCAGATCATTTGAGGTCAGGAGTTTGAAACCAGCTTGGGCATCATGGCGAAACCCCTGTCTTTACTAAAAATATACAAAAATTAGCCAGGCTTGGTGACAGGCACCTGCAGAACCAGCTATTCGGGAGGCCGAAGCAGGAGAATCACTTGAACCCAGGAGGCCGAGGTTGCAGTGAGCTGAGATTGTGTCACTGCATAATCTCCAGCCAACAGAGGACAACAGAGGGGGACATTGTCTCCTTAAAATAAATAAACAAATAAATAAAGACCAGACATCCCTTTTGCCCCTCCCCCACAATGGCATTAAGCTGAGTGCCACCCACATGAGGCCATCAGCTCCGAGCCCAGGATATCTGGTCAGGTGAAGCTCTCTGCATCTTCTGGGGTGTGACTCTGGGTTTGGTGGTGGGATGGTGGAGGGAGCTACAGAGTAAGTAAAAGTAGACTGCCATGGAGAGGAGGAGAGAGGAAAGCCATGGGCAACTCTGCGGTCCCGACAAGGACCCAGTGGCCATGCCCCTGACTCTGTGTCTGTCTGTGATATGGTTTGGCTGTGTCCCCACCCAAATCTCATCTTGCATTGTAATTCCCAGAATTCCCACATGTCACTGGAGAAACCCAGTGGGAGGTGACTGAATGATGGAGGTGGATCATTCATGTGCTGCTCTTGTGATAGTGAATGAGTCTCAGAAGATCTCATGGTTTTAAAAATAGGAGTTTCCCTGCACAACCTCCCTTCTCTTGTCTGCTGCCATGTGAGATGTGCCTTTCACCTTCTGCCATGATTGTGAGGCCTCCTCAGCCATGTAAAACTGTAAGTCCAATAAACCTTTTTCATTTGTAAATTGCCCAGTCTTGGGTATGTCTTTATCAGCAGTGTGAAAATGGGCTAATACACGGTAAATTGGTACCAGTAGACTGGGGTGCTGCTGAAGATACCTGAAAATGTGGAAGTGACTTTGGAACTGGGTAACAGACAGAGGTCAGAACAGTTTGGAGGGCTCAAAAAAAGACAGAAAAATGTGGGAAAGTTTGGAATTCCCTAGAAACTTGTTGCATGGCTTTGACCAAAATGCTAATGATACGGACAATGAAATCCAGGCTGAGGTGGTCTCAGATGGAGATGAGAAACTTGTTGGGAACTGAAGCAAAGGTGATTCTTGTTTTGTTTTAGCAAAGAGACTGGTGGCATTTTGCCTCTGCCTCAGAGATTTGTGGAACTTTGAACTTGAGAGAGGTGATTTAGGGTATCTGGTGGAAGAAATTTCTAAGCAGCAAAGCATTCAAGAGGTGACTGGGGTGCTGTTAAAGGTATCCATTTTTATAAGAGAAGTGGAGCACAAAGGTTTTGAAAATTTGCGGTCTGACAATGCAACAGAAAAGAAAATCCCATTTTCTGAGGAGAAATTTAAGCTGGCTGCAGAAATTTGCATAAGTAATGAGGAGCCAAATGTTAATCCCCAAGACAATAGGGAAAATGTCTCCAGGGCACATCAGAGGTCTTCACAGCAGCCCCTCCCATCACAGGCCCAGAGGTTTAGGAGGAAACAATGATTGTATGGGCCAGGTCTAGGGTGCCTCTGCTGTGTGCAGTTTAGGGACTTGGTTCCCTGTGTTCCAGCCGCTCCAACTGTGACTAAAAGGGGCCAAGGTACAGCTCAGGCTGTTGCTTCAGAAGGTTGAAGCCCAAGCCTTGGCAGCTTCTATGTGGCAGTGAGCCTGTGGGTGCATGGAAGTCAAGAATTGAGGTTTGGGAACCTCTGCTAGATTTCAGAAGATGTATGGAAACACCTGGATGCTCAGGCAGAAGTTTGCTGCAGGGATGGGGTCCTCATGGAGAATCTCTCCTCAGGCAGTGCAGAAGGGGAATGTGGTTTTGGAGTCCCCACCCAGAATTCCTACTGGGGCACCACCTAGTGGAGCTGTGAGAAGAGGGCCACCATCCTCTAGACCCCAGAATGGTAGATCCACTGACAGCTTACACCATGTGCCTGGAAAAGCCATAGACAGTCAGTGCCAGCCCTTGAAAGCAGCCAGGAGGGAGGCTGTACCCTGCGAAGCCACAGGGCAGTGCTGCTCAAGACCATGGGAACCTACCTCTTGCATCAGAATGGTGTGGATGTGAGGCATGGAGTCAAAGCAGATCATTTGGAGCTTTAAGATTTGACTGCCCCACTGGGTTTTAGACTTGTGTGGGGCCTGTAGCCCCTTTGTTTTGGCCAATTAGTCCCATTTGGAATGGCTGTATTTTCCCAATGCCTGTACCCCCGTTGTATCTAGGAAGTAAGTAACTTGCTTTTGATTTTACAGGCTTATGGGCAGAAGGGACTTGCCTGGACTTGCCTGGTCTCAAATGAGACTTTGGACTATGGACTTTTGAGTTAATGATGAAATGAGTTAAGACTTTGGGGACTGTTGGGAAGGTATGATTTGTTTTGAAATGTGAGGACATGAGATTTGGGGGGAGCCAGGGATGGAATGATATGGTTTGGCTGTGTCCTCACCCAAATCCCCTCTTGAATTGCAACTTCCACACTTCCCACATGTTGTGGGAGGAACCCAGTGGGAGATGATTGAATTATGGGGGCAGGTCTTTCTTGCACTGTTCTTGTGATAGTGAATGAGTCTCATGATATCTGACAGCTTTAAAAATGGGAATTTCCCTGCACAAGCTCTCTTCTCTTGTCTGCCACCATGTGAAATGTGTCTTTCACCTTTCACCATGATTGTGCGGTCTCCCCAGCCATGCAGAACTGTAAGTCCAATACACCTCTTTCTTTTATAAATTGCCCAGTCTTGGGTATGTCTTTATCAGCAGTATGAAAACAGACTAATACACTCTGGAAAGGCCTTGGGGTGACGCCCCCAGGTGGCTCCACATTTTCTAGGGCTTTCTTGTGGGAGAGATATGGGTCCTCCTGCATGTTTGTCTTGGTGGCCCTTGGCTCAGTTTTAGCGCTTTTTTCTTGGCAATGCAAGGCCTTGACATTTAGACTTCTGCTCTGCTTGTTTGGTTTCAGTTGTTTAGTAACCCAAACCAGAGATCTTATCTAGCTATCGCGTTTGAACCCAGAATTTGGAGGGAACCTCTGCATCCTGGCAACAAGCTTTCTCCCAGCTTCACTTTGTATTTAGTGGCTTCTGCCTCAGGTACATTCCAGTGTCCATTGGTGGAAGGAAAAGCCCTGGCTGCCCACCAGCTGAGCCTCTCCAGAAAGAATGACTTTCGAGGAAAGAAAGCCCGATGGGAGGTGCATGGGGTCAGCATGAGGATCAGACTTCTCCCGACCTCCATCCATGGTCCTGATAAATCCCCAGTTCCACCAGGCGTGGTGGCTCATGCCTATAATCCCAGCGCTTTGGGAGGCTGAGGCAGGCGGATCATGAGGTCAGGAGATCAAGACCATCCTGGCGAATACAGTGAAACCCCATCTCTACTAAAAGTACAAAAAAATTAGCTGGGCGTGGTGGTGGGTGCCTGTAGTCCCAGCTACCCAGGAGGCTGAGGCAGGAGAATGGCATGAACCCAGGGGGCAGAGGTTGCAGTCAGCCAAGATTGCACCACTGCACTCCAGCCGGCGAGACAGAGCGAGACTCCGTCTCAAGAAAAAAAAAAAAATCCCCACTTCCTGGCTGGTAATACCTTGGCCTGGGGGTAGAGAATCCTTCAAGTCTCTTGGCCTCAGAAGGTCAGATAACCAGGACCACATCTTCTGCTCACCAGCCCATACCCATTTCTTCTCTGCATCACAGGTGGGGTGGCCACTTCCAAAGCAATCCTCTCTTTCCTGATTGGGCCTCACTACATTTTGAATTCTATGGTCCCCTAGTTCTGTAGCCTCACATTACACAAGTGCCAGCTCCACACACAGATAATATAGCTGGATGTTTAATTGTAAAATGTCAAGGATAGCCAATGGCTGCCCCTTCTCTGCCTCCAGGCAGCCAATGCCATGTCTGAATGGCTGTTGGTAAGAATATTCCTATCCTGACCACATTATTTATTGGTTGCAAGTCCCAAAAAGAAAACCCACATTAACAAGGATGCAGGCAGTAAGAGGAAGCCACTGTATTGCATTGCTAGAAGGTTCTGAAGGATGCACTGAATTTGGCAGCTCCCGTGACGAGACGGGGGCCACCATCCCTCTCTCCACCTGTCCTGCTTCCTCAGAGTGTATTCCAGGTTTGGCAGGGTTCTCTCATGGCCCACTGCTGCCAGCAGCCCTGGGTGCCTCATTCATACTCAGTCTTCAAATAAAACCCTGGGGCTTCCCTCAGAGGGGATCAGCCCAGGCTGTGTGGCTGTCACCTAACCAAGAATGGCAGTGTGAGAAGGGACGGAGCTAGCCTGGTCACGACAGGAGTTCTGTGAGCCCTCCCGGTGTGGGGGCAGCTTTCTTGGAAGGTCGGACTCACAGTCACACATGGACACTCAGGTGAAAGTGATTTTTGTTGCTGCCTGTGCAGAGGTGCCGTATATCATGACACTCAGGGGCCCATGTGAGGGCCGGGCAGCCTGGGCTCAGCCTCTGCAACTTGCTGGCTGTGTTTTCCTCAGTGTCTCCCTGGTGAATAGTGATGGTCACTGTTCTGCCCCTATCCCAGGCATTGTCCTGAGGATGAAATGAGAGTCTGTGTGAGATTCATCAGAAGTGCCTGGCACAGAGTGAAGACTAAATAAGCATTTGCTATGCATCTATGTATTTTCTATTTCTAAAGAAAGTAAACATTATTAGTTTCACAAGCCCAGAGGAATCACAACTAGGCTAACAAATTATAGCTGAACAGAGGCCAGAGGAGAAGGGCTCCATTATTTATAAACATGAAGAGTAAAAGCAGTAATGACTTCTCATGACCTAGTGGGTAATTACATGAGCACCGGAGGGCATTTAAAAAGCTTATTCTCTAAAGTATTTTGAGCATTCTCTTTGAAACATGAATACTATGCACAGGATTCAGAACTGGTGACATCTGGAAAGATGCGAGTTTCAAGGGAAAGAGGAAAGTGGATGCTGTTAGTTCCTGACAGCTGGGGCTTGTCCTCTCGGTCAGAGCTGCCCGGCAACACAGAGAGGGAACCCACTTCGCCTGGGCGGGGCCGTAGATGGGAACTGGTGATGTCAACCGCCAATGGCATGGGAGAGAGCGTGCAGGAACTGGAGAGAGAGTGCACAGGTTTTCCTCCCCTTTCCTGTGCAGACCTGCTCCAGGGTCATACAACATCGAGTGCCAATCAGACAAGGTCCACCCCCTGGATGAAAAAAGAGCTGCAGTTTGAAAACCTAGTGGGAAATCTAACTGACTCATCCCTGCTTTCCCAACTATGTTCTGGGCCGGTTGTACCTGCAAATACCTCTGCCGTCCTGCAGGTGGGGCCTGAGTGCTGAGCATTCCCATGGGATGGGGAGACGTGACTGCTGCTCCCGCAGTGGTAATGCCACTGTAGGCAACTAAGAGTGACACACAGTTAGTTCCTCAGCTCATTCACTTCAGGTCCTGAAACAGTCACCAGGTGACTTTTCTGCAAATTGGAGCAGCTTTATAAGCAGAGGAGGAAAGAAGCTTGTTAACACCCAGGATGGAGGCCCAGTCACCTCCTTGTCCCTGCTGAGCCTGGGCATCAGCGCTGGCTCTGCCCACTTCCTGCCCAGACTCCTGGGCTGTTTGGAGAAAACTGGGCAGGAGGTGGGAGAGGTCTTTGGCATAAGAGTGTTTGGTAACTGAATAGCCTACTCATAAATGATTAGCCATTAGCCATAACTGTCTTTCAAATGTTATGTTACTCAAGCACTGCCTACTTATGGCTAAAAGTTAGAAAATGAAGAAAAACATTTTTAAACATAAAAGGCTCCAAATTATACCACTGAGAAACAATTATCTGAGCATGGTATGAACTTTCACTTTTCACTCTTTTATGTATAAAACTATGATCAGGCTATAATTTTTTTTGTAACTTGCTTTTCCACTTAGCACAATATCATAAGGATCCTCGCATCAATGAATGGGTATCAATGTCCGTCATAAAAGTAACTGTGTTCTCTTTCTGGACTGGCTGATTGGTTTCCATCCATCTTGCTGTGGAGCCCGCTTCTAATATGTGAGTTTAGAAGTGGAAAGTCCCGGGTCTCTCATATTGCTGGTCTCTCCTTCCTTTTTCTGGTTTCATGATGTTCTGAATGTATGTTAGACAGCGCTGGTTCCCAGAACCACGCCTGGAAAACCAAACAGAAGACAGACCTCTGTGTGCAGGCCCAGTCTCCGCTGTCCACGGGGAGAAAGAGTTCTCAGAACAGGAGGCCTTACACACAGAGGTCCTCAGTGGGATGGGAATCAGACCTGCTGGTGTGTGTCTGGGAAGAGCTTGGAAAGACGTCAGGGGTTTACAGATCCGAGATGGCCTTAGGAGGGGAAGTGCGCAGGCTGGGTATCGGGCTCTGCTGCCAACTTCCCTTTTGATTTGTCACTTCCTCATGGGTGAGTCACTTGCTCTCTTTAAGGCCAATTTTCCTCATCTGTAAAGTAAAATAGAATGTCGTGAGTATTAAATAAGAATTTGCATGTGAAAGCACAATAAAAATTTGGAGAACCTAATAGAATTATGGCATTTGTGTTAAATCATCATCGTCATCACATCAAGTCTAGAGCTGCCTGTAATCCCAGCACTTTGGGAGGCCGAGATAGGCAGATCACCCGAGGTCAGGAGTTTGAGACCAGCTTGGCCAACATGGTGAAACCCGATTTCTACTAAAAATACAAAACCTAGCCATGTGTGGTGGTGCACACCTGTAATCCCAATTACTTGGGAGGCTGAAGCAGGAGAATTGCTTGAACCCAGGAGGCGGAGGTTGCAGTGAGCTGAGATCACGCCATTGTACTCGAGCCTGGGCTACAAGAGTGAGACTCTGTCTCAAAAAAAAAAAAAAAAAAAAAAAGGAAAAGGAATTAAAGTCTAGAGTTGTGCTATTTAATCTACTGGAGGCCCAGGTGAAACACACACTCTGCACAGATAAATGCAGTCATGGTAATTTTGGCAGTAATTATGAAATGCATATTGCCAGGTGGATCAATTAACTTGAATGAAATACCAGTGGGCTGACAGAGTAAGCTCAGCCCACATTCAGCGGAATAGACCTGTTTCTTGCTTTCAGCAAAGCCAATGCACAAAAGTTCATAATTAGCCAGGTGAGACAGCTCACACCTGTGGTCCCAGGTAGTCGGGAGGCTGAGTTGAGAGGATTGCTTGAGCCCAGGAGGTCGAGGCTTCAGTGAGCTGTGATAGCACCACTGCATTGCAGCCTGGGTGACAGAGTGAGATCCAGTCACTAAAAAAAAAAAAAAAGTTCATATTTACCAAGAGGATTTAAAAACTGTGAGATTTCTTTGAAGTGCAAGGTCCCCTGGTTCATTTTACGTGAGTGTTTATAATTCCCACCTGCCTTTATAAAATCAAGGATATCAGGTATTTGGGCTCAGAAGGTCCAGTGACTTGTCACATGCCGCTGTATGCGGGACAGAAGATGGGCGCTCTGTGAGGAGCGAGGGCGGTCGAGAAGCCGTGTGTCATCTGTTGTAGTGTGTGTTCGCATCAGAACGTGAGGTGTGCCTGTCTTCCAGGAGAGGCAGGGTTAATTCCCGAGGAGACGGTCCGCAGCTTCCACTTTTTATTTCCAGCGTTTATAGGCTTTCGCTAGAAAGGACTAGTGGGGACTTTAAGAGGAGCTCTACTGAAGAATGATGGAGGCCCACTCATTGGTGCACTGACTTTATTTTTTTATTTTTTATTTTTATTTTTATTTTTTGAGGCAGAGTCTCACCACTCTGTCGCCCAGGCTGGCAGTGGCGCGATATTGGCTCACTGCAAGCTCCGCCTCCTGGGTTCATGCCATTCTCCTGCCTCTGCCTCCTGAGTAGCTGGGACTATGGGCACTCGCCACCACGCCCAGCTAATTTTTTTTTTTTTTTTTTTTTTTTGGTATTTTTTGGTAGAGACAGGGTTTCACCGTGTTAGTCAGGATGGTCTCGATCTCCTGACCTCATGAACCACGTGTCTCGGCCTCCCAAAGTGCTGGGATTATAGGTGCACTGACTTTAAATTTGATGATCTAAATCAGGAAATGAGACAGAAATGTAATCATCAAGTCAGCAGAAAAATAGCAGTTTAACCTGGTTAAGTGAGAGTTGTATGCCCCCATTTTGCCTTGAGAAACATTGAAGAAAGTACTCACAGGCTCACCTTCCATCTTTGTGTTATGTTTGTAGTACACCAATTCCATTTGTACGGTTCTGACTTTTCCAACTAGAACACACAGCAACAATAACAACTATTAGTCAGCTCCTTAGGGTTACATCCTGGAAATTGTAAGAGGTAATTTGGAAGTGGTCTTGATTCTTCTGGTTGCTTCAGTAACTCAGGCAACTTGTTTAGGTAACTGGAATTATGATTTGAAAAAGCTGATTTAATGCCACCAAAAAAATCTGTTCACATAGACAAAACCTTCACAGGGCTTCATATCATTAATATATTCACAGAGCATTTCCCCTTGAAAAAACTATAGGGTGTGAAATGTATGTTAGTGAATATTATCACATGGGACAATGTATCAGTCAGGGTTCTCTAGAGAAACAGAACCATTAGAAGATAGCTATCTGTCTATCTGTCTGTATCTATCTATCTATTTATCTATCTATCTATCTATCTATCTATCTATCTATCTATCTATCTCTCTGTATCTATCTATCTATCATCTATCTATCTATCTATCTATCTATCTATCTATCTATCTATCTATCATCTATCTATCGTCTATCTTTCCCTATCTCTCTATCTCTCTGTCTCTGTGTCTCTATATCTATCTATCTATCCATCCATCTGTCTGTCTATCATCTATCTATCTATCAAGAGATTTATTTCAACACATTCATTCACATGATTGTAGGGCTGGTAATTCTGAAATCCAAGGGGCAGGTGGGCATCCTGGAAGCTGAATCAGGAGCTGATGCTCAGTCTTGAAGCAGACCTTCCTCTTCTCCAAGAGTATGTGAGTGGACCTCATCTACTTTTTTACTTAAAGTCACCTGATGATAGATATGAACCACATCTACAAAATGTCTTTGCAGCAACCTCAGATTAGCATTTGATTGAATAACTGGGTACTGTAACCTAGCCAATTTCACACATGAAATCTATCTGTCACAGAAGGCATTGACAAAGTTTCATAAGAACATTGGGGAATTTGTGTAGCCTTTGTTTGTATGGACATAAAATGGTTTTAGACCATCTCATGGATTTCTTAATACAGTGGACTAGAATTATGCAAGCCCCTTTTCCTCACAGCTCTCAGAGTTGCAGTTTAATATACTATTTAGATTTTATTGCTGGGGGACACAGATATACATGTTAAAATGCATTTTTCATTTGTCTCCTACCCTTTATGAACTTTAAGAAAATAATTGCCTTTAGGATAGAAATCTGGATGCTTTTAAAAAATAGCATTTGGTAGAGTTGAAAGATAAAGTGCTTGAAAAGGCCGCCGAGATGTGTGTGCCTGACACACTGGCTCGTAATGGTTTTTCTGTGCTAATGTGTGCCTCTGAACCTCTTTAAAATGCCAAATTATTCATTTCTTGGAGGGATGCAATCGGTTCTCTGCTGACTATTATGAAAAATAGAGACAGAAGCAAAATTTCAAATGCTGTTCTACAAAAATTATTTAATCATTTCTGGCCTATTGTGGAAATTCATATGAGCTATTGTGTTGATGTGCAGCTCTGCAGACCAGCCTTGGCAGATGCAATCACAGATAGTTTTATGAAAAATTTCCGTTATTCATCCATGCAATACGTACTTTCATGACAACGAAAGTGCAGCCGAACTCTGCCTTATACAATGGCAGAAAACTGAACTCAGAGTTATTGGAAAGCCTCCACCTGCCTTTCAAATGGAAAATAATGTCCATTTTCTACTGGCTGAAGATGGACAGTTTAACATTCTAACATTATGACTTTAATCTTAAAATTTTGATTCATGATTCAATGCAGATAGCACTGGGAGTGGTAAATGAAATGGAAACTGTGAGCTAGTTTCATTTGGATGAGTGAATTTTAGATCTTCCCTGATCTGATTTCACTAGGGTGGAGGAAAGATCAGAAGTGAACCAAGCTCCTGGTGGGCGTGTTGGCAAGGAGGTGGGCTTCACTGGGAGATCAAACACACTGCACACCATTTTTATTCTTACCTCCCACTTTTCTGTGGAGCAGACCTGATTGCAAATGTTTTTCAAACTCTAGAAACAAAATTAAAGGTTTCAGTTTCATTTATATAGCATGAAGTGCTGATAATTCCAAGAATAATTACAGGACGTGCAAAGGTCTGGAAGTAAGGGAGAATGTTTATGAGGAGAGGATTATGAAATAAGATAGGCTAGGAGAGGTTAGGAGGGGAGAGGTTAGGAGAGCAGAGGTTAGGAGAGGGAAGATGCTTAAGGCTGAGAACTCTGAGATTTACACTGAGGATAAGGGCGAGCCATTAAAAAGTTGTAAAGTTATAAGTGGGCGAGTGTGACGAGATCGTATTTGCAAGAAAGTATGCAACACATTTTAAATTCTTCCATAAAACTATTGAAGCAAAAACCAACTTCTGGAATAATCCCCCAGGTACTTTGAGTCTTGCAGCAGATGTCGGTCGGTTTCCATGCGATGCTTGAGTTCCATTCGCACCTGCCTCACCATCCATCACACCTGGAATAAAGGGGTGTCTGAGCTTGCTGACCTTAGCTAGAAGGTGGGAGAAGCGGGGCACTGACCCAGGTGTAGGGCGCCCAAGGTCTAGGTGGAGCCGCGTTCCCTCTGTCTCTCCCCTTTGACTGCAGTCGCCTGATGCAGGGCTCTGGGGATGAAAGGGGCTGTGTGGAAGTAGCACCACACTGGAGCACCCCCAGGGAAAGGAGAAATTAAGAAGCGGCAGAGAAAGCCGGTCTGCAGAGAAAGCCGGTCTGCAGAGAAAGCCGGTCTGCAGAGAAAGCCGGTCTGCAGAGAGAAGAGAAGCGGAGGCGAGAGTCAGGTGTCTTGGCGAGGGAAGAAACTGATACCTGACTCAGAGTGAGGGAAAACACACTGCATAGAAATGTTCACGGCCTGTGGGTCCAGCTCTGCCACAGATGTGTTTGTACGTGTGACCTCTGGATGTGTTCAGAAACCCAGCTATGCTGGAGCTAGTTTGCATGGTCTTCTGATTCTTCCTTCTCTGCCATCCTTCACAAGTCAGAAATGGTCCCGAGAGCATCTCCGCGTGGGATAGGGAGCGGTTCAACAAAGGAAGGACGGGGAAGTGTGTTTTTTCTAACCAGGCCCACTGTGAGGTTACGTTATTATTTAGAATTTCTTATTAATCTTTTAAATTTGTTTATACTTCTCTTTCTTCATTTTTATTTGGATAGAGTAGGTCTAATAGAGCCTTCATTTTGTGTAGCAGACAATAAATATTTGTTGGCTGAATGAATATATTTTATTGCACCTTAATTTAGTAATTTTATATTTTGAAAAGGATTTGAAGGAATGTTTGCCTACAGTAACAGAATTCGGAATATAGATAGAAAACTCATAAAAAGCTGGAATCACGCGAAAAGTCGTGTGTCATAAAATATTCCAAATCTTTGAGAGTAATGTGAAAGCATGGGAAATGTTTTGTGGTTAGTTATATTTTTAAAATCCTTTTGAGTTTCACCCTGTCATTGTGAGAAATAACCTGAAAGATAGTATCTTAGTCATTTATTTCATTGACAGTGGGGAGCCTAATAAACAGTGGAGGAACTAAGGAAGACTTTTCTCCTATCTATGATTTATATGTTTATACAGGGGGAGATTAAAGTAACTGAATATGTTTAAAAAATATAAAAATTATAGATGTTACCTTTAGCCACCTAGGGAGATCATGTAAATATTCAAAACATTGTGAAACTATCTAAACCATTTTTTATAACTCACCATTTGGAAAGCGCACCTACACTGTTGCCTGGATTCTAGAAGAGAATGTCCCAGAAGACGGTGCTGGCCAAGTGTGTGCAGGCCAAGTGCTTGCTCCCTGCCCTTGGCTCTCAGATCTCAAGCCCGATCTCTCATCTTCAGTGTGCAGACATAACCAATGTATCATCAGTTCCTAATGTATCCTTCCAGAAATACATGATGCATAGAGAAGCAAATATGTAGCTAAAATACAGAGGTATACATAGGCACTTTCCCCTTTCTCAGCCCTTAAGGCACTATATGATATAAAATTTATATACATGAAGTTTGTAAGCTGTTCCACGTTTTTTTTTTTTTTACATGTAATAACCTATTAGTACTTGAGGAATGCTATGGTCTGAGTGTTTGCATCCCCTCCAAATACATGCATTACCATTTGAATCCCCAGGGATCCCCTTTGAGAGGCAATTAGGCCATGTGGGTGGAGCCCTTGCAAATGGGATTCCTGCCCTTTTGGAGGAAGCCCTGGAGGGCTGGCTGGCCCCTCCCACCATGTGAAAACACAGCAAGAAGGCACCATTTAGGAACCAGAAAGCAGGTCTTTACCAGACACTGATTTGAGACTTCCCAGGCTCCAAAATTGTGAGAAACAAATTTCTGTGGTGAAAGCCAGCCAGCTTATGGTGTTTTGTTGTAGCAACCTGATAGGACTAAGATAGGAAACATACTCACTTGTAAACATTTGTATAGAATTTTATTTTATGAATGTGATATAATTTATTTACCCAGAGTAAATAAATACTAAGATACTAAATACCCAAGTTAGTGAGAGATATTTAGGTTATTTCTGATGTTTATAACAAATAATGGTGTAAAGAAATACCTTATACCACATCACTTAACACACATGTAAATGTATTTGTAGAGGTAGTTGCTGGGTCAAAGGTTATACACATTATATTAATAATTAATGCCAAATTACCCTCCTAAGAATCTGTCCCGCTGTGTGTTATCAAACTTTTCAGACTTGCTGATCTGAGAGGTGATAAGTTATCTTGGTACAGTTTTTATAATAAGTGAGGTTGAGCTTCTTTTCGCACTATGAGTTCTTGCTATGTGAACTTTCTGTTCACGGCCTTTAGCCATTTCTGCTTATGAGTCTATTGGTCTTCATGCTTTGTAGAAATTTTTTTATGGATTCGGGAAGTTGGCCATGTGTGATATGAGTTGAACAGGATGGTTCTCAGTTTGTCTTCTTACATTGCTTTTGGGAGATCTTACTCTTTTCTCAAATATTCACATTTTTCAGTTGTGATGTTCGATCTCATGACTGTCGTGGATAGTGGTGAATATTCATCTTTTGAGAAACAAGCAGAACAGATGAGATGTTGATGTTGTTTTGAACTAAAAAGAATATGGCTTTGTCTTTAGTTGTTTTTGAAGACAATTCCCAACGAGGAGCATTGACGTATGTTGAGCCACATCTTCAGCACGTGACTTCTCGAGTCAATGGCGACAACTCCCGAGGATGACAACGGGGAGTGCCCATGCCCTTTTGTGCATATAAGCGATTGTATCCGTTAAAGTATTCTGCTGGATTAGCGGTCATGCAAAAGATCAGCAGGCACTTTCCACCACACAGATGTGGGCACGGCAGAGAGACGAGTGTCTCGGGCAGAGGAAGTGGGCGCTGTGGGGTGGGGTGGTGCAGGGTGAGAAGGAAGAGGGAAGGGGCTCGCCCCCTGTCCCAGGGCCACGAGGGATTTTGAAGAGTTCGGGACTGCTCTTTAATGCAAAAGCAACAGGCTCTGTTTTAAACTTTATTTACACACTAAATGGAATACACTTTATTTATTATTAGTTGAGGTCATTTGGACAACGTTGCAGGTTGAATAACATCTTCCCAAAGGATATGTCCGTGTCCCAGCTTCCAGTGCACTGTGAACTTGACATGATTTGGAGGCTGGGTCTTTCTTTGCAGCTATAATCAAGTTGAGATGATGCCATGCTGGACTGGGCAAGTCCTAATGCATGGATGGGTGTTCTTGTAAGAAGAGGAGAATTTGGACACAGAGACACAGAGAGTGTGTCCTGTGACAGGGGCAGAGATGGGAGTGGTGCAGCCACAAGCCAAAGAGCACTGAGGCCTGCTGGGAGCCACCGAGGACTCCTGGGAGCCACCGAGGCCTGCTGGGAGCCACTGAGGACTGCTGGGAGCCACCGAGGCCTGCTGGGAGCCACCGAGGCCTCCTGGGAGCCACTGAGGACTGCTGGGAGCCACCGAGGCCTGCTGGGAGCCACCGAGGCCTGCTGGGAGCCACCAAGGACTGGAGGACTGCTGGGAGCCACCAAGGACTGCTGGGAGCCACTGAGGCCGGGGAGGCAGGGAACAGATTCTTGCTCAGAGCCCTCAAGAAGGGGCCAACCCTGAGACACTTTGGTCTCTGACTTCTGGTCTCTTGGCTGGTGGCCTGATACATTTCTGTTGTTTTCAGTCCAGGTTGTGGTACTTTATAATGGCAGCCCCCAGGAAACAGGTACCAGCCACAAGCATGAAAAACTGGCTCAGGCTAGCTCAAGCCAAACAAAACAAAACAGAAATACAAAATCAGAAAACAAGAGAGTTTATGGGAACAAATAAGACTTTAGAAGGAAAGAAAGCAGGAAATGGCCTGGAATTTGGCATCTACGCTGAGAGAATTCCTGTCCTGTGTTTGGTGAAGCTTCCCTGGCTGCTGATGGCGAGCAGCTGACAGCTCATGAAACTGCAGGCGGTTGTAATATTTGATATGGTTTTGATCTGTGTCTCCATCAAACCTCATGTTGCCTGTAATCCCCAGCGTCAGAGGTGGCGCCTAGAGGGAGGTGACTGGATCATGGGGGTGGGGTTCTCACCAACGGGTTGGCACCGTCTCCTCTGTGCTGTCCGCTCGGTGATAGTGGTTGACAGTGAGTGAGTGAATTGCCCTGAGATCTGTTTTTTAAAAAGTGTATAGGGTGCACCTCCCTGTCTCTCTCTTGCTCCTGCTCCTGCCATATGAGATGCCATGTGAGATACCTGCTCTGCCTTGCCATTTGTGCCACGTTGCCCAGATGGCCTCAGGCGGTTCCTGAGGCCCCCCCAGAAGCAGAAGCTGCCATGCTTCCTGCACAGCCTGTGGAACCATGAGCCAATTAAACCTCTTTTCTGGCCAACTGTGGTGGCTCATGCCTATAATCCCAGCACTTTGGGAGGCCAGATCACCTGAGGTCAGGAGTGTGAGACCAGCCTGGCCAACATGGTGAAACCTTGTCTCTACTAAAAACACAAAAATTACCTGGGCGTGGTGGCAGTTGCCTGTAATCCCAGCTACTCGGGAAGCTGAGGCAGGAGAATCACTTGAACCTGGGAGACGGAGGTTCCAGTGAGCAGAGATTGCACCATTGCACTCCAACCTGGGCGACAAGAGAGTCTCAAAAAACAAAACAAAACAAAGCAAAACAACAACAACAACAAAAACACCCCTTTTCCTTATAAATTACCCAGCCTCAGACATTTCTTGATAGCAGTGCGAGAATGGACTAATATAGTATTAAAAAGGGGAAACGACCTGGCAGTAGGGTGACATTTCGCT
Source organism: Mandrillus leucophaeus (assembly GCF_000951045.1). Taxonomy (NCBI): domain Eukaryota; kingdom Metazoa; phylum Chordata; class Mammalia; order Primates; family Cercopithecidae; genus Mandrillus; species Mandrillus leucophaeus. The sequence goes on along the minus strand of NW_012101587.1, from coordinate 3,114,388 downwards.
TGGTATTGCTGGCTTATGCTTCGTGTCATTTGCATGGCATTGCTGGCTGGGGGCTGGGGCGTGCAGCCAAGGACAGTGATCATGGGATGAAGAGAAGAGGCTGAGTTCGGATTTTTTTAAGGAGGTGTTCAATAGGAGGGGATGGTTGATTGGGTATAACCTCAGGCTGCCTGACTCCGTCTCCCCAGGTAAACAGGCTTAACCATTGTTCAAGTCACATCAAGGTTCAATTTGATGCTAGTAATTTGATTCACAGCCAACCTGTACAAATCCATGTCCCATTCTTAGACATATAAAAAATGCTTTGATAATCGAAAGAGGTTTAAAATGATAATTATAAAGATGGACCCAGTAGTTTTCTTTGTTTTGATTATGAAATATTTTGAACATACAGCAATGTAGACAAAATCATATAAGACATCTATGTGTCCCCGACTAAGACGAAACAGATGTGAGAGTCTGGTGTATTTGCCTCAGGCCTGTATTCTTTTCTTTTTTCTTTTTTTTTTTTAATAAATAGCAACACTGAAAAAGCTGAAACTCGTTAATTCCTGCTCTCATTCTTTCCTTTCAGAAATAATCACTCTTCTGAAGTGAGTGAGTATCAGGATCAGGCAAGCTTTTGCACTTTTATGATACATATTTGCTTCTAAAAATCTCTCATACTTTGTACTTCCCAGGTATTCTGTATTTAAGACACATAAATTGCGTTAGCCTATATGTGCCTTTATGTCACTTGCTTTTTGTTTCACGTTTTGCTTTTGAGATGTAGCTGCTATGGACAGGTAGCTCCAGCTCACCCATCATGACAGCTGTCGTGTGTGCTATTACGTGGCTAAACCCTAGCCTCTGTCTTCCCCTGCTAGGGACAGTCAGGATTTTCCCACTCTTGAATGTTAAAGAGTCTGCTGCAGTGAACACTAGTCTCTGTCTCCCTTGTTCTCTGGGGCTTCTTTATTCATTACTAATTTTACTGATTGCTCACTTAGCTTCTTTTGAAACTCAGCACCCATCTTTTTTCCTGAGGTATGTATTGATGACTCTGAGTCTCTTTCCATCCTAGCATTAGCCCACATGGATTTCATTTGTGCTCACTTAAACATTTTCTTGTTGGCTTTTTGTTTGACCCTGATTTTGTGTGTGTGTAAAAGCATGTGTTTATATGTGTGATGTCCACATGTACATAGGGCGGGCTGTAGTTATCACTTTCACAGAATTCTTGGGGGACAATGATAAAAGTCAGTGGGTCAGTAGCTACGGAGACAGAGATGGGGTGACTCACCTCTCCCAGTGATGGAAACCAAAGCTCCTGGCATCCAGGATCGACAGGGTTCAGAGAATGTGGGAGTGTGTCCTGCATATTTAAAACAAAGGCTGAGGAGCCTGGGAACAGCTCCAGGGCAGTGGTAGAAGGATGCTCCAGTGGAGCGGTGGGGATGTCTGTGGGAGGGCAGAGCCTGACCTCGCAGGAGTTGTCAGTGTTTTGGTTGTTTTGCGCATGAATGTTCATGGCAGTCACATTCATAGTGTCTCCAAAAGGGAGCAACCCTTTGTCTCCCAACAGGTGAAGGAATATGCACACCCGGGCGTGTCCACACAGTGAACAGTGCTCAGTAGTGAGCAGAGACGAGCTCCTCACCTATGCAGCGCAGGAAGGAAACTCACAGTCATCGTGCTGAGTGACAGGAGCCAGACCCAGAGAAGCTCTCGCTGCACGAGGCCAGGCACGCAAAGTTCTAGAAAACACGAACTCATTTACGGTGGCAGAAAGAGGATCGACGGTTTTCTGATCAGCATGTTTTTAAACAGGGTGTAAGGGAATAAAGCTCCCTCCACCCAGGATCGCCACAGGATGGAAATAGAATGGCGCGGGAAGGCTGTGTGTGACGATCTGTAAAACTATCCATAAACCAGGCATAGCCAGCTCTTCTCATCTTGAGGGAGGATCCTGGACCTGCTACCCCACTGCGTTTTAGTCATGCAGCGTGGACGCGGGAAGGCCCCTCTGCAGAGTGCAGTGTGCCCAACACCATGTCTAAGGAAATGAGTGGACAGGGGCACCTGGGGCTCCTGGGAATTGGAAAAGCAGAGAGTGGCTTCCTGATGAGGTGACGCCTACTTCTCAGGCTGGGAGGCTGCCAGGGCTGTGGTGAATTTCTAGAAGGGAGGAGACCATGGTGCTGGGCACAGGTGCATTGCAGCCATGTCTGCACAGCTCCTTGTGTGTCCTTTAACTTTATTCTCACAGCAGGTCACTCTTTAGGGCCCTGCCTGGGTTGGATCTGGCCCCCTCCTACCTGGGAGGGGTTTTGGCTTTTGCTTCACTTTTCTGCACTGGTTTCCTTACCTGCAAAATGGGAAGGCAATGGCGAATACCCAACAGGAAAGCCGTGAGGATTGCACGAGCTCATGTTCTGGGGCCTACGGAACCACGCCTCCTTCAGGGTTGCATGTCCAGGTACTTGTGGAATAAGTTAACCTGCCCAGTGAACAGTGTGAACACCTCCCGGGTGACATCCACTGATGCGGCGAGGTTCTGACCCTCAAGGGGACCTAGCAGAGGAGACAGTGAGCAGACGATTATCCCGCAGCCTTCACTGTGCCTCGATGCAGGAAAGCACAGATGCTGGAGGCTCCACAGGGGTCCTCAACACCCCGAGGAGGGGTCACCTTGTGAGACTGGGGGAAGTCTGGTCCTGAGGAGCTGGTGAGGTAGAGCAGGAGGAGCGTCCCAGGGCGAAGGACTGGAGGGCAGAAGATCAAGGGGTGAAGGGGAGGGCGTCTGGTTTAGGAGCGGAGTGGAGACTGCCAAAGCAAGGCCTTGCTCACCTGCTTATTAACTGGCAGGATGAGGAGTGCAGCTTTGAAAATAAACTCCCATTCCCATCGCTGGCCCCAGGCACTAGATGAGATGCCAAGTGGTGTTGCAATCACGAAGTGTCTGGGGACTTTTGTGTGTTTGTAGAAGGTTGGCAAAGCATGTTTCGTATTTATCTGCAAAAGCCTTAAAGTCCGCGTTGAGAAGGTATGAAGGACATTGGGGCACATGAAAGTGTATTTTATCCTGTTTCCTGTGATTTCACTGGGCTAGTGATCACAAAAGTGCTGCCCTGTAGGACCTGGATTTTAATTGTGGAATTAATCAGATCAGCGGGCACTTGGGAACACTTACTGAAGTAAAAAAAGACAATTCAAAGATTCACTGAGTATTTCCTGGGATATTTATAAACAAAGAAATACAAAACTACTTTAACTCGAATGTTAAGAATCGAATTAACTCAATTTTGGCCAAGCATTCATGCAACGTCCATTAGGAAGTGGACCACAGAAAGCTTTCTGCCCAGATGTTTATGATTTTATTCTTGGGAATGAAATGAGCAACCTACCGGAGTTCGAGTCACTTTCAAACTAAGCTGTGAACCTTGGGAGGCAGAAGTCCTGCAGGGTGACAGTTCGGCAATGTTTTTCATCGTTTCTTCCCAAAGACCAGCAGAGAATCTGCCTCTCTCATTTAGAGCGTCATGACCTCATTGTACCGTTTTCCAACTTCATGGCTGTCTGTGTCTATTACCGCCGGGGGCTCTGTATCTGCCTCTCACCACTCTGCCCACCCCTTTCCTTTGAGGAACCGTTCCTCCCAGCCCAGTGATTCAAATGGGGTTGCCAATAGTGGCTTCTGCTACGACAGTCCCTGGGGAGCCTGTGCTGCAGGACCTGGCTGGTCCCACTGCTCTTCCCCACCCAAGGATCAGCCCAGGTGGGTGTGAAGCCCAGCCCGGGCAGTCAGAGTCCTTTCATGGAATCAGGAGGAGCTACAGGAGAAGGGAGAAGCCTTATTTGTGTGTGTGTGTGTGTGTGTGTATGTGTGTGTGTGAAAAAACTTCCATGGAAACTGGAAGATAAAATTCTGAAGATCTTAAAGGCTATTTTCCTTTTAAAAGAGAGAAAGGTGACCTGAGTATAAAAGAATTGCTTTAGGCTGAGAGCAAACGATAAAAGCAATACAAAGCGACCGGGAATCCCGAAGACATCGCCTCAGTTCCTGGGTTCAGCTGGGCCTGCGTCTGTCCCGACCAAGGACGCACTGGTCATGTGAAGACAGACCGTTTCATTTGGCTTACTCTACATGAAATCAGTTTCTTTAATTTCCAACTGCAAAAGTCCTAACTCGAACAATCGCCTTACTCCTGAATAATAATAATGATAGCTTTACGTGTAAGAAAACTGCAGTGGCAGCTAATACGGAGGAGGTTCTCACTGGGTACCAGGCAGTGTGCTTCACGACTTATAGGTGAGCTTCCACTTATTCTTCATAACAAACTTTACAGCTGAGAAAAATGAAGTCAGAGACCTTGCCCAAGGCCGCAGCACACATACGCCGTGGTTCCGGAACCTTCTGCTTTCTGACCTTGTTTTCAATTGCTGTTTTCTGTGTCTCCTTAAAGGCTGTGTTTACCTTTCTCATTCACTGATTGATGCCAGCACCACCCGCCCCCCGACTCCCCCAGCCCCACCATCGCCCAGAAGGTGATAAACAAATGCTGATCGAATGGCTGTATTTGAACCTGCTGGTGACAGGGTTGGTAGATGTGTCCTGCCCGTAGGATATTAATAACCATCCCTAGGAATCCTTTTCCTTGTGTCGGGGGCTGTCCTTACACCTTATTTCGTGCTCCTGCAAGGAGACAGCGCTGCCTCCATTTGGGGTGGTCACGGACATCCGAGGCCCCGGAGGTCCAGAGTTACGTGGCCAGCTGCTAGCAGAGCGCTGGGCCCTCCTGCACTGCCAAAGCAGCTGGTTTTCTTGTCACGGCATCAGAGGGGAGGAGAGACGTGAGCAGGGCTGTGAGCACTCTGCACACAGCAAGCACTTTATGTGCTGTCTGTTTGTCAGGATGATTCTGAGAGTGTTTTCTGCTGCTGACTTTATAGATGAGGACTCAGAGGCTGAGAGAGGCTGGACACCGGGCCCACGTTCCTCGCTAGTGGCCGGGGAGCCGGGATTTGCAGCAGAGGCGGTGCAAAGGCCGTTGGGGGGGTGGGTGACTGTCATCCTGCTGCCCTTGGGAACATGAACGTTGAGGAGCTGTGAACTGTGCTCCAGCCATGCGTGAGGAGGGAGGCTGCTGGCCAACACCTGCGAGGCCTGATGGGCAGTCTTGGCCCAGGGGGTTTTGCCAAGGCCTGGGGTTTGGCCTCACACTGCAGGGAGAGCCCAGTTTCAGTGAGAGCGAAGCCCCTCTCTCAAGGGTTCTGCACTTGGAGGAACCACACCGATGAGGACTGTGGCTTCAGAACAGACTCAGCTCTGAGCGTTTCTCATCATCCTGGTGTCTCTCACCATCCAATCTAAACACCATGGTTTCCCACCTGGATGCCAGCCCTCCCGGTCTCCTTCCTCACTGCCCCTGCCTTTAAAGAAAACGAGATCACGTGAGCTCACACAGTGGCCGGACGCATATTCTTTGGGGTCTCTAGCACTTTTACCCACTGGGAAAAATTATCTTCACATTCCCATCTGGCTGTGAGCTCTTGGAGGGCCGCGCTGAGTCTTTTACGTTTCAAATCCCCAGTTTCTAGAACAGTTGGCAATTATAGTAGGCTCGCAGTAGCTGTGTGTGGATTCTGGTCAGACAGTGGAGAGCTGAGTGAGAGTGACCGGCAACGGTGCAGCTCGGAGAGGTCATCATTGCGTGGTCTCCTTCCACTCAAGTGAAGAAATCTTTGGCAGTGTTTCTAGGACTCTGGTTTATCCTTTCAATAATTATTCTTTGGGTTACTTTGAGATTTTTTAATTAAAAAAGATGCCTTATGTAAGAGTTCACACTCCTATTTTTGGGGGGGTAGGAATATTTACATTTTTATCCTGGTGCTACTTCTGGTATACCTGGTGTGGACATGCCAACTTACCATTGGATCCAGCGGCTCTAACTTATTAGTGGGTCGATTTCTTTGTAAGATTATTGACACTAGAGGTACAGATAATATAATAATATTTGTTAAGCCACTATTTATGTTTATCAAATACTCATTCTGGACAAGGCACTCTGCTGCATGTTGGATGAGCAGGGACTAGCAATTAGACAGGACTCCATATGCTATGGAAGATGCAGACCCCAGAGACATTCTCTGGGACCTGATGAGTGGACTCCTGGGGTGGGCGCCACGCCAGCAGCAGGGATGGTTGCAGAGAGGGGGTGTCTGGAGAGCAGGGCAGTTCCGAAACGGGGTGCCTTACCCTTGCTCTTCTGATGCAGGGCTGTATCCTTCTCAGTGTGTGTGTGTTGTGGGGGGGTCCTGTGCCTTGCTGGACATGTAGCCACGTCCCTGACCTCCTCCTACCTGGTGTCAGTAGCGTCCACACCCACACCCATCATGAAAACCACCAAGGCCTCCAGGCTGGCAAAATGTCCCATGGGGACAAAGTTGCCCCAAATCTAGAATCACTGTTTGAAACAACCCTGGACACGTCGTGCTGTGTTGCTGCTTCCTACAGAAGCCAGAGCTTTGTTCTCAGCCTTGTAGCTTTGAGAGAAGGATTTTCTTTTTCTTTTTTTTTCAAGACAGGGTCTCACTCTGTTGTCCAGGCTGGAGTGTAGTCGTTCCATCTCAGCTCACCGTACCCTCGACCTCCCGGGCTCAAGCAATCCTCCCACCTCAGCCTCCTGAGTAACTAGGACTACAGGCACACCTCACTGTGCCCAGCTAATGTTTTAATTTTTTATTTGTAGAGATGGGGTTTTGCCAGAGAGAGGCATTTTCTTGCTTCGTAAAGAAGGTGGACCATTCATCTGGTTCTGGTGAATGAGCTGTAATTCACCAGGGATCCTTCTGTTACCCAGCAGCCCGACTTATTGCATGGCTGAGTGCAGGGCTGAGAAGCCGAAGGACACAAGGCTGTCATCAACGGGATTTGGATCAGATGTCTAAGTGTGAACTCTCCAAGCCTCATGTGTTGTTGCCATGGTAGTTCTACTCAAGACACCTTGCTGGACAGAAAAGAGGAGCGCTTGTTCTGGAGGGAACCTGAATCCTTGTGCCAGTTCCCCAAGGCCAGCTGCTTGTGCGTGCAGATGCCGCTTCTTAGTAGAGGAGAAAGTTGACGGTTGAATGTTCACCAAGGCAGGCAGGTGGTTTTAAGAGAAAATCTTATCAAGGCAGATCAGCCCTTGTCTTTACAATCAACATATTTAATTTTAGTGGCAAATTTATCCTAATTACATTAATAATGGGCCCCTTTACTCTTGCAGGATATAAATTGGACAATAGTATTTAGTTCATAGGGCTGTGATGGGAATTTAATGAGATTATGTGGGTTATATCTATCTACACTGACTGAGAAATTATTTTCTCAGAAATTAAAACAGGATAATTTATTAATATATTTAAAACCAATAATTATAAGCCTGCTGCATGTAAACAGTAATAATATCTATTTTTTATGGAAAATAATTATATCTTTTGAAACGAAAACAATTAGTGATGAGTGACTATTACGTTTTTATGATGTCTAGCTTAACAGGAGACAGCTGGATTCTTACAGCTGCCCCTGCCTTTAGTCTGCCATGATATCTGTTCTGGCTGAAGTATATGGAGAAAATTCACCCCCACATAGATGAGTAGTTGGAAAAGGGAGAGTTAATAACCTTTTCCTATGATTGTGGATGTTTTCCTTATCTGTACCAAAACTAGACAAGTGATAGTTTCTTAATGATTAATTGCAACATGAAATCTGAAACCACAGTAACAAACTTTTAACTTTTTTATGTGAAAATTCGTTTGTCATTTTTACTCTTTGAATTCATCTTGTCCCCCTGCAATTATACCATTTATAACATCAAGCATTTGTCATTTAGAAAACTCCACCGAATTGTGCAGATCTTCCAAATATTGACATATATCATGAATTTTATCGTTAAAAAATCACATTCCCTAATATCCCCATTGATTTTATCAGAAAACACTTTAAGTATCTGAAATCTGTTGAGTGTGCAGAGGCAGATATACATTTCCCGAAATTCAGATTTTCACTCTAGACCTCGAATTGTGTTCTTGGCAAGAGACGGTGTCAGTTGTGCTCCTTGAGGCAATGGCTCCCTCCATTCATTTCTGAGAAAATACCAGCCATAAACTCAAGTCTGGATTCCCTTAGTTTGTCCGCTATCTTTCTTCAAAGTAAAAACCGTCCTATTGGCCAGGCCTGGTGGCTCATGCCTGTAATCTCAGCACTTTGAGAGGCTGAGGTGGGCGGATCCCCTGAGGTCAGGAGTTCAAGACCAGCCTGGCCAACATGGTGAAACCCCATCTCTACAAAAATACAAAAATTAGGCAGGCATGATGGCGGGTGCCTGTAATCTCAGCTACTTGGGAGGCTGAGGCAGGAGAATCACTTGAACCTGGGAGGTGGAGCTTGCAGTGACCCGAGATCACACCTCTACACTCTAGCCTGGGCAACAGAGCAAGACTCTGTCTCAGAAAAAAAAAAAAAAAAAAACCCACCAAAAAACCCAAACCGTCCCATGAGTAAAGTTTTCTCTGAGATGACCGCAAACTTCCATCTGTAGCAGACAGGCTCTCTGTGTCCTTCCAGTTTGTGCATTGAACATGCATTGAAAAACATGCATTGAAGAGTTGAGGCTTTATACAATTCACAATTTATGCGGCTTCTTCAGGGACAGTCTTTAACGGAAGTGGCATTTCTTTTGCAGGTAAGTCTGTGGGGGCCAAAAGGACAATGATCACTGCTGCAGGTCAGTGCCATGCTTCGTATCATGCTAAAGAACGAGCAGTTCTTCCTGTCATTTCTTTGGAACCATTAGTACAAATATCAACACAGTAAGAAGGATAAATAACATCTTAATATTCTGATGAGAATGGTTTTGGTCTTGTGGACTCACAGGTCTCTTCCAGGGACTCTCAGGTGTCTGCAGCCCACACTACGAGAACTGACGGATTAGGGTAACAAAGAAGGAGGCAAAGAAAGAATTCTGGGTGTGTTTGGGAGCCCGTAGGACTTGCTGATGAACGGGAAAGTGAGAGCAAGAGATGATATATTTATGGGCCATTTTCATCTAATTAAAATAACATATGACTCTAATTCTCTTCCAGGTCTGTACATCTTCAGAGTAGAAACCTCTGAGCTGTGAGCTTTCAGTAGAGCCCTACCAGACGCCAAGTGCGTGGAAGCTAACTTCAAACTCTCTGTGAAGAAACCCATTGTTAAGGATTTTAGGTGAAATCTTCTCATTGTCTTTCATTTAAGCTGTGTTTGATTAGACCATCCTCGTCTCTGGGCAACACATTAGATTCCTGCACCACCACCTGGTCTCATAATAGCTGGTTGCTATAAAACCATGACAGCTGCATAGGCCTGGGGTCCTTTCAAGGTTCTGTAGCCGAGTGCTGGTGCTCTCGATTGCTGGAGAACTTGAGTGCAGTTAAACTCTGCTGGTTGCATTTATAGTAAAAATCAACAAGGAAAACAAATTACACTAAACCTATGCAGCGTCTCATTTATTGTTCCTCTTATTTTGTTTATAATGTTCTCTTTTAAAAGATCCTTGTTTTTAGCTGGAAAGCAGTAGGATTTGGCAGAAACAAGGAGCTTTCCAGCTTCTGACAAGGTTCTCTGCTTCCCCTCCTGCTCTCGCAGGCATTGCTCAGTGATCACTGGAGTGTCTACATCAGTCCCAGCCTTGGCTCAACATTGCAGAGGAGAGCCCTGTCCAGTGAAACTCCAGCTGTGCAAAAGTCATCCACAGAGGGCTACATGTGGAAGCCAATGAACCATCTGGGAAGTTTTTACAATAAAACAGACCATAGACGTTGGTAGCTTGGCCCAGGGTAGGCCATGGTGAAATCTGGTCCATGAGGGACCTAGAGACACTGAAATCATCCCAAGATGAGTTGTTAAGATTGTAAATCCAAGTTAAACGCACCTGAAGTAAAGAATATATAAAATAAAAGTAAGCCTTCTGAGTCTAGTTATTGACTAACTTTAATTACTTACACAAAAGGCAACAATTGCTGAGGTACTTCATTGTCTATGAGCTAAATGTGCCAAAAAAGAGATGCTTAACAGATGGCGATGTTAAGAAATTCCTGGTTTTAAATCTGTACAGATGCATTAGGTTGGAACAAACACCACATTTTTCTGACCCTTCCAAGCTCTACACATCATAAAATGCCAGCTGATACTCAGGTACTAATTACAAAAACAGTGCCATATATGAAAAAACAAAGTGTGTGCAAAAAGCAGTCTTTTCTAGTTTCCCAGGAATCTCGATGTTCTTCAACTACATCTATCACCTTAACTTTACAACATGTGAAATATGGATAATATGTTTTTGCGGGACTTTTTATCCTAGAAAAATCCTTCACCTTTGTTGGTGCCATTGTGTGTAAGGTTAGATTCTTCAGCTTAATATTCATGTCTGTTAATCCACCAGCATTAGCAGAAACTCTGAGTACTCTGAACTATCACTGCAGATACCCAATTCTGATGAACCGCCTCTGCGGAATGTTTCTAGTTGGCCTATCGTAATTGGTGTGGGTAAAGGTAGCCAGTATAAAAAAATTAGAGAGGAATTCAAGTCTTATATAGAAGTTAACCATCAATTATACCTATAACTGGAGAACGGTAACTGTGTACATATAAAAGTCCAGGAAATGATCACCATTTATCCTGCCTGGGTACAGAGAGCATTTCTGGAAGTCCTTATCTTGAAGGCACGAGATGGTAATAAATTACCTCTAGTAGTATGGAAACCATTGCAGTGTTAAAAAGACTACAAGACTTGGTCTCATGCACTAACCTGATTGATATAAACATGATGGCCCTCTTCTTATGGTAAGAGACAAATGTATTTCAAACTTCTTGATAATGGAGTATAAGTCAAAATTGTTCTTAGTTCATCTAATGCCATTACAAACTTGGCCATCACAGATTCTTTCTCAACTATCTACAAAACATGAATTTTTATGTAGCATTTTGTCTGACATGGAATTAAATTATTTTCAGTTGAATTTGAGAAATTTTTAAGCAAAACCATTATGCAATCATGATCAAACTTCCTTAGCCACAAACAATCAAGCTGAATGAGAACTTGAAGAATAACCTGGAATAGATAGTTCTAGAAAACAATAATACTAATATTAATACAATAATAACAATATTAATAATTAACATTGTTGTTATAAAAATTACAAACAGATTTTTCATTGCTTAATATGTCATTTCATGGTCAATATTAAAATCCAGTTTTGTTGGTCTATTAATGAGATAATGTTCCATTAATGAGGTAATATTCTGCTAGGGTTTGAGTTTGTTCTACCAAAACTCATGTTGATATGCATCCCCAGTGTGGGATAGCGTTGGAGGTGGGGCCCAGTGGAAGGTGTTTGGGTCATGGGGGTGGATCCCTCATGAATGGCTTGGTGCTATTCTCTTGGTAGCAATTTCTGGTGAGGTTGATTAGTTGTGGTAGGAATGGATTAGTTCCCATGAAAGCAGGTTGTTATAAGGCCAGTATACCCTTGGGATCTGTCTCTACATGTATCTGGCTCCTCTCTGACCTTCTCTGCCTTGTAGGATTGTGTTAGTCTGTTCTCACACTGCTAATAAAGACATACCTGAGACTGGGTAATTTATAAAGGAAAGAGGTTTAATGAACTCACAGTTCCACGTGGTTGGGGAGGCCTCACTATCATGGTGGAAGGCAAAGGAAAGGCAAAGGCACGTTTTACATGGTGGCAGCAACAGCGCATGTGCAGGGGAACTCCTTTATATAAAATCATCAGATCTCATGAGACTTATTCACTATCATGAGAACAGTGAGGGAGAAACCACCCCCACGACTCAATTATCTCCACCTGGACCTGCCCTTGACACGTTGGGATTATTACAATTCAAGGTGAGATTTTTTATTTTTATGTTGGTTTTGTCATTTCATTTTTTTTAAAATTCCAGAGGTTTTTGGGGAACAGGTGGTATTTGGTTACATGAGTAAGTTCTTTGAGTAGTGATTTGTGAGATTTTGGTGTACCTATCACCGAAGCAGTACACACTGAACCTAATTTGTAGTCTTTTATCCTCTGCCCCCTTTCTACCTTTTTCCCTTTGAGTCTCCAAAGTCCATCGTGTCATTCTGATACCTTTGTATCCTCTTAGCTCCTACTTATGAGAACATATATATTTGGTTTTCCATTCCTGAGTTACTTCACGTAGAATAATGGTTTCCAGTCCCATCCAGGTTGCTGCAAATGCCATGTCATTAATTTATTCATTTTTATGGCTGAGTAGTATTCTATCATATGTATATATACCCCAGTTTCTTTATCCATTCATTGACTGATGGGCATCTGGGCTGGATCCACATTTTTGCAATTGCAAATGGTGCTGCTACAAACATGTGTTTGCAAGTATCTTTTTCACATAATGACTCATTTTCCTCTGGGTAGATACCCAGTAGTGGGATTGCTGGATCAAATAGTAGTTCTTCTTTTTGGCTGGGTGCCATGGCTCACACCTGTAGTCCCAGCACTTTGGGAGGCTGAGGCAGGCAGATCACTTGAAGTCAGGAGTTCAAGACCAGCCTGGCCAACATGGTGAAACCTGTCTCTACCAAAAATACAAAAATTAGCCAGGCATGGTGGTGTATGCCTGTAGTCCCAGCTACTTGGGGGGCTGAGATAGGAGAATCACTTGAACCTGGGAGGTGGAGGCTGCAGTGAGCTGAGATGGTGCCATTGCACTCCAGCCTGGGCAACAGAGCGAGACTCTGTCTCAAACAAAACGAAACAAAACACAAATAGTAGTTCTACTTTAAGTTCTTTGAGGAATCTCTACACTGTTTTCCATAGTGACTGTACTAGTTTACATTCCCACCAGCAGTGTAGAAGTGCCAAAACCCCTCTTTTCTTTGTAAATTACCTAGCCTCAGGTATTGCTTTATAGCAGCACAAAATGGACTAAGAAAATTGTCTTGTAGAGACAACTTGGCATATAGTCAGGAGTCATTTAACAACAGGCATAGTCCTGAGAAATGCATTGTTGTGCGATCTCATCTTTCTGCAAACACCATAGAGTATACTCACACAAGCCTACATGATACAGCCTACTGCACATCCAGGCTATATGGTCTAGTCAATCACTCCTAGGCCACAAACAGCATGTCACTACACTGAACACTGTAGGCCCTTGTAACACAATGGTAAATATTGGTGTATCTAAACATAGAAAAGGTACAGTAAAAATATGGTGTAAGAGATAAAAAATGAAACAGCTGTCTCGGGCATTTACCATGAATGAAGCTTGCAGGACTGGAAGTTGCTCTGGGTGGGTCAGTAGGTAAGGAGTGAGTGAATGTGAAGGCCTAGGACTTTATCATACATTACGGTTGCCTTTAAAAACACTGTACGCTCAGGCTGCACTAAATGTATTTAAAACAGCTTTTTTCTTCAATAATAAATGCACCTCATTTTTCTATACTTTATAGATTTTTTAATTTAAAAAACATTTGGCTCTTTTATAATAACGTCACTTAAAACACAAACATACGGCTGTGAAAATATATTTTCTTTATATTTTTATCCTATAAGCTTTTTACTATTTTTAATATATATATATATATTTTTTACTTTTAATCTGTTTTGTTGAAAGCGAAGACGAATACACACATCAGCCTAGACCTACATAGGTCAGGATCATCAGTGTCACCGTCTTCCACCTCCACATCTTGTCCCACAGGAAGCTCTTCAGGGGCTATAACACACGTGGAGCTATCGTGACAACGTCTTCTCCAGACACCTCCTGACAGACCCGCAGGAGGAGCTTCTTAAGGAGGTATCACTCTTCAGAAATATGTCCATGGCAAACCAATGTATGTTTGCCTTCCCTTGCCTTGCCTTGCCTTGCCCTGCCCTGCCCTGCCCTGCCCTGCTCTGCCTTGCCTTGCTTTGCCTTGCCTTTGAGATGGAGTCTCTCTCTGTCACCCAGACTAGACTGCAATGGCATGGGCTTGGTTCACTGCAACCTCCGCCTCCCGGGTTCAACCAATTCTCCTGTCTCAGCCTCTTGAGTAGCTGGGATTACAGGCATGTGCCACCATGCTGGCTAATTGTGTATTTTTAATAGAGAAGGGGTTTCGCCATGTTGGCCAAGCTGGTCTTGAACTCTTGACCTCAGGTGATCCACCTGCCTCGGCCTCCTGAAGTGCTGGGATTACAGGCATGAGCTGCAGTGCCCAGCCTGTGTCTTTATCATAGATTTGCATGTGCGATACATTGCACTATGATGGTATAATAGCTACGATGTCACCAGGCCATAGGTTTTCAGCTCTATTGTAATCTTATGGGACCACTGTTGTATTCGTGGTCCATCATTGACCAAAGAGTCTTTATGGGGAGCATGACAATTTTGTTTTTAAGTTACTATGCATTAGATAGTGGGTCTTTTTGACTCCTGTATAAATTCTTAGGAGGAAAGACTCCTAAATATGTATGATTGCATTGTTGTCCTTCAGCACTCAGCAAAATGCTCATGATCATGGGAAAATGACAACTTTTTGCCACTCCATTTCCTTATTTGAAAGAGGAAGAAGTCAAATCGGTGCTCACTCAGCACCCCCAGCCCATGTCTAAAGCTGGAGAGAGTGTGATTCTGCCATGTACTTGTTAGTTGCTTATCTGATTAATCAGGTTGAGGGAAAACATGTGGTAATTACACGTTCAATTAGCAACATTAATGTTCTCTATCTCCAATCTCCTTGAAATTCTTCACTATTTTTAAAATTTGGAAGCTGTCATTGTTCTTTTAGAATTATAATTCTCTACTTGATGACTTCTCACAAACATTGACTGAAAGAGGTCTTAGAAACTGTGCTAGTTTTTTAAATCCCTCTGCAAAAGTGCAGGTTCTCTGCTGACTTTAATTCATTAATGTAATTATAGTTCAGTAAAGCACAGTGGCTGGGTGATACTGATGCACTTCTGTTCTGACTTCCGCTGCCATGCTCCTCTGGACCCTACTCAATCTGCCCACTTTTATCACAGGCTTGCTTTTTCCAAACGATGATGTAGAGTAGTCGGTATGATCAATCACATACAATGGATTACAGAATTACATACCATAAAATACGTAATACTTTAATAAATTACCACAATAGATAATTTGGTATGTAAATAATATGCAATAGAATAGCAGCATTCAATAGCACCTGCAATCATACAGTGCATTCTGAATTATCTCAGATGCTAAGATTAAAAGTGGCTCTGGCAAGTTAAAAATCTAGTAGCATAACAATTGGAGTCGTCAGTAAGGGGCCCCTCAAATGCCTGATGTGGGGAGGTGGTGGTTGAAACTCCCATACAAAATAGGAACCCTGTTGTTTATCATTGCATCATGAGTCTACTCTGTGGACTCCCTAGGAGTTTTAAATAAAACTCAAATTCCCTGGAGAGAAGTCTTACTTTCTGTGTCTACTGACTAATCCTAAATTGTCAGGGGTTAGGCTCTTGGGTAGTTGAGAGCAAGAACCTGGGAATGGCAATCAAGGGCCTGCTTTTCCTCGCACCCCAGATCCCACACTCACCGAGGCCTGTGCAATGCGGTAAGGAGGGAAGGAGGCAGAAGGGGAGGCCTGCTGGGGGCGTCTGCACCTGACACCTGGCTGGAACGTGGCGCGCGCTTTCCCATTGACACTGTAACATCAACGGTGGTTAATTCTGCAGTACAATTAGAATGAGAGGCCCACTCCTATATTAGGTAGGTAGGGCTTAGTCAGGTGGGCTTTTAAAGAAATAGTATTATCATCAGCAGTAGTCTGGCCTTAATAGAGAACAGGTGGAAAACTCTCCAGGGCCCCTTCCTCCATTATTTGATATTATCTTAAGTCAGAAGAGCACTAGAGGCTACATCTGAAAAATGTTTCCTCCACTCTGTTCATTGCAGCTAGTGTGGGTTTGTGGCAGCATCTCTGCTTTGAGCCAATTCCAGTCATCTGTGAACAAATGTATAAATCTAACAAGGTTTATAAAAGGTAGGATTCCCAGATCTGCCACAGACTCTGAGTTTATTCTTTTTGGGTTATGAGAGGAAGACACAAGACTCCTGGCCTAAGCAGGGCCCCTCCTCCTCCCTGGTGCTAAGTGGATTTCCATGGCATGGGCTCCCACAAACATGGAAAAGGCTCGGGAAAGCTACTGTGTCTCCAGAGCCTAAGTGACCAGGACTGTCTCTTGTTTGGTGCCTGTGAAGGACATGGTGCAGAGTTACCAGTCCCCATGGCATTGAGAATTCATTGTCAGAATATCTTATTTAATAATTTCTGAAAATTTTGCCATTGAAATGGTCTCTGCTCACCCCTGGGTTCTCCTAGGCCACCCTAGAAATGCAGAACCCACAGTGAGAGGGTGACTGGGTCCCGGCAGGTGTAGCGAGAAGGGAATATTGATGACTCTGTTTCCAGAAAAAAGACATTGCAAAATCCAAACAGTCACCTTTTCAGCTTAAACACAACAACAAAAGCTCTTTCCATTTTTGGAGGCTGCTTATGTATCCAGTTGTGAATTTACAGAAGCTCTTAGATGCTTCCATTCCTTTTTACTGCCAAGATACTCATAGGAAGGAAATGAGAAAAAAGTTAAACCTTTAGGTGTATGCATTGCCTCAAAGGCTTCTGCATGAACCCCACTGATGGCTGTAGACACAGGTCTTCACCCGCGTTGAGTGGACTACACAGTCCTAACCCGCATCTATTGGACTGCACAGTCCTAACCCGCATCTATTGGACTGCACAGTCCTAACCCGCATCTATTGGACTGCACAGTCCGTCTCTTATACACATCTAGATGTGTATAAGAGACAGCTATTGGACTGCACAGTCCTAACCCGCATCTATTGGACTGCACAGTCCTAACCCGCATCTATTGGACTGCACAGTCCTAACCCGCATCTATTGGACTGCACAGTCCTAATGCTCCTGAGCTACAAGACTGTTTGTTTCTTATCAAAAAAGAAACAAATATTTTGACGATTTAGTGTTACCAGACAATTCTTCTACTCAGTGTCAGGTTTCAGTAAGGCCCTCGGGATTCACGTGTTTATTATTTCTTGTTTTAGTCACTTAAGAACACTCAAAAGGTTGGAGACACATAGCAACTTGAATTTTCGTAAGTGTTGAGATGCTCTCTGCTGGGAGTGTGCACAGAGCAGGTCCCTGAGCTAATCACGGAGCCTTGCCGATCCCTCGACACCTGTACCCCAGTGCCTGTCTGCTCTCAGATCAACTGTTCATGTTTATGAATCGGGGAATTCAAGTCTTAAAGAGAACCCCTGGACACTGGAAGGCAAGAATCGAATACAGATACTTCTTAATTAGAAAGAATTTGAGGGTTTTAGCTTCATCATTTAACACATTGAAGCCAAGAATCCTGACATTTCTGAGTTTTGCCAATGTTACATCTGCAGTCAATCATAATTTTTGAAAGCTCTGTGGCATTAAAAAGATGATACCGGGGCTTGTCATGGGGTTGGGGGGATGGGGCAGGGATGATATTAGGAGAAATACCTAATGTAAATGACGAGTTAATGGGTGCAGGAAACCGACACAGCACATGTATACATATGTAACAAACCTGCATGTTGTGCACATGTACCCTAGAACTTAAAGTATAATTTTAAAAAAAAGATGATACCTCGACATGTTTCTTAATCTGCATGCTCCCCAGACTCATGGCTTATTTCCCATTCAGATAAGAAATTGTTATGTTAATTGAGCTGCTCTATGCTGAGAATGGTACAGGGTTATGACTTAGTCACTTTTTCATTTTAACTACTTGAGGCTTAAACCTTAACCATGACAATGACTATCTTGCCTCTTCCCAGTGGCAATCTGGGCAGCTTCACATCTCCCACGTGATAAGAACCAGGGACACTGGTCAACACCCAGACTGTCGTCTGGCAAGAACAGAGTTTGTCTCCCCGTTCAGTGCTGCCTGGGACCCAGGCACCAGGACTCCCTACCCCTCCGTGGGAGAGGCTCAGGCCAGTACACCTTCACGCCAGGAACATCTGAAACAGAGGCTATCCCACTTTTCCAACCTGAATTTTAGTAATTTCTGTAAGTTCATTGTTGAAGTCAATTGTATTTGCAGCTTCTAGTGTCACTCTTTGGTATTGCTTACTTGATATCCCTCAGAATAATTAGCTGTTGGCCTGCAATTATGTCAAGTTTGTAATATTTTTGTTGAAACAGTCACTTGCTGCTCAATAGTTTGGCCAGTTTTATGATTGACTGGATCATAGTTTGAGGCAATAGTAAGAAATCATAAGTTCTTGTTTGAAAAAGTTAAAAATATGTTCTAGAAATAATTGTTATTATTGAAAATCAAATAATTACTTTCTACCTAAAGCATGGGTGCATTTTTCAGTACGTAATCCATTGTCTCTTCTCTCTTTAAACGGCAGGTGAGAAGTTGCCCTCAGATAATAGTGAGTAATATATTACAAGCACCAATGCAGAAGTTTCTTTTATGATGTTAGGTCTTTTGGGAAGTTGAGTCTTTCTGGAAAGGATTTAAATCATGTGACTTTGTAGCAGGAGAAAGTTAACGTGACCTCAAAACCCCTGGGCATGCACCAGCTCTGTGCAGCTGCCCCTGTGCAGGGTACCTGTGTCCAGCCTGCTATTATTACTTCTCTGCTTTCTCAACCACCTTTTTTTTTACATTTTAATTCTTTAATTCTTGTGGGTACATAGTAGGTGTATGCACTTATGGGGTACTTGAGATTTTTTGATACAGGCATGCAACATGTAATAATCACCTCCCAGAGAATGGGGTATCCATTCTCTAAGCAGTTATCCTTTGTGTTACAAACAATTCAATTATACTCTTTTAGTTACGTTTAAATGTACAATTAAATTATAATTGACTGGAGTTGACCACTCTTGTTAATTCTGTTACCAAGACAAGCAACTTGGATGTTAAAAGATAAATGGAGGCGATAGAATTCTACTTCAGCCTTTGCTTAGCATTCAGCTAAGGAAAAATACCCAGAGAACCCTTATTTCCTGGTTCCATGTGACTTGAGAGCTACCTTGATTGACAGAGCATCTCCTGGAGCAACCAGTGAGCAGTAGTGAGTCCATGTTTTCCTAGGAGTCCTCTCTATCTTTGCTCCACCTCCCTGCAAACCCCAAGGTCAATGAAAGAGAGTTGAATATAGATGTAAACGTTCTACAAGCACTGGCACACAAATGCGTCCTTTTTCAGTCACCAAAGAAAGACAGTAAGCATGTTTTTTATTTTTTTATTGTTTAAGTTCCAGGTTACATGTGCAGGACGTGCAGGTTTGTTACATAGGTAAACGTGTGCCATGGTGGTTTGCTGCACCTATCAACCCATCACCTAGGTATTAAGCCCAGCATGCATTAGCTCTTTATTCTAATGCTCTCCCCCTCACCCTCCCCAGACAGGCCCCAGTGTGTGTTGTTCCCCTCCCTGTGTCCATGTGTTCTCATTGTTCAGCTCCCACTTATAAGTGAGAACATGTAGTATCTGGTTTTCTGTTCCTTCATTAGTTTGCTGAGGATAATGGCTTCCAGCTTCATCCATGTCCCTGCAAAGGACATGATCTCATTCCTTTTCATGGCTGCACAGTATTCCATGGTATATATGTACCATATTTTCTTTATCCAGCCTATCATTGATGGGCATTTGTGTTGATTCATGTATTTGGTATTGTGAATAGTGCTGCAGTGAACATATGCATGCATGTATGTTTATGATAGAATCATTTATATTCCTTTGGGTATATACCCAGTGATGGGATTACTGGGTCAAATGATATTTCCAGTTCTAAATCTTTGAGGAATCATCACACTTTCTTCCACAATGGTTGAACTAATTTACATTCCCAAATTCTTCCATTTTTAAATGCCCTTTCATCAACCAAGTCTTGCATGGGAAGGCATTGTGGGACTCGCTCTGAAATGGCCTAGTGTGGTGGCTGATGGACATATGAGTTGCCCGGAGCAGTGCTGGCACCTGGGTAGCCTCTTTACTGTTAATGGAGATTAACATTGACAACAAACATGTAAGTAATTGTTGTCAAATATGTCCACATTTGTGCTTAATGCATTCAATTATTTTTCTACCAAGATCTCACAGAAGTGATGCTTGGGGATAGAGACAGCTCGAGGGGGAAGAGCTTCAGGGCTCTTGGTGGCTGTCAGGAAGGTAAGGTATGAGCAAACCTGAAAATGGTGAAGGCTTACATTTCACCCTCATAGAAGTCACAAAATAGAATTTTAACGCATGGTGCTTGATTTAAAAATTAAACAATCTTCATGCTGAATACACTTAACAGGTATATTATGTGAAACTTGCCGAAGAATGTCAGTCTCATTTGGGGTCTGCTGTGTATTCCAATAATCATGCAATAACACAGACCACCACACTAACCACCTGCAGGCCTTCAAAATGTGGTTCAAATCCCATCACAGTTGTGGCCTTGTCTCATCTTGAGGCCAAGTCCTGTCCATTTTTAATTTTCTTTTCTTTCTCTCTCTCTCTCTCTCTTTTTTGAGACAGTATCTCGGTCGCCCAGGCTGGACTGCACTGGTGCAGTCATGGCTCTCTGCAGCCTCGACCCCCTGAACTCAAGCAATCCTCCCACCTCAGCCTCCGGAGTAGCTGAGGCTACAGGTATGTACTGCCACACCAAGCTAACTTTTTATTTTTTGTAGAGATGGGGTCTCACTATGTTTCCCAGGTTAGTCTCCAACTCCTGGGCTTAAGAGATCCTCCTTCCAAAGTGTTGAGATGGAAGGTGTGAACCACCAGGCCCAGCTCAATTTTTAATTTTCTATGATAAGAAAGAACATTTAATGCCATTCAATTGTTTTGAAGTGATTTTTTGAAAAGCTGACATCGAGTGCTCTCCAAGGTCTTGCCTGTGTGCTTAGAGATTCATGAGCATGGTCTCCTGTAATCCTTGTGACTGTGCCATCTCAGCCCGGAGGAGAGTGGTGGCAACTTCCTCCCGTGTCGGAAAGCCTGCTAAATGGGGAAGTTGGATTTGAAAACTTCGGGGGAAGAATACCAGGGCTGGCCATGCCCTGGGTTCCGGCAGTGGGGTGTTGGCATGGGCAATCCGTTGTGCTTCCTTCTTTAATCAGATCAGCTCAGGGCTGGGCCTGTGGACTGTGAGGATGTTGAGAAACCTAGGTGTGACCCGCTCTGCCAGAGGCCACCTGCCTGTGGAGCCTGTGGGAGCACATAGCCTCCTGACTGAAGGTCCCTAATCCCCCTGTGAACCACCCTGAAACAGGCCTGAGGTCCTCGACCACACACCACAGCGATGGTGACGGGGAGGCCAGCCCTCTCACTTCCCATGCACGTAGATCCCAGCGAGGTCAGAAAGGTCTGTGCGGGGGGGCCCCTGCCCTGCGCTGTGCCCAACCAACTTCTCCACGCCGTCTTGGGTGGAGTACTCACCTTTTAGGGCTTGAATGAGGATTGCATGAGATAATGTGTGTGAAGCATAAAGTAACGTGTGAAGCATGCCTGGCACAAAGAAGTGCCTGCTAATTGTTAGCCATTATGATTGTTAAGTGCAATGTGGCACACAACGCTCTTAGCACCGTGGCTGTGAGATAGACAGTGCTCTGCAGATGTCAGCTCCTTGTAGCTATTGGACGTTGTTTCTTCAGCCTCCCAAGTCAAGGAAAACCAGACAAAATAGCAGGATTGATGTTCAGGTTAATTGACAAGAGAGTTGTCGTAGTCCCTTGGTAAGCAGGGAGAATCCTCTGCCCTTAGTAAAATTTAGTGGCTGGTGAAAAAGGAAGGTGTGTCCTTTACAAGAAAGGATGAAAGGCTTTCTTTCTCTTTTTACATTCTAAATCATTTACTTAAAATTTTTATTCATCTAATTACAGATAAACATAGTTTTGCAGAAGGATGTAAAGATAATTTTTTAATGTTTGGTATAGGTTCTTTTTTTACTAGAAATTGTTACTGAAATAATTATAGACAAGCATGTAGTTTTAAGAAGTTATACTTCACCTACTTTTCCCCAATGGTAACATTTTTCAAAACTATTGTATAGTATCAGAACTAGGATATTGACACTGATTGATAGGCTCAAACCATCTTATTCAGACTTCCCCAGTGTTGCTTACACTTAACGTGTGTGTGTGTGTACTTAGTTTATCCAATTCTATCACATCCACCCCACCATAGTGAAAATGCTCCAAAGGATCCTGCTGATAGCCCTTTTACAGTCACAGCCATGCTCCTCCCCCCACAACAAATCCCTATCCCTGGCAGCCACTATTCTCTTCTCCATTTCTAAAATTGTGTCATTTCAAAAATCACATTTGAACGGAATCATACAGCATGTAATCTTTTAAGATTAGCTTTTTCTTTGAGTATAAGTCTTTAGAGACTCATTGAGGTCTGCAGGTCCTTTTTATTGCTGAGTAGTATTCCGTGATAGGGGTGCATTGCAGCTTGTTCACTACTTACCTGTTGAGATACATCTGGGTTCTCAGTTTGGTGCTATTATGATCAAAACTACTGTGAACATCCATGTACAGTGACATGGTTAGGCTTTCTGTCCCCACCCAAATTTCATCTTGAATTGTAATCCCCATAATCCCCACATGTCAAGGGATAGACCAGGTGCAGGTAACTGAATCATGACAGCAGTTTCCCCCGTGCTATTCTCATGATAGTGAGTGAGTTCTCGTGAGATCTGATGGTTTTATAAGGGGCTCTTCCCCCTTTTCTTGGCACTTCTCCTTCCTGTCGCCTTGTGAGGAAGTTGCCTTGCTTCCCCTTCACTTTTCTCCGTGATTGCAAGTTTCCTGAGGCCTCTCCAGTCATGCTGAACTGTGAGCCAATTAAACCTCTTTCCTTTGTGAATTACCCAGTCTCAGGCAGCTCTTTATAGCAGCATCAAAACAGACTCATACATACAGGCATTTGTGTGAACATAAGTTTTCATTTTTCTGGAACACTGAGTTTTATAAGAAATCACCAAACTGTGTATAGAGTGGCTGAGCCCTGTTGCATTCTTACCAGCAGTATGCCAGTGACCCAGTTCCTCCACCTCTTCAACAGCATTTAGTTTTGTGACTTTTTAAATTTTAGCTTTCTGTTGGTGTAGAGTCATATCTTACTGCAGTTTTATTTGCATTTTCTTGATGGCTAATGATGTTTGCCACCTGTGTATCCTCTGGTGAAAGATCTGTTTATGTCTTTGCCTGTTTTCTAGTTGAATTGTTTGTTTTTCCTGTTAAGGATTGAGAGATCTTAATATTTTCTAGAGACTAGTCCTTTGTTGGCTAGGTGGTTTGCAGAGATTTTCTTGCAGCCTGTAGTGTTTCTTTTCATCATCTCCACATGGGCTTTCACAGAGCAAATGGTTTTAATACTTACCAAGAGTCATTTATCAATATTTCCATTTACTGATTCTGCTTTTAATGTCACATCCAAGAACTTTTTGCCTAGTCTTATATCCTGAAGGTTTTTCTTTTGGTTTCTGCAAGTTTAGTGGTTCTAAACTTGCATTTCACATTAAATTCATCATCCGTTTTGAGTTAATTTTGTGTGTTATGAGGTTTAGGTTGAGGCTCATGTTTGCTGCCTATGGATGTCCATATGTTATATTACATGTTGAAAAGTGTGATGGTCTTTTGGATGTTTCAACTTGGATACTCTACAGTCCTCAGTTATTTACTCAAACCTTAATTTAGTGCTATGAAGGTATTGATTTTTTATTTGTGATTAAAGTCCATAATCACTTGACTTTAACTAAGGGATATTATCCTAGGTAATCCAAGTGGATCTGGTTCAATCAGCTGAAAGGCTTTGAAAGCAGAGATGAGGGCTCCCTGGAGAAGAAGAAACCCTACTTATGGGCCAGCACCAGCTCATGCCTACCCATGGATTTTGGACATGACCAGCTAGCTGCCTAATCCCAACTCCTTGCAACAAATGCTTACTAAATATCTCCTACTCTTTCTGCCTCTTTGGTTGAACCCTGCCTGATACAAAAAGAATATTCTCCCTCTGTTGAATTGCTTCTGTACCTTCATCAAAAATCAATTAAGCATATTTTTGTGGGTCTTTCTCCAAGTTTTGAATCCTGTTCCATGGATCTATTGTTTAGCCATCTGTCAACATCACAGTGTCTGGATTACTGTAGCTATGTAGTCAGCCTTAATATCGGTAAAGTGGTTCCTCCCACTGTGTTCTTCTTTTTCAACATTAGTGTAGTTATCCTGGGTGTCTCTGGATGGGGATGGGGGTCTCAGGCCCAGGGAGAAGGAGAGTGCTTTCCATGGTCACTGTTTTCAGTGGCAATCAATCCCATTTGCAGGTAGCACTGGGCTCCCTTGGTGTTGTCAAGAGGAGCCCCTGATTGATCAGGGGAGGAATGTGCCTACTGGGGCTACGTTCTTTTGAGGGCTCGTGGTTGGTGGATGGGTGACAGAATCTGGCTTCTATTTCTTTGTTGAGTGGGGTCACAAGACATCTTGCCGCTGTGCTGTTCTTCCAGTCCCAGAAGTGCAAAGCACATTGCTTTCCTCTTACCATACATCACAGCTGTCCTTTGGGTGTCTATTGCTTTGTTTCCAGGGTTTATAGTTGTGCTTAGTGGGAAAGAGCAGGGAAACAGGTCTATACCACCTTTTTTTAGGCTAGAAGTTGAAGGAGGCATTTTTAATACAATTTTTTTCTTTTCCTTTTTCATTTTTCTCTCTTCCCAAACTCCTTCGCCCCATCAGAACCTACTTGATTGCCCACTTTATGACTGAGTGTTCATTCTGTGTTTTGGTATACACGTATAGAATACTGAGTAAACATGCACATACATACAAACACACAAGCAAACACATGTACATACACAGGCAAGTGCATTTGTACATATACAAAGGGAATTCCTCTGTTTTTGTTTTACAGGAATAGATTGATTAACCACACATTTCAACAGCTTTCCACTTAACAATGTTTTATGAAAATCTCTCTGGGAAATATGGTGTAGCTGTAATTTGTTTTTGAGGATTGCATAGTTTTTTATGGAGAGGTGTAGCCTAGTTTATTCAGCCAGCCTCCTATTGATGGATGGTCTCTTTATTTGCAGCTCTTGTTCATATAAATAATGTTATACACCTTGTACATTTGACATTCTTAGTAGTGTAATTTCCAGGGGCTAGATTCCAAGAGTGGGATTTTGGGGTTGAAGAATTTATGTATTTTGAATTAAACATCTGTACCCAACTTGCTTTTGAAAGAAGCCACAAAACTTCACATTCCTTTGCAATGTATGAGAGTAAATCTTTTCCAAGAAAGGGGTTTCCTGAAGTCAGAACCTCCCTGTTCCCCAGCCTTCCTTTTCTGGCTGCAGCAAAATGCTTTTGTTTGCTGCATTGGTAAATCCCCATGACTATCCAGGTACAGGATGGCACAATAGCAACACAAAGTTCCTCCAATGCTGGAGATATGTTTATTTCCTCTTGCTTTTGCTCAATCTCTTAATCCTCCTTTCCTTTCCCTTTGAGCCCTGGGAATAGACCAGCTGTGGGCTACTAATCAGCTTTGCTTCTTATTGGCAGAACCACAGAAGTGAACTTATGATCTAATCTTTCATCCTCCATCACAAAGCACTAATTCCAACTCATTTATAAAAGTTCAGTGCTAGTTTGTAAAACGTGTGTCCCGTAGACCACAGAATTCAGGCAGCTTGGTCTGATTTTGCTACCTCAGATTTTTGGATGTAAAAAATCCATTGTGTCTCTTCTGCTGCCATTTATTGTCATCTTGGGTTAGAATTCTTGCAATTATTTTAGGTTTTCATTTCTAAAATGATGTTCAAGCTTTGAAAGTAAAGAAGAAAGAAAAAGAAAAGAACAAAAAACCTACTTGAGTTCCCTACTAAAATGGCACAATATTAGGAATAACAGGTTTTAAAATTCTCTGGGTGGTTAGCTGTATGAATCTCTCTTTGAAATAACAGATGAAGCCTGTAAGTTCAATTTATTCTGTCTTGGAAAAACAAAGCATGATATTAAAAACAAAACAAACAAGATGCCTTCAAAAGGAGCAGTGGCTGTAAAGAATTGAGTCAACAATTGAGAAAAAATCACCCAAATCACAGCTAGTTTATATTCTAGAATGGATGAAGAAAGGCTTACTAGAAAATGTTGTGTTTGAAGTACAGCCAGGAAGCACAGTGTGGGCCTGTTTAGGGGACAGATGGGCCCAGCATGGAGCACTTAGACAGAAGACAGCTTGGACAAAGGCTTCAACAGGTGGGAGAGCAGCTCCAAGGGACTGTAAGTGATTGGGCCCCTTGGGGCCCAGGGAAGAGAAGAGATGCAAAGACTGGCAAGAGATAAACCATGGAGCAGTAGTTCATTCACTCATCTGTCCATTCCTTAATTCATTCAGCAGTTACTTGGTGATAGCCTACTCTGTGCAAAAAGCTCTTCCCAATGCTGGGAATAGAGTGGTAAGAACAAAAGTGTAGTATATAGTTATGCTTTAGTGCATGAATTTAAGCATCTTAACTGTTTTTTCCTAGAAAAAAATCTTCAAATCCTCAAAATGCAAAAATTAAAAAAGATAAAGATTGACATAAGTATTTTTAGAGTATTTACCGAATAGTTAGAGTGATGTTTGTTACCTACAGCATATTCATCTTTAGCTATTTTGAATAATTTTTGGTAACTTGTCTTATAGTCCATTGGCCAGTGAATGAGATTTTGGGCAGACAAAAAGGATTCAAAGAAGAGTGTGTGGGAAAGAAAGATATAAGCCTTGTCTAGACATGACCTTCTGGACACAAAACAGTTCGGTTTATTTGTTCGTCTTCTTTTCTGGATGTCCTAAAATGGGGCTCCCACATTTGAACTCTGGCCTGGAAGTGTCTAACCAATGTTAGAGTTTAAGATAATGATTAACTATCTTGTTTTAAAGACAACCTTTCTCTGAAGGTGGCCCTCCCTGTGCTGGGCGAGTTTTATAGATAATTTACCTGTAGGAATTTTTCCCATGAGTTCTCTTAAGCCAGGAGTTTTCTCCATCTATCTCTATATTGGCAATCTAAAATTCAGGAATTTTCAATTCTTCTAGGGACATGTGTCTTGTTGGTTTCTGCCTGTCATCCTAACTTGTTGGATCATTTTACATCTTGATTTGCCCATCCAGCAGACCAGCTGTCTTTTCCAGCCCTGTCATCCATAGATACATCTGCTAGGTATGATTTCTGTGCATTGACCTACTATAGGACTAGCAGTGCTCAACTGGCAGAACCCTGTGGTCTACACTAGAGTCCCCTCCAGAAGGGCATCAGATTCATGCACAGGCCCAGGGAATATGATTATATCATTCATAGAGCCACGTCACTGTGGAAACCTGCTGCCATTATTTATTGTTGATTTATTGAAGATGCTACAAGAGACTTATCCTATGCCTTGTGGCAATCCAGTTACAGCATGCTCATGAAATTCCTGGAGCTACCAGCTTGGATATAATGTCCAAAGGGAACATGCTGTTAGTTCAGCAAATATTGCTCTTGAGAAGTCATCACCCTCATCATCATCTTTTTAAACTATTCATCAACTGTATCTTTCACAAATCATTTTTGAATGTTGCTAATGATAAACCATGATAATTCAACAGGAGCTTGCAAGCAATCTTTTTAAATTGCTGTTTGAAAAAAATCATGACCAGTCTGCTATTTCTTTTTTTTTTTCTCTTTTAGGATCAGGGGTACATGTGCAGGTTTGTTATATAGGTAAGTTGCATGTCACAGGGATTTGGTGTACAGATTATTTCACAGTACCTGATATGTAATTTTTCAATCCCCTCCCTACTCCCCCCAACTCCCTTCAGTAGGCCTTGGTGTCTGTTGTTCCCTTCTTTTTGTCTATGTGTATTCAATGTTTAGTTCTCACTTATAAGCGAGTATTTGGTTTGCGGTTCCTGTGTTGGTTTGTTTAGGATAATGGCTTCCAGCTCCAACCACATTTTGTAAAAAACATTATCTCACTCCTTTTTATGAGACCATAGTATTCCATGGTGTCTATATTACATATTTTCTTTATCTAATCTACTGTTAATAGGCATTTAGGTTGATTCCATGTCTTTGCTATTGTAAATAGTGCTGTGATGAATATACGCAGGCATGTGCCCACACAGTAGAACTATTTATATTTCTTTGGGTATATAACCGGTAATGGGATTGCTGAATTGAATGGTAATTCTGCTTTGAGTTCTTTGAGAAACCACCTAACTACTTTCCACAATGACTGTACCAATCTACAGTCCCACCAACCGTGTGTAAGTATTCCCTTTTCTCTGCAACCTTGCACCTGTTCTTTATTGACTTTTTAGTAGGCGTTCTGGCTGGTGTGAATGCTATCTCATTGTGGTTTTGATTTGCATTTCTCTAATGACTAGTGATGTTGAGTATTTTTTCATGTGCTTGTTGACTGTGTGTATATTTTCTTTTGAAAAGTGCCTGTTCATGTTCTTTGACCACTTTCTAATGGGGTTGTTTGACTTTTACTTGTTATTCTGTTTAAGTTCCTTATACATTCTGGATATTAGGCCTTTGTCAGATGCATAGTTTGTAAATCTTTTCTTCCATTCTGTAGGTTGTCTGTTTACTCTGTTGATAGTTTCTTTTGCTGTGCAGACGCTCTTAAGTTTAATTGGTCCCATTTGTCAATTTTTGTGTTTGTAGCAATTACTTTGGGCATTGTCATGAAATTTTCGCCAAAGTCTATGTCCAGAATGGATTTTCAAGGATATCTCCCAGGGTTTTTATAGTTTTAGGTTTTACATTTAAGTCTTTAATCCATCTTGAGTTGATTTTTTTATATGGTATAAGAAAGGGGTCCAATTTTAATCTTCTGCATATAGCTAGCCAGTTATTCCAACATCATTTATTTAATAGGGAGTCATTTCCCCATTGCTTGTTTTGGTTGACTTTGTCAAAGATCAGATGGTTGTAGGTGTGTGACTTTATTTCTGTGTTCTCTACTGTGATCCATTAGTCTATGTATTAGTCTATGTGTGTGTTTTTGTACCAATACCATGCTGTTTTGGTTACCGTAGCTTTGTAGTATAGTTTGAATTTCAGCAACATGATGGTTACAGCTTTGTTCTTTTTGCTTAGGATTGCCTTGGCCATTCAAGCTCTTTTATGGTTCCATATAAATTTTAAAGTAGTTTTTTCTAATTCTATGAAGAATGCCACTGGTAGTTTGATAGAAATGTCATTGAACTTGTAAGTTGCTTTGGGCAGTTTGGCCATTTTAATGATATTGATTCTTCCTAGCTATAAGCAGGGGATGTTTTTCCATTTGTTTGTGTCACCTCTGATTTCTTTGAGCAGTGTTTCATAATTTTCATTGTAGAGATATTTCACCTTCCTGGTTAGCAATATTCCTAGGTATTTTGTTATTATTATTTTGGTGGTGATTGTGAATGTGATTGTGTTCTTGATTTAGTTCTCAGCTTGGATGTTGTTGGTGTATATAGGAGTGCTGCTGATTTTTGTACATTGATTTTGTATCCTGAAACTTTGCTGAAGTTGTTTATCAGATAAAGAAGCTTTTGGGCAGAGACTATGAGGATTTTAGCTATAGAATCATATTGTCTGCAAACAGGGACAGTTTGACTTCCTCTCTTTGTATTTGGATGGCTTCTATTTCTTTCTCTTGCCTGACTGCTCTGGTCAGGACTTCCAGTACTATGGTGAAGAGGAGTGGTGAGAGAGGGCATCCTAGTCTTGTGCTGGTTTTCAATGGGACTGCTTCCAGCTTTTGCCCATTTGGTATGATGTTGGCTGTGAGTCTGTCATAGATGGCTCTTATTATTTTGAGGAATGTTCCTTCAATGCCTAGTTTGTTGACAGTTTTTAACATGAAGCGATGTTAAATTTAATCAAAAGCATTTTCTGCATATATTGAGACAATCATGTGGGTTTTGCTTTTAGTTCTGTTTATGTGATGAATTACATTTATTGATTTGCATATGTTAAACCAACCTTACATCCCAGGGATAAAGCCTACTTGATCATGATGGATTAGCTTTTTGATGTGCTGCTGGATTTGGTTTGCAAGTATTTTGTTTTTAAGGATTTTTGCATTGATGTTCATCAAGGATACAGGCCTGAAGTTTTCTTTTTTGGTTGTGTCTCTTCCAGGTTTTGGTATCAGGGTGATGCCAGCCTCATAGAGTGAGTTAGAGAGGAGTCCCTCCTCCTGAATTTCTTGCATAATTTCAGTTAGAAATGGTACCAGTTGTTCTTTACCTTCCTGGTAGGATTTGGCTGTGAATCCATCTGGTCCTGGGCTTTTTCTGGTTGGTAGGCTTTTTATTACTAATTCAATTTTGAATCTCATTATTGGTGTGTTCGGGGAGTCAATTTATTCCTGGTTCAATCTTGGGAGGATGTGTGTTTCCAGGAATTTATTCATTTCTTACTAGGTTTTCTAACTTTTGTGCATAGAGGTGTTAATAGCAACCTCTGAAGGTTATTTGTATTTATGCGGGGTTCGTGGTAATGTCCCTTTGTCATTTTTGATTGTGTTTATTTATATATTCTTTTATTGGTCTAGCTAGCATTCTATCTATCTGATTTATTTTTTCAAATAACAGACTTCTAGATTCATTGATTTTTTTATATGGTTTTTCCTCTTGAGTTCAGCCTGGAAATTCAAAGATTCATGTTTATGGAATAGTTTATGTTCATGGATTCTTTCATTTCCTCTAGTGCGATTTCTCCTTCTTTGATGTTTCAATGGTCTAAACAGACTTTGTAAAGGAGAAGCTTCCCAAGGCTCTTTCTATGAGTTTCCAAGCATTGAAAATATCATACCAATTAAGCAGGCCTTTTCACTTTCATAGACTGTGATAAAATTATTTGCATGTTTCCAATTGCTTTTAATAGGCACATCTTCAAAATGATGGCAACTATGATTTATATACTAAATTCAGCATAACAATGGTGCCTTCCTCTGGGGACAGTTTGGATTAAATTATTTAATCACTCTAGCCAAGTGCTTGGGACCTAGAAATGAGGAGGATAGGGTTTGGACCTTAGAACCTCTGAGGTTTTAAAGAAGGTGGGGAAGGGAGGGGTGTGGCCAGGGATAAAGGAAGAGCTAGAAAAGTCTCTGTCACGGCTCCTGCTGGCTGGCTGGGTGGTTTTGTTGGTGGATTCTATTTTGTGTTTCAGGAGGGGATCTAATGTTCTCCTCTTTATATAATCACCTCTATTTCTTTTCTCAAGCAGCTTGAATCTTTCACTTACCATGAAAGACTAAATATAAAAATAATACTAATACTTTTCAAATTTTCATACCTTGCCAAGCTGTGGAGCTGGGGGAGCCAGGTGCAGCGGGGAGGAGCTGCCAGGTGGGGCCTGGGAAATCTGCTCAGGAGCTGGCTTGCAAGTGCTGCCTCAAAACCAGGAATCCGCTTTTGGTCACTGGGTGGTACATTTCTTTTCCTTCTGCATCAATTTTTTCCTAAGATTATAACTGTTTTAGTGAAACAGGCTTTATGACAGAGGAGTTTGAGCCTTAGAAATCTGGAATAACACTGAAATAATTATATGGAAAATATTTATATAGACTTCTGAGATCCTGCTACACAGAAAACATCTTCTCTCTAGAAATAATATTACAGATGTGAACTAATCTCTTTTTGTTTGTGGTCAATCCATGCTAGAAATACTGATGACAATGGCAATCATTGTAACAAACACTTATACAGCCCTTTATAAAGGACTCTCATTCTTACCACCTTAGTGGTTGCTCTCGAGTTTACACCCAAATAAGTTAAGGAGCAGCATAATTATGCTTCCTTCTCCCAGGTACACAGAGAGGAAAGGGTAAAGCTTGGACTAAACTAGGTCTATTAATTTCTCAAAGGAAATTACAAAAATTAAAATTTGGCCTGGGGTTATATACACATGAACAATTAAGTAGAAAAAGATTCTTCAATAATCAGATATTACTAAGTCTTAGTAGCTTAGTTCACAGGAATAAATTTCTCATTTTTGCATCAAATTTCTAGGCACTATTTTTATTTTAAATTATTCATTCTAGAATCTTTCTAGTTCCCAGAATCAAAGTTTCTCTTTCTAGAATTCCTTCTGGGATAAAGCTTATTGCATTCTAAAGACAGTGTTAGAGCTATTAAAATTTAATTTTTTAAGAAATTAGCAATAGAATCCAAAAGTTAAAAAACAAACACAAAATAAAAACATGATTTACTTCTGCTTGATCTTACCAGTAAGATAGTTCCTCTTTTAATTTTATTTTGCTTTGGATATTTCTCATTTATAATTCTGTTCTAGTTTTTATTCTTAAATATCCTTGTCTACACTGAAAATGTCATATATCCAGAATATCTGGCTCAGTTATTATTATTTTTTTCTACTGGGACTCTTGTTAAAAAGGGAAATGCATGACAAGTGATAAAAATGGCAGTTGAATGGAACTGTCATTAGAATGTCCTGGTTCTGTGCTTGATGCCACCAGGACACTGTGACCAAGGAGGCTACTCAGGGAGCCTTGACAGCTCAGAGAAGCCAGCGCCACGCCAGTGGCTGCCCAGGACAGCAATGTCCATGCCACTGGGGAGCTTGCTGGCAATGCAGAATCCCAGATATCCCCCTAGACTGCTGGTGTCATGGGATTCCTGGTGGTCCATGTGGACACCGAGGTGTGAGCAGCCTGTCCCTCACTCACTGCCCGCTGGAAGATCCCTCTGCCTCCTCACATACAAACGTGTCTGTCTGCACCCACCACTCTTTCTTCTACCATCTCTAAAAACAAGGCCCATTGTTACTTATTCTTTGTTCTTCCTAAGTCTCCCTTCTAAGGCCTCTTTTAGTTAGAGCACCATATTCGATAATAGCAACAATTTCTGCAATGCGAAGGCGATGAAAAAATCTCTGTCTCCCTTTCTTCATGTCATGTGTGTCACATAACCAACACTGGCAGCTTCATCAATGGCTTTCGACTTCTCCCTGGAGTTTTTGTGTGGTTTATTCTCACCTCACCTACTCACCTTCAATTGTTCTCTGTCCCCTAATGGCTTTGCAATGAATACCTGTTGGCGGAACCTGTCTCTGCAGCTCCAAAGCCAAGACTTTAGGTCACTAGCAGATATTTCTTTTGGATGTTCCTTAGGACAACTTAAATTCCCATAACCAATGACAACACTTCATGACCACCCAGGCAGACAGCTAAACACTTCTTGAAAATTACAAATGACTTGGACACCTGTTAAAATGACTCCTATAGGGTGCTGCAGTAAAATCTCATAAACTGTTTTACTGCCTAATTTGATCTAATGAGATTCTGCAAGCCCCATGTGATTGGATAATTCTTCCCTTTCTATTTTACTGACAAACTGCAAATTTTGTGTTGCTAGGCTGAGAATATGGGGTTCCCAAGCTTCTGAGTGGCATGGCCAGGGAGGGACGGTGTCTCTCTAAATCATCAACTTGGGTTGACTTTTCCCAGTTACTTGAATATCTCAATATCGATTTCCCAATACATTTGAAAATTGTATGCTCTAAGTCTATACTGGCACATTAAACCATGTCTTGAACTTACAAGGCTGTTCAGGGCTTTAGGTATTACTCATGCTTAAAAAAAGGAGTTCATGGTGAATCAGTTATTCCATTTTAGCTTTTAGCCTTTAATATGATTCAGAAACAGACAAAACATAATATCCATGGGAACAAGGCAGAGCTTTTTTCCCTCTTTGTGTTCATTTTCTATTTCTTGCTTCTTGGCCCATGTATCATAGAATTAGCTCCAAAGTTCGTAGGTATAAATCAAGGCGTCTCAACAGCAACACTCTTGGTATTTTGACTCGATTGTTCCTTGCTGGGCAGCTTAATTGTCCTCCTGTCTGTGCACTGTGGAATGCTGGGCGGCACCCCTGACCTCTACCCACTGTGTGCTGGTAGTGGCTGCCCACACCTCTAGGTTGTGACAATAATGCTGCATAATTTCCAAATATCCCCTGGGAGGAAACTATTGCTTCCAGTGGAGAACCACTCTCATCTAATGATCTTCTCAACTGCTGCAAGGGAAAAAAATCAGCAGCTCTTCCCAACGAGGCACGTCATAAGATCCCGAAACATGGCAAATGGCATCTCTGTACTGTGAACCTGTCGTGTCTCTTACCCCATTGCTGGTGCCATTTCCAAGTGGCCACTCTTGCTAAATATTTTCTGTGCATATAATTCCCATGTTTGGGTTAGTGGGAGGAGGTTAGTCACCTGAGCATGTTGGGAGTGGGTTAGGACCTGCCCCAACCCTACGCCACATCCCAGTACATTCCAAATCCTGGCCCTTTAAGTCTGCCCTTTCTCTATCATCTAAGTAATTTACCATTTTTGCAGCCGTTTTTTTGTCTTCATATTTTGTGATTTGTAAGAACAGATGTCTCCTAGCTTTGTGAAAGGTGAAGTTTGGGCTTATTTTCTTGTTCTTATTGCATTGAGATAATTTTTGAAAAGACAAGGAAAAAATGCTGTTACTGTGCCAAATTAAATGGAAGGGCCTGGTACATTTTTGCTGTTGAATTCAGGGAGAACAGCAAGACTCAGGAGACAGGATCCCTCACACTCGGAGCTCCTTTCAGCCCGTTAGGGACTTGCATGTGTGCTTCTAGAAGAATTTCTTATTTAAAATGAGAACCTCTGTTTTCCATGAGCTTGAGAGGTTTTACTCAGCACCATAGAGGAGTCAATTTAAGGGGTTCCCAGATCACTTATAATCTTAGAGAAATAACTTTTAATTAAATTTCAATTAGTTAAAGTTAAGTTGTGTTTGCTTATTTAGAAGGTGTCTTTGCAAAATGAAAATAATGTATTGAAATTCAAACCTGTAAATATTATTTCTTAATACCATTTGTTCAAATCACAAAATCTCAAAGTTAGAGTTTGTTATATCTGGAAGGAATGGGTTAGAGGTGCGTTTCTGTGTTTATTTACTTGTAATTTTGAGGTGAGACAAATTAAATGCACATGGCTGGAAGCAGCGCCATTTGGAATTCAGCACAAGGTTGTATTTGTCGTGGGTGTGGATTATTTGCAGCTATGAAGCTTTTGCTCAGAGACAAAGGCCTTTTCCTGGTTTCTTTAAGAGTAGGCCCTGTGAAACTGTTTCCTCTCTCACCCTTCCTGCCCCTCCCTGTGCGAGGGTCTTCATAAACATCTGGCCTTGTAGGGTGTGATGACCTGTCTCTATTGGAGAAAGTGGGGCCCCAGGTCTGGAGTGGAGCTGCGGAGGACAGTGAGAGACCCTGCAGGCTTGCATCCAGATCAGGGTGGGATTTCATACACACACCGCATTGTGATGCAGAGAGGGGCCCCCTCGGCTGGGCCTCAAATGAGTCAGGATGAACTCGTCATTGTAATCAAGGGTCATTCCTGACAGTCACCTCGGAAACACAGGGGGAGACAGGTCTCCCAGGTGGGGAAGAGCAGTGGCCAGGTGTGACTACAGCATCAGTCTCTCTCCATCCTCCTTATGATGGGCACGGGGCCGAGCCCCCAACGGGCTCTGGATTGCAGAGAGCTCACAAGAGGAACAGAGACACCTGTCTCTTTAAGGCTGATCGATATATGATTTTATCCGGAGGAAAACAGTAATGGAAGCCACCTTGTTGTAAGACCCTTCTAAGTTCTCTTGGTCTCTTGGCGTTGGATTCTGTCACCGGGGTTTCTCCACCTCAGCACTGTCAGCTCCTGGAGCTGATTGTCCCTGAGGGTCTGTTCCAGGCATTGGAGGGTTCCCAGCAGCTTCTCTGGCCTCCACCCATGCGATGCCAGTAGCATCCAGGCATCACTGACAACCCATATGGTTCCAGACATTGCCAGTGTCCCCAGGACAGCATCACCTTGTCCATTACCCTGGGTTGAGAACCACAAGGTCACTCACTGGCTCAGAAAAATAACTATTATTTAAATTAGGGTGGCAAGAGGAGTGTGTCTCCTGATATTTTACCAAGAATATCTCTAAAACAATGCTAGATATATGTATTTTTAAATCAAAGATTGGCAGCTGGGAGGCACTGAGCCATGCTGCTGATGGAGCTCTGTCGTGGCTTTGTTGTTTCTTGTGTGTGTGTGTGTGGCTGTCACTGTTTCTGTTCTGCTCATGGTCTGCATGCTCATAAGCACAGCTCATGCCCTGGCTGGAGAGAAGCGGTTGCCTCATGACCAGGTGGGGGTCTTCCTCCGGACGACCCTGTCCTCCCACCCTCAGCCATGGTGGTCCTGCACCTGCAGGTCGGGGCTGCCTCCTTCTCTGACTGTCCTTGTTCCTCCCGCTGGCTTCTGCATCTCATTTTGCTGAAACGAGACCCTGCTGCGCCGATCGGCTGTGACAGCCCCTGCACGGGTTTCTCCAGCTTCCTCACAGCTCTCAAGCCACCCCGACAGCCTCCCATGACCAGGCCCTGGAGCTGGTGGAGCTGCCATCCCTGCCGCTGGTTGCTTTCTGGTGGCCGAAGGCTTTCTTCATCTTCAGCTCCATGAGAGACTGGAATTGGTTGCCAGCAACGCTCTTGCAAGAGTCGTCATCTTTTTGGATCTTTCTAGATGTTTCTGGCCTTCTCTTTCCAGAGTCTCTTTCCATTCCTGGCAGGTCTTACCTCTTCCTGTAAAAGCCTCTCACCTCTAGAAGAACCTTCCTGTCTGGCCCCTTGCCCCCTGCCGTCTGTACCATCCACAGTGAATGGCATCTTCTCCACCCAGCCAAGGCTTTCAATACGGGACTTACCTGCATCAGTGTCTTCTTCAGAAGGTGGTGAGTGATTTATTCCGGAAGAATCCCTGTGGAGATCTTTCTCAGCAGCGGGCTGTCCTCAGAGAGGGCTTCCACGTGGCTCTGTCCACAGCCCCAGGTGCTGACGCCTTTCTGGAGCCTCGAGCCTCTGTTTCACTCCAGCCTGCAGCAGACACCCCTGGATGCCACTGCAGCTTGATGTGGCCACCGCTGGGCTTGCCGAGGGGCCTGCACAAGTCCTGGCCTCAGTCCTCATTGTCTGATCACTAAGGTCAGGGCCACTGCTTGCATTTTTCAAACGATTCGAGGCCGAGAGGATGGACCTGCGGAATGGGGGTGGTGGTGGAACCTTTCGATGTTAGCTTGCCTTTGAGGGCGAATGTGATCAATCCCTCCCTTCTGCCTTCTTTATCCCATGACTGGCGGGATTCTGGAGGCAGTTATGACCAATATTTACTTCCACTCTCTGTATCAGAGCAGCATAACACAATAAAAGCTTTCACTGTCTCGGAGCCCGTGCGCTTGCTGTCTGTCCCTGTGCTTGCCGTCCCTGAGCCCGTGCGCTTGCCGTCCGTGTGTGAGCCCGTGCGCTTGCCGTCCGTGTGTGAGCCCGTGCGCTTGTGGTCTGTGAGCGTGTCTTGGTGGTGCGGACCGGCCTACCCGCTCTGCAGCCCAACCCAGCCGTCAAGCTTGTGAGTTCAGGAACGGTAAGTACCGGGGGGGGGACATTCGGTCCTGCCCTGCACTCCGTTATGTCTGCTTCATTAACTTTATTTGTTACATGTTTGCTTCATTAAATTTATTTATTTAGTGAATGAATTCTAACCAAATGCTTTTGTAACTTTCTCAGTAATTCCTGACTTGCTTTGTTTGGAAGGGAAAGATGGATATAAACCCAGGCTGTTCATGTTGCTTTATTTGACAGGAATGGCCACTCATGGTGGGGCTGCCACGGCTCTGAAGCCAAAATGATATCTGTGACCCGTTTTAAAGTTAAGTAAGTCGATAGATGGGAAGATGCTACCACCGTGAGAGCTGATAATTTCCTGAGGCTTCCCTAAGCCTGCCAGCTCTGGTTTAGAGAACTCACAGGTGCACACATGCAGGCAGGGGGGTTGAGGGTCCACCTGGCTCAGCCTCCACTGGCCGTGGCCGTGCCTGGCCTCTGGGGGGCAGTGACACATCCCGTGATGTGAGTGAATGAATGAATGACACAGTGTGTGCCCGGCCTGTGATGGGCTTTTATTGTGTAGATGGAAACTTGGATGAACAGGGCGTTCCCAGCACAACATCCATCCGGGCTTCTGAGGGTGGTTTGGAAACAAGCCAGTCTCAGACATGCCCTCGCCTTTTTTCAGGTGTGATGGCAGCGTCCATCTTTCCCCTCCTGGAAGCGCCTGTTACCGTCTGTAGCCTGGACACCTGCAGTAGCCGCCTCTCTCTCCCCTCAGTCCACTCTTCTGGCTGGTTTTCTGTGTTGTAGACAGGTGATTTTTCAAAATCGCAAACATTGTGGGCCCTTTCTCTGCTCACCACCTTCTAGCGGGCTCTCATGGTTCTGAGGGTAAAGAGGGAAATCCCAACAGGACCTGGACGGCCCGCCGGAGCTGGCCACCCCTTCCCCTCCAACCTCATGTTGTGAGATTCGCACAGATACACGCTGTTCTCTGAAGCCCTATGCTCCCTCCCTCTGTACCGTGCTCCCTCCCACAGCCTTGTGCTGCCTTTCGCTGCTCCGTGCTCCCTCCCACCGCCCTGTGCTCCCTCTCACCGCCCTGTGCTGCCTCCCACAGCCTCGTGCTCCCTCCCACCGCTCTGTGCTCCCTTCCACCACTCTGTGCTCCCTCCCACCACTCTGCTCCCTCCCACCGTCCTGTGCTCCCTCCCACCACTTTGTGTTCCCTCCTGTTGTCTTGTGCTCCCTCCCACTGCTCCGTGCTCCCTCCTACTGCCCATGCTCCCTCCCACTGCCCTGTGCGACGTCTTCTGCCAGGAGGAATTCTCTGCTGCTTCCCATCTTCCTCTCCCTCCCCGCTTCTCTTTCTCTCTCTTCCTTTCTCTCCTGTCTTTTGGTTTCCATCACTGTTTTTCTGTCTCCATTTCTTTCTCCTTCCCTCTCTGCCTCTCTCCGTCTCTCCCCCTTCTCTCTTTGTCTCTCTGTCCCCTTTCTTCTCTTTCTCCATTTCTGTTTCTCTGTCTCTACTTCTCTTGCTCTCTTCCCCTCCTTTCTCTCTCTTTACCTTTCCTATTCTCTGGTGCTGTGTTCAGCTCACAGCTGTTTTGGTTTTGGCCTCAACACCATTTCCTCGGAGACAGTCTCCGTGAGGCCCAGGGTACTTGCTTATATTCCTTCATGAAACCATGTACTCTTTTTTCTCCTCTTTTCTTTCAGTGGAGTCTTGCTGTGTCACCCAGGCTGGAGTGCAGTGGTGCGATGATAGCTCGCTGCAGCCTTGAATTCCCGGGCTCTAGCGATTCTCCTATCTCGGCGTCCTGAGTAGCTGGACCCACAGGTGAGCACCATCATGCCTGGCTAATTTTTAATTTTAATTTGTAGTGATGGGATCTCCCTATATTGCTCAGGCTGATCTCATACTCCTACACTCAAGTGATCCTCCTGCCTCAGCCTCCCAAAGTGCTGGGATTATAGACGTGAGACAACGCATTTGGCCATCATGCACTTTTCAATAGCCAAGTTATAATTTGTAATTACAGATTTATTTTGTCATTATTTGACCAATATCTATCTCTCCCCACATCACAAGCTCCATAGGGGAGAGGCTGCTCACTCTTTTAACAACAAATACTTGTTGAATTTCTGCTTGTATCAGGCATGTTTGTGTTGTCCACCAGCCACGGTTGGCTATTGAAATTCAGTGAAAGCGAAATGAAGTTAAAAAACTCAGTTCCTCACTCACACTGGCCACATTTCAAGTATTCAATACCCTCCTGGGACTAGTAGATACTGTGTTGGATAATGCAAAGTTATATGACATCTCTACCAGGTGACATTGGTCTAGATTGTGAAGAGTCCACAGTGAGTAAGACAAAACCCTGTGTCTGCAGAGTGACCTCTCTGGGTGACGGTCTATTCGTGTCAGGCCTCATAAGGTCTGCCCAGAGCCAAGTGCACCAAGTACCTGTGGAAGAAATTAATTACTAAGAGGTTTCCTGAAAGGGCAATACTAGGGTTATCAAGGACACCCACGTAGAGAATTCATCCTATACATCACGTCCATGTAAATGCTGTGTGTGAGTATTTAACAAGACTGACTCACAATATTTACATGCCCGTCTCCCTTCCGTGTTAACTAGAACAACAAACAGGAAGAACTGGAGGTGGTTCAGCAGCCTCTCCATGCGTCCTGATGTTCAGAGGCAGTGTCTCCTTTTCCTATAAGTGAAGGTTCATCTCAAGCTTCAATAAATACTATAAAGAATTCTTTGATCAAAGGCAAAGGTGAGAATGGAAAATGTATGTAGATAAAGTAAGCAGTAGCCTTTGCTTACTGTTTGATGGTACTTTTTCTTCTCATCATTGCAAATTTGTTTCATGTTTTTAGTGTTTTAAAAGAGACTTGCAGCCACCACTCATATTTTTTTCTGTGTGTTTCTTTTTGCTTCACTGATACGAAGAAGTAAAGTAATGATAGCATAATTCAATCTATTAACATATATAACCTGAAAACATGGAGATGAGCTAGAAAACGTCTTACGAAGTTAATAATTCAGTTGAGTTCTGTGTAGAAAAACAGTTGGCTTGTCTATCCCTTTTAGCCCTGTAGCTTGGGGGAGGATACAGTTCTGTCGCTGATTCATCCCATTCAGCCTGCACAAGCTGTCCCGGGACCACCAGAGATCTTGGATACCTTTGCCTCCCCCACAGCCAAGGGCCCTGCTGGGAGAAGTGCAGTTGATTTGGCATCGAATGTTTCCGCTGGGTGCTCAGAGCATCTGTTGAATGGGTTGTGGGCGAGAGGGAGGAAGAATTCACTCTGGTAAGCTCAGGCCCAGAGGCGTCCAGAGGTTTTCCACCTCTGGGTTCAGAGCGACAGGAAAGAGCCACAGGGGCTTTGCCCGGGACACTTTTGGATGCTGCTGGCAGGAAGGACCAGGCAGGCAGGGGGAGGGGTGTGAGCAGATGGATGGAAGTGGCCATGCTATGGCCTTCTTTGTGATTTATCCCTCCCTCTCTAACATTTTTATAAAAAAGAAAAATCATTTTGGCAAAACTAGATGAGCTGAATGCTCCTAAGTATTGCTGTTTGTTGAGATGACCTGCGGTGATAGCTGGTCCGCGTGGGACGAAACCTGCGTAGACTGACAGGCTTGGTGATGTAAGTGAGCATCGTTTTTGCCACCAGAAAATGTCCCCCAGTTCTTTGGGAAATATTAAAGCTGAAAAGTGAGAAATAAAACAATACCATTTATGAAATAGTAAAAATGAGCAGCCCTAGGTTTATTTTCAGTCCTTCCTTGGAAGCCGTGTAATAATTAAGATTTTTCTAGAAAACTCTTGAGAGGTGAAAGCCCTGGGTGAAAGGACACACCCTGCTGTATGCTGTGTGACCTCGGAAGATACTCGTGATTCTCTTGATCCTTCTCTGTAAAATGGGGCACACCGCCCATCTCCACCCAGGGCACTCCACAGGGCTCAGGATGAAGCCCTCACGTGGCGGGAATTTCAGAAATCTCAGCTGGCAGCAAATTTAGAAGCCCTGAATTATCGATAGCATATTTTCTCTCTGGCCTGAACCCAAAGGCTTTGTGAGGTCAGGACCACACTGGCTGAGTGCCCAGGGTGCTCCAGGTCGGGGCATGTGCTCAGACACATGCAGAGAATGACTGAAAATTCAAAGGGGTCCAGTTAACTCCAAGTCCACGCGTTCAGCAGACTATGTCCCGAGAGAAACACACCGGAGAGATGCCGACCAAAGACAGCCCTTGCTTCTGCAGTCACTGGTTTCTTCTTCTTCTTCTTCTTCTTCTTCTTCTTCTTCTTCTTCTTCT
>NW_012101587.1:3061091-3068386 GCF_000951045.1 Mandrillus leucophaeus | reverse complement strand
CCTCCGCCTCCGCCTCTGTCTCCGCCTCCTCCTCG
The DNA here is from genome assembly GCF_000951045.1 of Mandrillus leucophaeus. NCBI lineage: Eukaryota > Metazoa > Chordata > Mammalia > Primates > Cercopithecidae > Mandrillus > Mandrillus leucophaeus. The sequence goes on along the minus strand of NW_012101587.1, from coordinate 3,068,351 downwards.
TGATCCTCCCATTTTGGCCTCCCAAACCTCCGCCTCCGCCTCTGTCTCCGCCTCCTCCTCGTGATCCTCCCATTTTGGCCTCCCAAAGTGCTGGGATTCCAGGCGGGAGCCACTGTGCCCAGCGACTGGTGGTTTTCAGTGTCCTTACTGAAGTATAAAAACACTGTTTAGAGTTTCTTTATTTTGTTTTTCTTGGCTTTCCTGTACTTGAACATTTTTTAAAAAGAATTCCATGTTGATTTATCTAGTGTTTTGGGGTTTATCCCTTTTTATAGTTTTTTAAAATGGTAGCTGTAGGTATTTCATTATTTATACACACTCTACATGGTCTAGAGGTGCGGATATTTTGTTAGCTCTAATACAATGTGGTCACCTAAACGCTCTCTTCATACTTTCCCTCCTCCATATTATATTACAGTTTGTAATATTATGTTATAGTTTATAATGTAACTGTCACCTTTAATACTTTCTTCACGTACATTGAGAGCATCAGACAGCGTTGTCATTTTTGCTTCCAACCATGGAATATAATTTAGAAAACTCAAGAGGAGAAGGAGTCTGTTTATTTACCCACATTTTTTTACTTTTGCTGTTGTTCTCGCTTTTTTCCTAATATTCCAATATTGCTTCTTTTATAATTTCCCTTCTGTTTAGGAAACTTCCTCCAGCCGTGCTTTGAGTAACCTGCTGGTGGCAGATTCTCTAAGTGCTCCTTCACCCGAGAGTGTCCCTATTTATACCCGTCCATGAGGGACCTTTTCCCTGCCACGGACTTTGTGTTGACTCTGCTTTTCTCTCGGTATTTGAGACGCGTGCTCACCCTCCTGGACCTCCCAAATTGCTGGGATTACAGGCGTGAGCCACCGCGCTCGCCCTCATTTGGTTTTTCTTTATTCTTTTGCTGAAAGGTTCTGATTTTCCATTTATTCCCTGGGAATTCGTGCTTGCTGAAGTGTATTTATGATGCTTATGTGAAGATCCTGCTCAGCCAATGGCAGCCTCTGACTCATCTCCGTGTTGTCATCCACTGCTTTAGTTCTCCTTCCAGTTGTGATTGTCCTAGTTCTTGGTATTTTGAGTGACTTTGGATAGGAGCCGGGACATGTAGGATATCTTATGAGACGCCAAAGCTGCTGGAGTCTTCGTCGGCAGCAGGTGCTCTCCGCTGGGCTGCTGTGTCTGGGCAGGGTGCGTGTGGCACCACAGCCGCAGCAGAGCCCTGACGGTGCTGAGTGGCTGCTGTGTCTGGGCAGGGTGCATGTGGCATTACAGCTGCAGCAGAGCCCTGACGGTGCTGAGTGGCTGCTGTGTCTGGGCAGGGTGCATGTGGCACTGCAGCAGCAGCAGAGCCCTGACGGTGCTGAGTGGCTGCAGGCACGTGGGGTGATGATGACCTTCCCTGGCCCTTCTAGTATCTTCAGGTGGGTGTGGGGCTTCAGCTACACTCAGCTCCCTTGGGCCCTGCTGACTCCAGGGAGGCTGTGGGGAAGCCGGTGCCACTGCCTGCCTCCCACTACTGGCTTTAGCCTTAGTGATGCCGCGCGGGGAGGGGGCTCCCTTCTCAGTCTGGTTGATACTGAGGGGAAAAAGTGGACTCAACCTGCCCCCTACCCCGTATTCCTTCTCATGGTGAGGGGCTTGCCAGGGAGGGCACAGGGCAGAGAGAAGCCCCACGTCACACTGCTTTGCTCAGGGTTGTTGCTGCTGGGTGGGGTGGAGTGGGCTCAGCTCCACAATGGACCCACTGTCATTGCCCCGGATAGGTCAGGGTGCCGCCTGCGTGTGCGGGGGGTGGGATGGAGCCAATTGGTGCTCGGTGCAGCCCCAGGCCCTGGAAGGAGTGGAAGTGGTGAGGTGGAAGGTCCACCCCTCATCGGCCCTGCTAAGAGCCCAGGGATGGGCCATGTGTATGTCTGATGAGTCTTGCTGCAGGGGTTTCCTGTGGTTGGACTGCTCTGTTCGCGGTCCTCTGGCTGGGGGATGGGGGCGCATGCATAGTTTTCCTGGAGCTCTTTTCGTGTGTGTCTGGCGGTGGCCCCAGGGTTGGAGCTTCTGCAGAGCCATGTGGAATCCATGAGGGGTGGTAGGAAGCCCAGGAGCTCAGGTCCACATCCTCCCTGGAGCCTGGCTCCCTGGGCACCCTGCCTTGTTCTTCACACCCTGCAGGCTGTTCTTGCACCTGTTGGCTGTGCTGTGTCTGGGATTCTTGGTGGTGAGACATAGGACCGGGGAAGAAGGGGGCAGCTACCTGTGATGGGACTGGAAGTCTCTTCCTAAATACATGTTGAATATAGAAGTCATTTAAACCCCACCCACTGGTGTCTGGAGGGACCGCTGGTCTGTGATGGGCTCTCCCTCCCAGGCAGTGAGGAGGCATTCTCCTGGGAGCAGGGCTGCTGGGCGCTCCTCTCCACCAGATTGAAATGGAAGAGGGTGTGCTCTCCTACTCGCCAGAGGCCTTTTTCGTTGACAGCTTGCACCATCTCTACCCATCTTCATGTAACTCAGAGGCCTGTAGCCGTTGGTATCTGGCTGCAGCCTCCTGACATCAGTTCAGCAGAGCACAGACAGAGGTACTGAGCTTCAGGTTTATCCTCGCCAGGTCGCTTGATTGGAAGTTGGTCTCTTGCTGTGCCATGTGGGTTACTGCAGCGTACATTTAATCATCACATTCACAAGCTCTTTCATTTCCAGTCCTCATCACACAAAAGTACTCATTTGGGTGACTTTGAACAACGCACATTTTCCTTACTTGCACTTTGGATCACAGGATGAGAGGAGGGAAATGGTAAAAACAAAAACTCACAAACCAAAGGAAACATTTATCTCTGGGATCAAGGGCCCTCCACGGACGGGGGACCTGGCTGTCTGCAGGTTACAGCTGGAAGTCACGGCCTGCTTTGCTGTGGCGGTGCCTTCTAGGATTTGGTCTTTGTGGAAGCCTCCATATTGAAACAAAGAAGAGGTGAACGTTCTGGACTTCAGGCCCAAATGGAGACTCTGAGGGGAGGAGAAGAATGAAAAACCTCGAATGGGAAATTGCTTTGAAATCTATTTCCCCAAATCTACTTAACCTTGGGCCAGGAGAATATTGTATATCACAAACTAATTTTGCAAATGACATTTCAAAGATCCCTTTTTAACCTAATTTAAGTGCATTCCATTGTGATTCTCTACTAGCTGCTTGTGAATAAAAATCTAATTACGGTAGCTAGACAAAATTCTTCTGGATGGAGCAGTCTTCCCTTCCTTCTTTCCTTCCTTCCTGGGAATGTCAAGGAATATTGCTTGATCTTTTAGCAAGCAGAGGCCAAGGTACACAATTATTTTGGAGGGCCTGAAAAAGGTTTTCTGTTCTTGCACCTTTCTGTCGAGCTGTATCTGAATTCATGGGGCTGCTGCCTCTGTAACAGCTCTGGAATAGTTGTGATACTACAGGGGCCAGTGACTGTGCCTGCATTTTAACTGTGGTGCCATCAAGTGGTCATTAAAAGATATTCTTAATAGATCTGGGCTCTTTAGTCAAGCTGGTAGTAGAAATTTCCAAGCCCTTCATTAAGAAATTTATATGTTTGGCCGGGTGTGGTGGCTCACGTCTGTAATCCCAGCACTTTGGAAGGCTGAGGTGGGTGAATCACCTGAGGTCAGGAGTTTGAGACCAGCCTGGACAACATGGCGAAACCCCGTCTCTACTATAAATACAAAATTAGCCAGACATGGTGGCAGGCACCTATAATCCCAGCTATTTGGAAGGCTAAGGCAGGAGAATCGCTTGAACCTGGGCGGCAGAGGTTGCAGTGAGCCAAGATTGTGCCACTGCACTCCAGTCCGGGTGACAGAGCGAAACTCCATTTCAAGGAAAGAAAGAAAGAAAGAAAAGGAAGAAAGAAGGAAAGAAGGAAGGAAGGAGAAAGAGAGAGAGAGAAAGAAAGAGAAAGAAAGGAAGGAAGGAAAGAAGGAAGGAAGGAAGGAAGGAAAGAAAGGAAGGAGGGAGGGAGGCCAGGAGGCCTTTAACATCCATATAAAAATCTAGCCAGAGTGTCTTTTCTTCACCTCACTGTATGGCTTATTTGCTGTTTGTTTCCTTCTCTCAGGGACCATATTTTCTTATGACTGTCTGTTGGCTTGGCCCAGTCATTAATTGTTTGCCTCAGCGTCTTGCTCTACTTTTCTTAGTCCTCATTATTTGGTTTACTCAAATTCTTGGTACCTTGCTGATGGGAAAACCATGAGGAAAGGTTCCAAGACCTCAAGTTTAATTTAGCTCAAAAGTGAAGAAGTTGTTGTGTGTTTCCTTTCCAACGTGACATGAACAGTCACGTTGATGTCCTCTGTCCTCACATATGAGTTCTACAGAGATTGAAAGGCTGGGCGTGGTGGCTGATGCCTGTAATCCCATCGCTTTGGGAGGCTGAGGTGGGCAGATTGTTTGAGGTCAGGAGTTGGAGACCAGCCTGGCCAACATGGCAAAACCCTGTCTCTACTAAAAATAAAAAAAATTAGCTGGGGGTGGTGGCATGCACCTGTAGTCCCAGCTACTCAAGAGACTGAGACACAAGAATTGCTTGAACCCAGGAGGTGGAGGTTGCAGTGAGCTGAGGTCACGCCACTCCAGCCTGGGAGACAGAGCAAGACTTCATCTCAAAAAAAAAAAAAAAAAAAGATTCAATCATCTGTCTTTCTTTTCAAGTTTGTCCTCCAAACTAATTGGAAGATTAGTATTTGAAAGGCAATAGAAAGTCAGACTAATTTTCAAATACGTAAAAAGGAGTTGTTCCCATTGTCTGTTTAAGTGTGAAAGTGCCATAAAGGTAAATGTCACGGTGGAAACAGCCCAGAGGCTGCAAGAGGACAAGGCCTCCTGCCCCGCGAGCCTCACTCCCGCATGTCGAGCTTTTCAGGTTAGTTGCTGTGATGATTTCTTGTATTTCCAGACGCTTCCCAGACATACACAAAGATAGTTATGTAATAATTTCTTCTTCCTCCTCTTTAAAAAATTCAAGGCATCAAATTGTGTGCTCTCTTCTGCAACCTGGTTTCTTAACATATTTTTTGGAAATCTTTGTAAGCTGTTATTACAGTTCTACTTCATTCTATTGTAACTATTTAAAAGTATTAAAATTAAAATACTTGGTAAAAATAAACATGCACTTGGGAACAGAGAGTCATAGTCACGCCACGCCTCCTCAACAACCTACTGGTAACCAGAGGCCGTTGCTTCGAGCTCTTTCTATTTTCAATACTATTGGCAGGAACCTGCAGAACTCTAGCTAATACATTTATAACTTTTTTTTTTAATCTGCAGCTTCAGACAATACTTATTAATTCTTTTATATGAAAGATGAATATTTAGCTTGCTTACACTTTTCATATCCTAATATCCGATTAGATTTCTTTACTAATTAATATTTTAACTTAAAATATTATTTATTATTTTATGTTCCATCAGGTTTTTTTGGTTGTTGTTGTCATTGTTGTTGTTGAGATGGAGTCTCACTCCGTCACTCAGGCTGCAGTGCACTGGCACAATCTCGGCTCACTGCAACCTCCGCCTCCCAGGTTCAAGTGATTCTTCTGCCTCAGCCACCTGAGTAGTGGGACTACAGGCATGCGCCACCACACCTAGCTAATTTTTGTATTTTTTGTAGAGATGGGGTTTGACCATGTTGGCCAGGTTGGTCTCGAACTCCTGACCTCAGGTAATCCACCCACCTGGGCCTCCCAAAGGGCTGGGATTATAGGCGTGAGCCACCATGCCCAGCCCCGTCAGTTTTTTATAACAGCTGTTTTGAGGTATAGTTGACAAAACATAAAATTCACCCTTTTAAAGGTTACAATTCAGTAGTGTTTAGTTTATTCACAGAGTTGTGCAACCATCACCACTACCCATTTCCAGGACATTTTCACTATCCCTGAAAGAAACTGTGTATCTGAGGCTTCTCTCTTCAACCCCCCTTGCCCACCCTCTGGCAACCAATAATCATCTTTCTGTCTCTCTGGATTGGCTTATTCTAGACGTTTTTATGTAAACAAAATCATTCTGTATGTGGTGTTTTGTGCTTCCAGTTCATTATGTTGCATGTTTCAGTGCTTCACTTCCCTTTATTGCCAAACAATACTCCATTTTATAAGTATACAACATTTTGTTGATGCCTTCATCAGTTAATAGCTACTTAGTGATTTCCATTTTGGGGTATTTTGAATAATGCTGGTATAAATATTAATGTATAGGTTTTGTTTGGACATATGTTTTCAATTCTCAATATACATAAGAGTAGAATTGCTGGGTCACGTGGAAACTCTGTATTTAACCTTTTGAATTAAACTTGAATCACCAAAACAGTTTGGAAAACTGTGAAACTCTCTTCCAAAATGGCTGCACCATTTTCCCTTCCGACCACAGCGTATGAAGGGTTCAGTTCCTCCACATCTTTGTCAACACTTACTCTCTGCCTTTTTGACTGTAGCCATCTAAGAGCGTGAAGTGGTGCCTCACTGTGGTTTTGATTTGCGGTTCCCTGATGGCTAATGACATTGAGCTTCTTTTTATGCCATTATTGGCTTTTTGTGTATTTTCTTTGAAGAAATGCCTTTTTATAACTTTTCCCTATTTTAAAAATTGTGGTGTCGTATTACTGTTAATTTGTAGGAATTCTTTCTTTATTCTCCATACTTGGTGTTTATCAGATATACAATTTGCAAATATTTTCTCCCATTAAGTGAGTTCTTTTTCACTTTCTTAGTGTTATCCTTTAAAGCAAAAGTGTTTTTAATCTTGATAAAGTTAAGTTTATCTAATTTTTTCCTTTGTTGTCATTTCTAAGAAACCATTGACTAATACCAGATCAAGATTTATTTATCCCTTTGTTTTCTGCTAATATTTGTATAGTTTTATTTATTTGTTTTTAAATTTTATTTATTTATTTATTTTGAGATGGGGTTTTGTTCTTGTTGCCCAGACTGGACTGCAATGGCGTGATCTTAGCTTACCTCAACCTCTGCCTCTTGGGTTCAAGTGATTCTCCTACCTCAGCCTCCCAAGTAGCTGGGATTACAGGCATGCACCACCATGCTTGGCTAATTTTGTATTTTTAGTAGAGACAGGGTTTCTCTATGTTAGTCAGGCTGGTTTCGAACTCCTGACCTCAGGTGGTCCGCCCACCTTGGCATACCAAAGTGCTGGGATTACAGGTGTGAGCCACCGTGCCCAGCCAGTTTTATTTTTACATTTGAGTCTTAGACCCATTTTAAGTTAAGTTT
>NW_012101587.1:3052064-3060096 GCF_000951045.1 Mandrillus leucophaeus | reverse complement strand
AATGGGTCTAATGAGATCTGATGGTTTTAGAAACAGGAGTCTCTCTGCATAAGTTCTCTCTGTCTGCCATCATGTGAGATGTGCCTTTCACCTTCCACCATGATTGTGAGGCCTCCCCAGCCACGTGGAAGTGTAAGTCCAATAAACCTCTTTCTTTTGTACATTGCCCAGTCTTGGGTATGTCTTTATCAGCAGTGTGAAATCAGATTAATACAACTTCTCTTATGGACTGACTGATGTCATTTTCTAATAACATAATCTGCTTTTTTTCCCCCATCAATGAATTAGTGGAGTAGCAGACTGGTTAAACGTCTTCCCTGAGTTCCGCGATTCCCCTGCAGGATTCTCCATTGTTGCCCAGACCTGCAGCCCTGCCATCAGCATTCTTCCCTCTCTCACCCTGATGCGCTGAGCATTTTACGTGTTCTCCCACATTCAGTTCTTATAACCATCCCATGATTTTTGGTTCTATTCTCATCTGCAGTTTACAGATGAAGAAACCTAAGCTTGGTGAGGTTCAGTATTGTGTTGGAAAAGAAAGAAGCAGGTGTGTCTGATTCCAGAGTGCACACGTGTTGCACTGTTCCCACGTGGGTGACAGACAGCTGTGCTGTGCTCTGTCTGCCTTCTTGCTGTGGACTTTCAGGGGCAGCTGCACCCCGTGTGCGCCCCACCTAGGGTGTACCCTATGTTCTGCTGTCTTTATTCCACCCTCTGCACTTATCTGTCTTCCTTCCCTGTGGAAACACAGTTTCTCTTAATAGAGAAAATAAAAATTCAGGTCAATGTATTTGCCAGTTGGCCTCAATATATTTGCCAGAGAACTTCAAGAAAAGCTTTAAGTTTATTTAGTTATAGTCGGCTCTCCAGGCAGCTTGTAAATGAGCTGGTTCCTTGGTGCCGTTTTCTTGCTTCTTGCTTATTACGTTTGGCTCATTAGTTTAAATCCTAGCCTAGTAATATGTTGTAAGAAAGAAAAAAATGTAAATTTTTAATGAATCTCAATGTCCTCTTAACTCCTGGCCAAATGCTGTAAAGTTTTTAAAGGGGATACAGAAAGATCAAATAATTTCTTGCTTAGGGATACAAATTAGGATTTTTGTTGTGATTGTTCAAAAGTTCTCATTTACCGAAATGAACATCATCCAAGTTACTTTATAGATCAGAATGATGAGCATAAGAAAATAGCGAATCCAGTCAGAAGAAAATGAAAAGCTACTATCACAAAGAACATTAGCAAGAGGCCTGTTTTGACATTTAGTATGTATGAGTAGTATATGTATATTAAATATCCTGAAATATTAAGACAGCCTTCATTAAGGAGTGGGAAGAAGACAGACTGCAAAATTAGAAAGATAAAAAAGAGAGAAATCTTCCCAAGCAGGCACCATATGTAGTAAGATATTGTGAATTTGTGGCAAGATAGGTAATTTCAAAGTGAATAAATGAGAACCAATATGATTTATGAATTCAAACCATTTGAATTTGCCAATATTCAAACATTTTTAAGCCACAGAAATTACACTTTTGTAGAATTTGATCTAACACTTAGACTCTGGTACAAATATAGCCACATGAGAAAAATAATTTTGTGAGCACTTACCAACTCAAAGTATGAGAAAGTCCAAGTGGTTTTCCTCTTGGAGCTCCATTTTACTCCTCATTATTATTTATTTACATTTATATTTATATTTATATTTTTTTCAGATGGAGTTTCACTCTTGTTGCCCAGGCTGGAGTGCAATGTCACAACCTTGGCTCACCGCAACCTCTGCCTCATGGGTTCAAGCGAATCTCCTGCCTCAGCCTCCCAGGTAGCTGGGACTACAGGCATACGCCACCATGCCTGGCTAATTTTGTGTTTTTAGTGGAGACAGGGTTTCTCCATGTTGGTCAGGCTGATCTCGAACTCCCGACCTCAAGTGATCTGCCTGCCTCAGCCTCTCAAAATGACAGGATTATAGGCGTGAGCCACCGTGCCAGCCTACTCCTAATTTTGAAAGGTAAGAGCTTCACTGTCCAAAGGAGTCAGTTATGCTTCCAAAGGCTTGCAGAGGTGGAGACCTGTGGAGGCCAAGCTACTCAGTGGTGGCCCTGGTCTGGACAGCCGTGCTATGGTCCTGTCTTCGGGGCCCAGCTCAGTGCTCGATACCTTGCTGCTCTGGTCCCCACACAGGCCGCGGTGATGCTTCCTGTTGGCTTCCTATGGTGAAACCTCCTCTGTTCACCCTGACAGACCTCCCCTTCCGCCCAAAGCATGGCAGTCCGCTGTGGTGGTTGCAGCCTTCACTGCTGGCCACGTGCTCTGCATCACCAGCCCCCATGGGCTCATTCACACTGAGCTGTGTCTGGGTCACTGTGTGGGGTCCTCCTGGCAGCCCTGGTGCACTTTCCTACTGACAGATCTCCGCAAAGACCTGTGAATGCTGAAATGATAAAGGAAAGGATCGGAGGCCTCTTAATACTGATCTCAGTATTAATGAATATTAATTAATGAAGACATTGTGATATTGGTGAAGGAAGGTCATAACGATGCATGGAACAGAACAGGTTCCGGGATAGACTATACATATATTGATTATTTGACAATGGTAACAAGGTTACTCAAAAAAGATGATAAGAGTTTTTAACAAGTGGTGCTGGAACAGTTGGGATTGCATATATAGAAAAAGAACCTCAGCTTATATCTTGTACAATACACAAATATTTACTTGATATAAATCATAATTCTTACTATAAAGCTGCAGACTCAAAGTTCTAGAAAAAAAACATGTAGGAAAATCTTTGTGACCTTTGGCTAAGCAAGTATTTCTTAGATAAGATCTAATAAACATAAACTATAACAGAAAAGCACTGGGTAAGTTGAATGACCTTCATCAGAATTTAAAAACTTCTGCTCTTTGTAAGGCACTGTTAAGGATATAAAAGGATAAACAATAGACTGGGAGAAAACATTTGCAAAACATGCATGTGAGGAAAAAGACTCCAGTAATCAGAAGATATACAGAACTTTCGCAAAATAGTACAAAAACAAACAAAAAAATGGGATAGCGGCAAAGATTCGGACAATTCACCAAATAAAAGGTATCAATGGTGAATGAACACATCAAAAGATGCTCAAAGCCATTAGTCATTAGAGAAATTCAAGTTCAAAAGGAGATAACACTACACATAAATTAGAATGGCTTAAAAAAAATGCCAGTACAGAGTGCTGGTGAGGACATGGAGCGACTGACTGAAAGCCTCATCTGTTACTGGTGACAATCCAGCACAGCGCGGTCACTCTGGATGAGTTTGGCAGTTTCTTATACAGCTAGTCATATGAATACCGCTTAACCCCATAATACCACTCCTAGGTATTTACCTAAGATAAATAAAAACATACATCTACACCAAGACCCATGTATAAGTGTCTACAGTCCCTATTTTTATAATCAGTTCAAACCAGAATATCTCAAATATCCATCAGCCTGTGAACAGGTAAACAGTGGGATGCTACATAGCAATAAAAATGAATGAATTGCGGACACAGGCAACAGCGTGGATGAAAAAGTCATTATGTTGAGGGAAGCTAGGTGCAAAGGCTGCATACTATATGATTCTATTTATATGATATTCTAGAAAGATAAAACTGTACAATCCAAATCAGATTAGCACCTGCCAAGAGCTGGAACTGGTGGGAGTGGCTGTTTGTGCATTTAAGGGTTTTATCTGTGATGGAAATTGCCCATGTTGGTTATGGTGGTGGTCTCACAACTGCATCCTTTGGTCAAAGCTTATACAACTCTACGCATAAAAAGGGTGAATTTTTCTACATACAAATTATACCTCAATGGCCGGGCGCATTGGCTCATGCCTGTAATCCCAGCACTATGGGAGGCCAAGACAGGCAGATCACGTGGGGTCAGGAGTTCAAGACCAGGCTGCACAACATGGCAAAACCCCATCTCTACTGAAAAATACAAAAATTAGCCAGGCATGGTGGTGGGCGCCTGTAATCCCAGTTTTTCGGGAGGCTGAGGCAGGAGAATCGCTTGAACTCCAGAGGCAGATGTTGTGGTGAGCCGAGTTCACACCATTGCACTCCAGCCTGGGGGACAAAGCGAGACTCTATCAAAAAAAAAAAAAAAAAAAATTGTACCTCAGTAAGCCTGATATTAAAAAATAAAAGAGGGAAGAGATTTATTTATTGGCTTCTTTCTTCTATTCTATACAAACGTACCCACCTTTCCCTTAGCAGCCAGGTTTTCACAGTGAATAATGTGGGAGGGTCATGGAGAAACCTGTTAACTTCCTGTTCTCAAACCAATGGTTGTTGACTAAACTCAATTTATATTTGCACAAGTAAGTAGAGGCTTCCCCAGGACACAGCTTCCCAGCCACAGTGCCTGTGAGCAAGTAACAACCACAGCACTTAGGTGGTCTGGCCAGTTCCTCTGGAAAGAACAGCTGAGGTGTCTTACAAAAGTGATCAGTTTCAGGTGTGCCAGAATATGAGCTGTTAGGAGGTTCAGTAAGATCTCTGTAGGGTGCTGTAACATTTTAGAGATTCTTCATATACTTGAATTTCATCCATCCATCAATCCATCCACCATCTTCATATTTATTCATCTGCAAATCCATCCACATATTCATTTATTCATTCATCTATCGTACACCCACCCATCCACCACCCACCTATCCATCCACCCATCCATGCATTCCATCCATCCATTCATCCATCCATCCCTCCATCTGCATATCCATCTATTTATCTGCACATCCATCCACATATCCATTTATCCATCATCCACCCACCACCCACCCATCCATCCACTCATTCATTTATGCATTCCATCCATCCAACCATCCATCCATCCATCCATCCATCTGCATATCCATTTATTCATCTGCAAATCCATCCACATATCCATTTATCCATTCATCCACCATCCATCCACCCACCACCCATCCAATCCATCCATCCATCCATCCATCCATCCATCCATCCATCCATCCATCCATCTAGCATATAGTCAGTGAGCACTTAGAGTGCCAGATATTCTGTTAGACACTGAACAAAGCAGTAAATACGTTAGGAAATGACTTCTCAATCTAGAGGAACATTTCAACAAATATGCAGGAAATCCAGTGTCCTAGGTTCTTTGATGGAAGAAGTAGAGATGGTATGGAATAATATGATTTGAGTACTTAACCCAGACCCAGGCTAAGAGAATGCTTCCTGAAGTCATGTCTTTTAAACCGAGATTTGAAGGATCACCGGAAATAAGTAAGGCAAGGACACAGTCTATGCAAAATCCGGAAGGTTAAAAAGTGTATGACAAGTTGGAAAAACAGACAGAAAAATATGGTGCATCAGCATTGTGTGTGTGGGGGGTATGTCTGGGGGTGAAGGCTGATGGAGGCAAGCTGAAAGATGAGGCCTGGGGACTAAGATGAACTTTATCTTGAGGACAAGAAGGCTTAATGCAAGAGAATGTTTTATGTTTTTAGGAAAATCACTCTTACCTTGGGGGAGGAATTGAATTAGAAAGGAGATAAAACTGGAAACAAGAAAATAAATTTAGAGCCATATTTGAAAGTAATGAAACAGAGTTTCTTTGAAAATGTTTTTCACATCATTTTTTAAAACCAATTCACAGTGTATTAATCAATTATGTATATTTACCATGGACCATCTGTAACAAAATATTAGGTCTGTTACAAAATCTTCAGTCTCTGTAATGGTGGAGTTGGCTTTTAGTGTCCCTGAGATAGCATTATTTACAGCTACTTCTGGGCAGGCATTACCTTGCAAGGATTTATAGGTAAGTCCAATGCCACAATTTATTAGGGTTAGACCATGGGGAAAGGCTGAAGAAACAAATCTTAATTTATCAGAGGTAGAAATATCTTCAGATTATTTATATGCTCACCTTAGAAGGGGACAAACTGAAAATTCCCCTTTAGTGGTAGTACTTCTCAAAGCTGTTGCAGAAGCGTTAGTTACTTTGGTTAGAAGGCGTGTTGCCAGCACAGCAGATGGGTGGTGGTGTCTGGATTTAGCTTTCCTCCCCTAACCTAGCACGAACAAACAGCACTGTGACGTCAAAGGAATTAGAGTATTGTTAGAGAGTCAGATGTGTTTAATATTGCAAATGTCATTTAGAAGGTATGTAACGACATTTAAAATTAATTGTATTATACACTTTGACCTATCTCAGTTGTAACAATTAAAATGTTGTCTTAAAAACATTACACTTGGGATAATTGTGGAGTCATATAGTCATACTTAGAATATGTTAGAACATATTAGATATTGGCTAATATCCTAGATATTAAATAACATTAAAATAACTTCATAATTACTAGGTCATTGTTTCTTAAGAATTCCTTTGTGGTAGTTAGATTTAACAAACGAATTCAGTTGTGTAAGCTGTGGTCAGATGGAATAAAATGGAAAGGAATATTCAAGAAATTAACTCTCTTAAAAAAGGAATGAGGTAAAATAGCTCCCTTGATCGCTGGCCCTACAAGTTTGGTCCCTGGACTAGCAGCGTCACAATCCCCCTGAAACACACTAGAAACACCCATTCCGAATCTGCTGAAGTGCCCACGCCCCCCACCGCAACCCCAGCCTGCTGAATCAGAGCCTCTGGAGGTGACCCAGCAATCTACATGTTAGCAAACCCTCCAGGAAGTCCTTAGAGACTCAGTGCCTGGGGTTTTTACCAGGGCTGAGAATGGGAGCAGCCTCCGCCTGGCATGGACTGAAATTCCAGACTCAGAAGCAGGTGTTCAGCATAAATCATGTTGTTCACAGAAGCAGTTTAGGTGTAGTGAACCACCTTTGTCAGTTAATCGTGGTGGGGACCCTCCCCATATCCAAGTTCCCAGATGCCAGCCAAGAACCATCCCAGTAAGCAGGTCTTTCCAACCACAGCAGTCAGGCCTGAAATGTTAACTCTTTCCCACACAGAGTCAAACAGGGCTCATAAAATGAGCTGGCAGGATTTCTTCCTTTTCTATTTTGGAAATAATTTGTGAAGAATTTTTATTTTTTTTTCATATTTTGGGAGAATTCAAAAATTCAGGACTGGGATTTTCTTTGTGGGTAGTTTTAATTATTAAATGTAATTACTAATAAACTTAATTACTCTCTCTTTGTTATAGGCCTAATCAGATTTTCTATTTCTCCCTGAGTCAGATTTGGTGGTTTTTGCTTTTGTAGGAATTTGTTCATTTCATATGAGTCATCTAATAGCATTCTCTTAGATCTTCCCCGCTTTTTTTTCTTCAATGTTGTCTTTCAGATAAAGTTTGGAGCCATAATTGCAATGAAATTTGATAGAATGTGTGTTGAGGTTATAGATTAAATTTGGGAGAATTACTACAGAGTAGTTACAATTTTGGTCTTCATTGCTGCCTATTGTCTGTTTACACAGCCTATTTTACTTTGTATAAACCAGAAGCATCTACTTAATCTTTGATTAATTCATAGGAAAGTCATTTATTTTTTATGTTATGCTGAACTAACATTATGAACTCTTTAATTTTCATAAATGTTTAGTGTTTTCCTCTAAACCTTTAGACAATCACTCCATATGCATAAAAATGACAGTTTTCTTCTCCTTCCCGGTGTATTATAGCTTTTCTCTTATCTTCTTGCTATATTCTACTAATGGCAATGGGATTGTTTCATTGATTGCCTTCTTTTTTTGTCCAGAGCTCATTTTTGCCTACCTTTATCTTGTAGCAGTCTTTCAGGAAGTTTTTGTATTTCTCTTTGCTCCAAAAGAGTTTAAATTATAAAAGAAAATAATGGTGAGTTCCCTGTGAGCATGACACCTTGTCTGATGTTTTAGCGTCTTGCAGAGTGTGTGCAGAGCATTTCATTTTCTCCTTGTTACGATGGGCTTGCTCATATGTTCCCTCTCTTTCCAAATAAATAAAGGCTGGAAAACTGCATTTTCCTATTACCTCTATTTTTTCAGCATGATAGGTATAAAGTTATAAATTCCACCTTAAAATTCCCATACCACCTTAAAATTCC
>NW_012101587.1:3049123-3051728 GCF_000951045.1 Mandrillus leucophaeus | reverse complement strand
GTACTCATTTGTTATTTCTGCTGATATTCTCCCTCCTCCCACCCTCCACCCTCCCACAGGCCCCAGTGTGTGTTGCTCCCCTCTATGTGTCCATGCGTTCTCATCATTTAGCTCTCACTTATACTTGAGAACATGTGGTATTTGCTGGTGAGGTTATAGAGAAAAAAATGCTTATACACTGTTGGTGGGAGTGTAAATTAGTTAAACCATTGTGGAAGACCATGTGGCAATTCCTCAGAGACCTAAAGAGGGAAATACTGTTCAACCCAGCAATCTCATTATTGGGTATATACCCAGAGGAATATAAATTGTTCCATTACAAAGACACATGTATGCGTATGTTCATTGCAGCACTATTCACAATAGCAAAGACATAGAATGAACCCAAATGCCCATCAATGATAGGCTGGATAAAGAAAATGTGGTACATATACACCATGGAATACTATGCAGCCATTAAAAAGAACAAGATCATGTCCTTTGCAGGGACATTGATGGAGCTGGAAGCCATTATTCTTAGCAAACTAAGGCAGGAACAGATAAACATGCTTAATAATAAATCTTTGTGTGTATCATTGACTTTTATCCTTAGAATTAATTGCTGTAATTGTAATTGCTGTGCCAAAAAGTAGTAATCCTATGACTTTTGGTATATTTTGGCAATTTGACTTCCAGAACATTTGCTTCATTTTGCTCTCCTAGCAAGTTAAGAGCTCCTATTTATCTATATTATTGACAGACTTGGTTTTGTTCTTTCCTGGTGCATTTGATGGTGAAAATTTGTGTTATGTTATTATTTTTCTGTGTAATAACACACAAAATAATGTTTGGTAATAATGCTTGTGGTACATTTCTGATTTCAGTGAGAATATCTTGCATTTGGCCATGTAGTATAATGTCTCTTGGTCTAACATATGTTCTTTATCATGTTAAGGAATGTTATTAGGTCTTTTAAAATAAGAAACGGAGATTTATTTTTCCTACAACCTTTAAAAAATCTTAGTCATTATATTATTTTTATTGATGTAATGAATTAAACTGTTTCTAGTTATTAAACAAACCATTCTTGGATTACAGTAATAAGCCTAACTTACTGTGGTTGATCAATAAGCATTTGTTTGACAAACATTTTTGAATGAATCATTTTTTGCTATAACACAGGATTGCTGCATTTGCTTCTAAGTTACTAAGGTTTGCTAATACTCCCTACATAACATTAATACAATGTTAATAAAAGCATGGAACCTGGACTCTGGCCATTTAGATTCCACCCCAGCTCTGCCCTTTACATCTGAGAGACCTTGAGGAAGTCATATAAACCCCATTTTCATCAGTTTCTTTGTTGGCAAAATGGGGATGAAAATAGCTGTATCTAAGTCATGGTGTTGCTCCACCACCAAAACGTACAAAGACAACATCAAAACGTTCACTCGGCCTCCCTACATAACATTGTATTAATGAAGACTGGCAAGTCAAATAAATAAATTAATTAAAGTGGTTTTTATCACTTTAAAAAAAACCACCCATGTTATTATTGGTCAAATTTAATAGCAACTTAATGTTAGATTAGTCACTACTATTGTTATTGTCATTTAAAAATTGCTTTGGATTATACAGCTTGTATATGATTTAGATCGTATCTTCACAGTCATAAACAATGTCAATTCCACATCAACATTATTAAGGTGGGACTGTTATCTTCATCTTAGCCTCATTATTGTTTAAAAATTTCCACAAATGTCCCTTGGAAATATCTGTCATTTGTCCCATATCGTATGGACATACGGACAAACAATTGAACTAAATATCCAGGACACTAGAGTAGATTAGTTAAATAAATTATAATAATTCATATAATGAACAGTTATACAGATGATAAAAATAATAAGGTATGGCTCCATTTGTTGTTGGTCAAGAAATAGTACTAAGGGAAAAAGAGGCAAAATCCACATATTTGTATAAGCTATCATCCAATTCATGCAAATAAAAAATATATATGCTACATATTTATGTATAAGGGACTATATGCATGTAATTTTTTCTCAAAGGATACTTGTCAAACAATTTTAGTGATTGTTTTTTGGGGAAATTTCTGAGATTAATTGAACTTGCCAGTCTTCATTAATACAATGTTATGTAGGGAGGCCGAGTGAACGTTTTGATGTTGTCTTTGTACGTTTTGGTGGTGGAGCAACACCATGACTTAGATACAGCTATTTTCATCTCCATTTTGCCAACGAAGAAACTGATGGAAATGGGGTTTAAATGACTTCCTCAAGGTCTCTCAGATGTAAAGGGCAGAGCTGGGGTGGAATCTAAATGGCCAGAGTCCAGGTTCCATGCTTTTATCCTCCGCATTATAAGAGCAGTGACAAATGGTCTGTAGGCAAGCTGCGTTACTAAAAAGACAATGCTCCAAGAATTCACCACGCAAATTCTTTCCCTTAAACATATTTTCCATCAATTGTTTAAAGTTATGCCATGGTAGAGTTTTAATTTTCTCCTGTAAATTTCTGGTTGTGTTTTCTCTCTTTTATTGACAAGAAAAGATATATATCTCACACATCCTCAAATGTGTCCAGAATCGAACTTATAGTAGCTTGGC
>NW_012101587.1:3043883-3044918 GCF_000951045.1 Mandrillus leucophaeus | reverse complement strand
ATAAGGTATGGCTCCATTTGTTGGTGGTCAAGAAATATTACTAAGGGAAAAAGAGGCAAAATCCACATCTTTGTATAAGCTATCATCCGATTCATGCAAATAAAAAATATATATGCTACATATTTATGTATAAGGGACTATATGAATGTAATTTTTTCTCAAAGGACACTTGTCAAACAATTTTAGTAATTGTTTTTTGGGGAAAGGTAAAGACTAGAGGAGGGAAACTTTTATCCTCAATTTTAAAATATAAGTTGCCTTTTTTTGAACAGTTCTACACTCCTGGTGGGAATGTAAACCAGTATAATCACTGTGGAAAATGGTGTGGAGATTCCTTAGGGAACTAAAAGGAGAACTGCCATTTGATCCACCAATTTCACTACTGGGTATCTGCCCAGAGGAAAAGAAGTCATTATATGAAAAAGATACTTGCACAGGCATGTTTATAGCAGCAAAATTGACAATTGCAAAAATATGGAACCTGCCCAAATGCCTATCAATCAATGAGTGGATGAAGAAATTGTGATGTGCATATATATATAATACATATATAGAACAATATATACACACACAATAGAACTAGAGACTATTATTCTAAGTGGGGAAACTCAGGGATGGAAAGTCAAACATCACATGTTCTCACTCATAAGTGGGAGCTAAGCTATGAAGATGCAAAAGCATTAGAATGATACAGTGAACTTTAGGGACTTGGGGGAAAGGGTAGGTGGGGTGAGGGATAAGAGACTACACATTGGGTTCAGTGTATATTGCTCGGATGATGGGTGCACCAAATTCTCATGAATCACCACTAAAGAACTTACTCATGTAACCAAATACCACCTGCTCCCCAAAAACCTGTGGAAATAAAAAAATTTTTAAAAAGTGAAAAAAAAGTTGCCTTTTTCTTTAGTGACGTAATGTACATTCATGATGTTGTGTCATCTTCCCACTAGCTATCTCTGGAACTTTTTCATCGTCTTAGATTGAACCTCCCTATCCCTTAACCAATGACTCTTCACTCCTGTCTCTCCCCAG
>NW_012101587.1:2999926-3041423 GCF_000951045.1 Mandrillus leucophaeus | reverse complement strand
GTAGAGTAGGTTCAAATCAGTCCCGTGTGTTGCTGGAACCGCGGTCAAGGCGGGTCGTTTTCTTGGTCACACACCGGAGGCGTCTTCTTCTCCCCGGAAGCCGCCATTTTCTCTTGCTGGTCTCAAATTGCTTCAGAATGTTTCTGGACGTGAATCTTTTAAAACTCATGTTGTCTCGGAGTGAATGTTTTCAATCTGAAAACTTCGGTTCATCTTTAGATCTGTGGAGGAAGTCTCTTCTATTATTATTGTTTTGAGACAAGGTCTCGCTCTATCGCCCCGGCTGGAGTGCAGTGTCGCCATCTCTGCTCACGGCAGCCTCAGCCTCCCAGGCTCAAGGGATTCTCCTCCTTCTATTATGTCTTTGGCAATTTCTTCATCTCTTTGTTTCTCTTCCGAGGTCTGCTGTTAGTCAGTTGGGGGATGACACAGATGGTGCCTTCATGCTATGTCTCCTGTCTTTCTTATTCTTCCCTTTTTTTTTCTCTTCCATTCTGGGATTCCTCCCTCACTCTAGTTTTTTTTTTTAAAAAAAGCTATAAGCATATTTTAGACTCCAAGACCCTTTTTGTTCTCTGATTATTCCATTTTAGAGCATATTGATTTTATTTTGTGAAAGTAATATCTTCCTGAATATCTTAGCATGTTAACTAAAATTATTTTCTTTCTGTTCCCTGAGTTATCTGTTTTTTTTTTTTTTTCTGTCAGTTTTTGTTCATCTTTCTCCTCCATATTACCCCCTTGTCTTTACATAGCTGATGATCTCTGATGACCCATTTACACTGGATTGCTTCTTCGAGACTGTTTGATGATGTATAGGGAGTGCCAATTTCTCAATCTCATTATACTTGTTTTTTCTTTACTCAAACTCAAGTTGAGACGAGCTTGGCCAGTGCAAGTGAGGCTCTAGGCCCCTTATCTCCATCCCCGTTGTGATAGTATGTTTTTTTCTGGCATATCCACATAGTTCCTCAGAGCTTTTAATCTGCTTCTGAATGTATCTTAAGTTGTCCCCATGGGATTTATTGAGATGCATCATATTCTAACCATAATTTATGTTTCTTTCATACTTTGAGTTTATGAAGATTTTGACAATTAAAAATCCCAGCTTGCTTTTCTATCAAGTTATTTCAAACATTTTCACCAACCCACGAGCTTTACCTGTGGAGGCTATGCCGTGCACGTTCAGGGTACTACGTCCTTCTTTTTCTGCCTCAATCTGCTCCTATTCATTTTCTAGATTTTGAAAGTCTGGAATCTGCTGTGAGTGAATAAGAAAGATGGTGTTTAATGGCTAGAAGTAGTGAGAAGAGGGAGTACTTTTTTAAAGTACTGTGGGGAATATCTGTCCATGTTTCTAGTTTGATTTACCTTTGTTTCTTTACATGAGGAGGGGCTGGGATTTATGCAGGCTCTGCCAACTCCACTTCCTTTTTAAGGTAGTTTCTGTTTTTTGAGGCCGTTTCATAAAATCTTTAGGTTTATCTGCTTATTTTTATTTCCTTCAAATTTCTGAGATTAATTTGACTTGCCAGTCTTCATATCCAGTGCTGCTAAAAGTCTTATATTTTATCGCAATTTGGGAGAGACTTATTAGAGGTTGCAAATGAGATGCATATTCTTTAATAGTTTAAAAAAAATTAGCTATTTCCTAGAAACACACGATCTTGAATGTCAAAATTAACCATGCTGTTTATTCATCTAAGTTATTACACTGGAATTTGTTCTGAAATAGAAATGCTCCTGTTGCCTCTGTAACTGTGGCTCGTAAAACCCGTGAAGAAGTAGTGAAGGGGGAAGATTTAGAGGGCAGATTCTGATAAACTGAGCAGAAAGAAATGAAAAGAATATAGTAATTATCTTCAGGGCTGAAATCCCTTATAATTATTGGGATTTGGCTGTGACTGTATAATTTAGTTTGGGAATTATTAATAAATCATTTCTGTTTAACTTGAAAGAGTTTAACTTTTTAATAATGGTAGAAGAGGCAATATTGACATAAATATTTAAAATTGATTGAAAACTTTATTTTTCCTAGTGACATATTATCTTTTACCTAGTGGACTAAAACTAGCATCACAGAATGAAAACTGAGAACTTTGAATAATATTAACATTTTTGAGCTATTTCTCAATCAAGTATTTGGAAAAGTAGAGTTTGTCATAGGGTGCAGCTAG
Source organism: Mandrillus leucophaeus (assembly GCF_000951045.1). NCBI lineage: Eukaryota > Metazoa > Chordata > Mammalia > Primates > Cercopithecidae > Mandrillus > Mandrillus leucophaeus. The sequence continues at coordinate 3,039,246 of NW_012101587.1, read as the reverse complement.
TAAAACCACGGGTGATGTATATGAAGCCTTCGAAACACATCTTATCCCCATATTCTGGTTCTGTTCCTTTCACTAAGGTCTAGAGTATCGTGGGAGGAATGAATTGCTTCCAGTGACTTTACCACTTTAAAAATAACCACCCATATTTTTGTTAGCCAAATTTAATACCGACTTAATGTTAGATTAATCACTACTATTGTTATTGTCATTTAAAAATTGCTTTGGATTATACAGCTTATGTATGATTTAGATCGTATCTTCACAGTCATAAACAATGTCAATTCCACATCAACATTATTAAGGTGGGACTATTATCTTCATCTTAGCCTCATTATTGTTTAAAATTTTCCACAAATGCCCCTTGGAAGTATCTATCATTTGTCCTATATCATATGGAGACTAGAATAGATTAGTTAAATAAATTATAATCATATAATGAGCAGTTATTCAGATGGTAAAAATAATAAGGTATGGCTCCATTTGTTGGTGGTCAAGAAATATTACTAAGGGAAAAAGAGGCAAAATCCACATCTTTGTATAAGCTATCATCCGATTCATGCAAATAAAAAATATATATGCTACATATTTATGTATAAGGGACTATATGAATGTAATTTTTTCTCAAAGGACACTTGTCAAACAATTTTAGTAATTGTTTTTTGGGGAAAGGTAAAGACTAGAGGAGGGAAACTTTTATCCTCAATTTTAAAATATAAGTTGCCTTTTTTTGAACAGTTCTACACTCCTGGTGAGAATGTAAACCAGTATAATCACTGTGGAAAATGGTGTGGAGATTCCTTAGGGAACTAAAAGGAGAACTGCCATTTGATCCACCAATTTCACTACTGGGTATCTGCCCAGAGGAAAAGAAGTCATTATATGAAAAAGATACTTGCACAGGCATGTTTATAGCAGCAAAATTGACAATTGCAAAAATATGGAACCAGCCCAAATGCCTATCAATCAATGAGTGGATGAAGAAATTGTGATGTGCATATATATATAATACATATATAGAACAATATATACACACACAATAGAACTAGAGACTATTATTCTAAGTGGGGAAACTCAGGGATGGAAAGTCAAACATCACATGTTCTCACTCATAAGTGGGAGCTAAGCTATGAAGATGCAAAAGCATTAGAATGATACAGTGAACTTTAGGGACTTGGGGGAAAGGGTAGGTGGGGTGAGGGATAAGAGACTACACATTGGGTTCAGTGTATATTGCTCGGATGATGGGTGCACCAAATTCTCATGAATCACCACTAAAGAACTTACTCATGTAACCAAATACCACCTGCTCCCCAAAAACCTGTGGAAATAAAAAAATTTTTTAAAAGTGAAAAAAATGTTGCCTTTTTCTTTAGTGACGTAATGTACATTCATGATGTTGTGTAATCTTCCCACTAGCTATCTCTGGAACTTTTTCATCGTCTTAGATTGAACCTCCCTATCCCTTAACCAATGACTCTTCACTCCTGTCTCTCCCCAGACCCTGGTAACCTGTGTTCTGCTTTCTGTCCCTATGAATTTGCCTGTTCTAGACACATTCAGTTTTATACCTGCCATTATTATCTGATTTTTCTAATCATGTGCATGTGTTACTTTCATTTGTTACAAGATGTCAACATGGGTTATCAGGTAAAAGGATTATGGGCCGTTTTTATTTCCCACTTAGAGTTTTCTGTTTTAAAATAACCCTAATAAATGTTCCTGTATATGATCTCATGGAGGAAAAGGTAACTGAATATGCCTGGGGGAGAAAGAGCTGAGGTACCATTTCTTTTAAGATACAGGAAACCTTCATTTGTGTATAATTCCCAATGATACTCTGTTGCCCTATTAAACAGTTACTGGCAACAGCATGAAGAAAGGTTACTATTACATTAATATGCATGAATTAATTAAGTTGAGCTTTACTGTAACAAGCTGGTTAGAACGTTAGGCCATGATACATTTATTTAATAGCTTTTGATAAGATTGTTACACTATTTTAATAAATGAAAAGATTGGATATATTAAATTAGCAGAAAATAATATAAATTGTTTAATTTTTGATAGCATAATTGCCACTGGCTATAAAAATCATTTATAAAATTATTATACTTCTAAAGATATTTATCCTAAGGAGATAAACTATCACAAGAAAAAATTTCCATAAGCACAAATATTCATTGTGACGTTGCTTCCAATATGTTATGATTGTAAGTGATCTAAATATTTAACAATAGGAAAATGACTAAATAAATTAACAGATATCACTCAATAGATTAAACATGAGCGCTAACAAGAATATGTAGTGATACCAGAAATTCTTCTAGGATTAAGCAAACAAAAGTAGGACAGTAATTTTATGGGTACTATGTAATTATTCAAAAAACCCACTAAAGTTGACATTTATTTAATCAACAATTACTTAATTGCCTGCTGCAGTAGTGTAATTTCATTTTCATCCTTCCCTGCCTGTTGGGAGCACTCAAGGTCATTGCCAGCTGCCCGAGTGTGGACGTTCTCTCCTCTGTCCCTGTCCACTGTTTCTCTTCCTTGCTCTCGTCCTGTGTGTGTGACTGTCCCTTCTCAAGTCACTAGTTTGGTTTCCCACGCTCTTGTGCGTGAAATCTTTCCTCCTCAATGTTTTGCCATGAATCCTCATTCTTGTCACTCTGCACAATGGGTGATCTTCTCCTCTCCCAAGAGGTATTATAAAAACTGGGATATGCTTGCCTGCGGTAACAAATAGACCCAGTATTTCCATGGCTCATTCTGGGAGAAATTTATTTATTGCTCATAGAATAATCTGAGTCTTTGCTCCAGGCTATGGGGATGGCCCTTCTCTTTGGGGTCATCAGGGACCCAGGCAGCCGTTTTAGGGGAGAGATGGGACACGATTCCATGGGTAAAGGTTGACTAAAACCGAGGCTCTGAAGCTCACATTACCCTCTGAGAGGGACGGTGCCGGCTGGTGTCTTTCACAGGAGACACAGGGGCACTTGAAAGTGGAAAGGAGGGGAGAGGATGGAATACTTGGTCCCAAGCTGGGGTCAGGTGTGGGCCCTGTTTCTGTTTCATGTTCCCCGAGCTGAGGCCATGGAGGGCTGTGCAGGTGAGGGAGCACAGTGGCTGACAGCAACTCCCAGCACACATTGCTGGGCAGCAGAGTACCACTGTTTACCGCTGGACCTAAAGTCTTGGTGTGATAAATTTTAAATGGCTTTTTGTGTGAATGATTTTGACTTATCTTCTTATCAAAGGGGAATTTCTACCTGTGTTTTCACTTTATGAGTTCTATAATATGCAACAAGAACAATTTTCTGAAAGAGACTTGAAAGATTTCCTTCATTCTTTTGGAATAGAGAGTATACATGTGCAGTTCCCTCCTGAATATTTGAGAATCTGGGCTTGAAATGATGACTATAGGAAAAATAGAACAACCCAGGGCCCAAATGCACAAACCTCTTTCTTGAGTGAATTCCTCTGGGGTATATCTATATTCCCATATTAGGTTTGTTATACTGTAAACAGTGAATTTTAGGTTCAATTTCTTTTATGGGACTGTTTGTTTCTTAACGCCGTGCATCATTCATCATGTGTCTGCTGCACATTCGACTCAGGATGGGGTGCCTGCTAGCTTGCACACTGAGGAGAAGTAGGCCACGTTTGTCTCCTGTGCCATACTTCTTCCCCACATTTAGAAAATAAGCATTTTATTTCAGAACAGTTTTTGGTTTGCAGGAAGTTGTGCAGATGCAAGAGTCCCAGGATCCCTGCACTGTCTTCCCTGTTACCATCTTACGTTATCATGGTACGTTTAGCATAGCTAATGAACCCACATTGATAGGTTATTATTGACTATAAACTAAACTCCACTATTAATTTGGGCTTCACTAGATTTTCCCTAATGTCTCACTTTTGTTCCAGGATGTCATCCAAGACACCACCTTACATCTAATTGTCATATGTCTTTAGGCTTCTCTGGGCATTGACAGCTTCTCAGACTATCCTGGTTTTGATAAACTTGAGAATTCTGAGCAGCATGGATCAGGTATACTGGAGGATGGCTCTCAACCCGATTTTTTCTGATATTTCTCCCATGCTTATGCTGGGGTTATGGGTTTTTGTGAGGAAGACCACAGAAGTGAAGTGCCATTTTCATCATAATTCAATAAATAATTCATAAATGAATGTACACATTGCTATGGATGTTGACCTTGATCACCCAGCTGGGGTAGTGTCTATCAGGTTTCCTCTCTGTACAATTACTCTCTCTCCCCCTTTCCATATTGTAGTTAATGTTTACTGTCAATAAAGCATCTTCTCCCCTCCTCCTCCTCCTCCTCTTTTTTCTTCTTTTTCATTACCTCTCTCTCTTTCTCCATTTCCTTTTCCTGTTCTACCAAAAAGCTGTGTTTTAAAATGAATCAAGACCTCAAAGCCAATAGTGTGAAGTTAATGGTTAAAATTTCTTCAACATTGAATAAAGGGTATGTTTTAGGGGCAAAAAGGCTGTCAGGTTCCACAGAAATTTTATACCACCTTAGCAGTTACTCTTAATTCATGCATAAGTTTTGCTTTGGTGGGCTGAAGTTGAGTTTTCAACAGGTTTATTGCTCAGAGTTTTAGTAATAGTAAACAGACTCACTTTCTGGCTAATGCTTTATTTGATTGAACAGCTCTGGGGAAAGTAAAACAGGAAACATCTGATGCAGTTGTTCTGCAGGGTCACCTTGCTGAAGCTCAATTTCTGCAGATCCTGTCTACAAAAGTCAAGAAACGTGCCCAGATCTCCGTATATACTTATTTTCTGGATAATTAATTTCACCAAGTGACATCTGGCAGGTAGACCAGGTCTGTCTGCTCTTAATAAGTGGAATATGTCTATTAATTTTGCTATTCCAGACTCCTATATCAAGTTATATTTTAATTTACATACAAATTCTAGTTTTTAGTCCTCTTAGGAAACCATGGTCTTCTATTTACAGGTTATGAAATTGAAATTTAGGTTTCCATATGCATTTCTTCTACTAGGAAACGGGTGTGAGTTGAGTTCTGTGTCTCAGCCACTCTTCCAGCCAACGTGTTTCTCATGATGCCCCCACAAAGGACACGCCCCCTGACCTGCGGGCACTGCTGCAGCTGCCCTCACACTCTTGCAGGCATTGCCCCTGCTGCTCCCCTGTGCTAAATGCTGCTGCAAATCCGCTCTGTGCATGACACGTGCCATGCCCAGCACGTTTCCTAGGTGCTATCTCTCATAATAAATAAAGCAAACCTATTCTACAGATGAATTAAGTGAGGCCTAGAAACACTGAGGAGGTTGCCCTAGGCCACACAGTAGAAGCTGGGGCATGAGTCCAGGTGTGCCTGATAAAAATTCATGCTCTTTATTACTGCATGGCTTTAGCACCTTCAGTTTGCAATTAGCATCTGCACAGCTGCTTTTGTAAGTTGTCATCAGCAGTCATGCTCACAGGTGCACTGTTTACACACGATGACTGCAGTCACCGTTCTGCAAAAGCACACAGTGGCTGCAGGCCCGTGACCAGACGCCACCAGTGGTGCTCCATGTGGGTGGCGTGCCTGTGGCCTCAGTCTTTTTATTCCTCCTCTCTAGCTCCTAAATGCCTAATAGGAAGGCGTGCATACCATGGTAACTTGATACTCTAAAACAGAAGAGAATGAATCAATGCTTAGGTGATGAGTTATGATGTCAAGTAACAGATTTAGAGTTCTGCCTTGTGGGGCTTGTCATATTCATTGACAATACCTTCAAGAAAACAATCATTCTCATCCAGCTGCCTTTATTTTGCCATCTGTTATTTCAAGCTTCCATTGCTTTATAGAAGGCAACGATTTCACAGCTAGAGAGGCCTGCAGTGGATTGTATCAGCCAGCAGGTATTTGCTCTTGGCTTCCCACACACACGGAAGGAGCAGCCCTCCTCAAAGAGTTTCCTGAGGCTTGTTGGTGTGACTTGCTTTGGCCAATGCTGTGTGAGCAGAATGGACACACACTGCATCCAAACAAATTAAATGTGCTTCCGGGCTCAGCCTCTTCTCCTCCTCCCCACCCGTCTGACTGTGTTCTCAACTGGACTCTGGAATGCGGATGTGGAACCGACTTGCAGCCAAGCCCACGTGGCAAGCAGATGTGGAAGACAGAAGTGTGTGCTTGCTGACGGCCTCTGAGTCTCAATGTTTTGTCATCTCTAGTATTGCTGCAGCAAAAAGCGGCCTGGGGACAATGTCCAGAGTGCTGAAAAATGCCACACACAAAGAAACTGGCACCTTAGTGCTGCCTGATTGATTGTGACTGGGGAGTTGCTGGGCCACTGACCTACACCATCGTGATTAAAGCGGGCTGGGCAACAGATGCAGTAAATTAGGGAGCTTGGAGCCCACCTTCTGCTCTTTCTGCACCTGGCTGCTCTTCCTTCCTGGCAATCAGTGGCTGGGAGGAGAAACAATGGCTGGTAGTAAGTGGGGTGGGCTTCCATGACAACCAAACAACTGTAGGGTTGGGTTAAGCAGCTTTTGGTGGCGGGCTAGGGAAGGAACTTCTTAATGATTGATTGTTGGAAGCCTTGAACTGGCAGACAGGTCTGAGAGCAGGAAGTGCTAAAGGTCCGCATCTCGACCATTCCACAGAAGAGGTGGTGGTGCTGATAGTTCCGGGCATTACAGAACAGGTGTGGTTCTTTCAAAGACAGATGGGTGCCAGAGACCTTGGTGCTTTAACCTCCTTCAGTGGAAATGCCTAAGGAATGATGGGTCACCTATTTAAGACAAGTATCCTTTGAAATGAAATGAGACAACTTGGTGGACCCTTTGTCACCATCACTTCCAAATTGTTATCACCTGCCCCAGTGTTTCTTCTTTGCTAGATATTGTACCTAAATCCTTCCACTTAGAGATACATATACAATTAGTACTTTCTCAAGATGAACAAAGACCATCATAAGAGGTTGCAGTTCCAACTTAGCACACCAGCCAATAATATCAACCCAGAATCCCTGCTGGCTCTTGCATAGTTTTTGTTTTAGCAGTCGTTAGCATAAGTGTCCATTGTTCAGTAAGCTTTGACCATTTTGGGTCTGAATTATGTTGCCCTCCTCGAATATACCATTCTAACCTGGATGATTGACTAGGTGAGAATATATAAAAGGATGAAGTTTTGGAAAAATTATCAACAAAGTTAAAGGCTATAGGTGTAAAGTTGCCTTCCTCAGCATTTGTTGATAATGAATCAGTAACCATTGCTAAGTTTTGGGTTTTAACTGTCTGTAAAGTACACATTGACACTATTTTGCATGCAGTGTCATTGTATTCGTACGTTGACCACACCACAGCCTTCACTTTTGATCTGTCCATACAATATGGTCTGGCTGCATCCCTACCCAAAATCTCATCTTGAATTGTAATAATCCCCACATGTCAAGGGCGGGACCAGGTGGAGATAATTGAACCATGGGGGTGGTTTCCCCTCTACTGTTCTCATGATAATGAGTTCTCACGAGATCTAATGGTTTTATAAGAGGCTTCCCCTTCACTTTGTCTCTCAGTCTCTCTCCTGCCACCATGTGAAGACGGAGGTATTTGCTTTCTCTTCCACCGTGATTGTAAGTTTCCTGAGGCCTCCTCAGCCATGCTGAACTGTGAGTCAATTCAACCTCTTTTCATTACAAATTACCCAGTCTCAGGTATGCCTTTATTAGCAGCCTGAGAATGGACTAATACACCCTATTTCAGCAGAAACATTAACATTTACTAAATATATCTAGCATTTAACAAATAATATTATAATATAACCAGCTCTATGGTAAGCCTCGTAGTTGCAACTTTGTAGCTTCTAGGGTTAATGATCTTCATTTTGCATTTGGGGAAATAAGGTTCAGGGCAATTTCCACTATCTAAAGTAGAGATTAAAATGACCTCATAAAATTCTTTTGAAGATTAAGAGAATACTAGATACACTATCTACATTAGTCTATCATTTATTTGAACTCTTAATATTTCTGTAAATAAACTTGTCTAAAGTTACAGAGTTACAGTGTGAACAAATACATTCTAAACCAGACTTTTCTGATTCCATAATTCATAATCTTTCTACTAAGCTACAGTGTTTTATAAATTCCCTTAAATATATAACTTGGAATTTTCATGCATTCTTAAGTATGTTTTAATTGGGCCCTAGGAAGTATGTTCCAGTGAAATACATATCCAACATTGTAATAGGTTCAAAGCACATATATTTCACCCAACAGAATATTATTCAACAAATACAGTGTGGTGGCATGAGCCACCACACCCATCCTAAAGTAAAATCTTAAATGTGTCTGTTTTTTTGTTTTTGTTTTTTTTTGAGACGGACTCTCGCTCTGTTGCCCAGGCTGGAGTGCAGTGGTGCAATCTCGGCTCACTGCAAGCTCTGCCTGCTGGGTTCACGCCATTCTCCTGCCTCAGCCTCCTGAGTAGCTGGGGCTACAGGAGCCTGCCACTGTGCTCGGCTAAATTTTTTTTTTGTATTTTTAGTAGAGATGGGTTTCACCGTGTTAGCCAGGATGGTCTCGATCTCCTGACCTCACGATCCACCCGCCTCGGCCTCCAAAAGTGCTGGGATTACAGGCGTGAGCCACCGCGCTTGGCCATGTGTCAGTGTTTTTGAATGATCAGCAATTGGTGGTGTTTTTACTATTGGTCCATTACATTAACAGAGCTGATTACATCATAAATATAGAGAGATGTGATAAAATTCTGTCACAAGGAGTGCAAGTATCTTAATCAGCTGAACTACAGAGAGAAGGAATAAAATACTGTAACAGTAGAATGTTAGAAGCAAGTGTCTTAAAATGCAAACATTCACAAGCTGAATGGATGGATAACTTCAAAGCAGCATTTTTTCATGCTTATTTTATGCTCCCATGGTTCTTGGAACTTTCCATCTATTAGTTCATTTAATTTTCAGAACAACTCCATAGGGAAGGTACTATTATTTCTGTTTCACCAAGAAAACATCTGAGGCAAAAGAAAGGAGGAAACTAGTGTAAGTGCCCCAAATTGGAACAGTAGCTCCGTTGGGGTTACCCTGGGTTAGAGGACAGAAGAGGAAACTGGTTGTTTACCCCAGCACCATTAATCTATGATGTCTAAAAAATTTAAAAGTCATTTTGCTATTTATTTTAGCATCCTATTACACATTACTTCCTATAAATAACATATGTGTTTCTCCTTATGAAAAACAAATGTGATCATATGGAATGTGGAACAGTGTTTACCCTCAGCCCCTCCCCACTGTCAGGGCCTTGGGGCAAGGAAGCTGAGGGCTCAGGAGCCTTGGCAAGGGCAAGAATGCGGGAAGGAAGAAGGGAAGCTCCTGTGGCAGATGTGTGTTTCTGCAGGGGTTGGAATGCTGTTGGGAGAAGCTGAGGCAGGGCTTGCTTGTCTGACATAATGTAAAAGCGTCTTGGAACATGTCCAGGGTCCAGGGTCTAAAACCCCTCGTGACCTTTGGAACACCAAGCTCTGCTAAAGGGTGGAAGGCTACTCTCGCACACCATAATCTAAGCCCAGGGCATAAAACCCCTCGTGGCTTGGATAGAATCCAGGGCTCGTGGCTCTGGAATGTGTATAGACTTGCTGGCTCCTTGCTCTCCCAGAATCTATTGTATCTTGAGTTAAAAGAACCTGCTCCCTGTTATCTCAAGTAGCAGAGCGTATGCTAAACTGTCACAGCTGTAAATCATGTGCTTACTGCAACGCTCCTTTCAACCCCACATTCTCACCACCTGTTTCTTTGATCACCAGTAAATAGTCTGGGCTTCCAGAGCTCGGGGCCTTCGGAGCCTCCACACTCTGGATGGTCCTTGGTCCCACTTTCTCTCTCAAACTGTCTTTTCTCATTCTTTTGACTCTGCTGGACTTTGTCACCCCCACGGCCTGATGTTGGATCTGATCACCCCAGGAGACGCAAGGGGAACCTGTACACCCATAGCCTGGGCCCCTCCCCCAGGGGCTGCTGCCGTGGCCTCCCTGACCCTGTGGGCTGGCCATTCCTTCCTCACTCTGCTCCTCGTTTCCCTTAACTTCTGAAGGGCCTGAGTCCCAAGGACTGCACATCACCTTTTCGTGAGGCCAAAGTTGGATGTGTTAGTCATCTGAAACTGCTGGGAGTAAAATTTATACAGCAAAACAATAGATGGGAACTATATTTTAAAACTCAACAGATGACTGGCCATGAGGTTCTCACCTTAACGTGTCAGAAAACCGTCTCACCGTAGTCTTTGTAACTCATTATTCTATTTTATTGAGATGAGTTCTTCTCTGTTGCTCAGGCTGGAATATACTGACATGATCCTAGCTCATTGCAGCCTCCAACTCCTGGGGCTAAATGATCCTCCCGCCTCAACCTCCCAGGTGTCTGGGGCCACAGGCATGCACCACCATCCTTGGCTAATTTTTGTATTTTTTGTAGAGATAGGGGTCTCACCATGTTGCCTAGGCTAACTCATTCTTTACATCTATTCTGCAGTTTAACAAAATAAAACCTGGAGTGCAGTGGTGTGATCTTGGCTCACTACAGCCTCTGCCTCCTGGGTTCAAGCGATTTTCCCGCCTCAGCTTCCTGAGTAGCTGGGATTACAGGCGCCTGCCATCATGCCTGGCTAACATTTTGTGTTTTTAGTAGAGATGGGGTTTTGCCATGTTTGCCAGGCTGGTCTGGAACTCCTGACCTCAGGTGATCTGCTCACCTTAGCCTCTCAAAGTACTGAAAACAGGCGTGAGCCACCACGCCCAGCCCTCTCCTAATTATTTTAATGCAAAACTTAGAAATGGAATGGAGGGATAGGTAGGAAGTAAACTCATAAATAGACTTGGATAGATGAAATCGATAACTCCTTTAAATATTGGAATCCAAATGGACTTTAAAGAAGGGAAATAAAGAAGTCAAATGTGTTGTTCAGAATGGACAAGTTCCAATATTATATTGAAAGATAGAACATCAGCTATGTAAGTGGAAGACAGGCCATTTCTTCAGCTTCGTTAGCCAGAAAACATTTACAAGCTACAGTAGGTGACAAGCCACTGGGCTTATCCATAATGTGCTGAACAATGTTAGCTAGACCCCCACCTCTGGGATTTATTAGCAGTCAGAAGTTAGAAACCAGTTCATGAAAGACACTCACAGCTGTTCCAGTTCTTACTTTACTGGGTTTTGAGATTAATGAGGAGCTTCTGGAGGGCAGCCCTCGTTATTCAGAGATGCCCCGTTTCGGTTTCACACAGCTTTTGTGTTAGGGGACACAGTCCCTTTCTGGAAATGCAGAGGACTCTAATCGTAAGGCCCCTGCTTTCTGCATCTTCGATTTTCTTGCAGCACCACCATCCCCAAACACTGCATTTTATGGAAGGTGTGTGAATGCAGCTTTCTTGAAGCACTGAAGAACTTGTGAAGATCTGCCACTCTGTAGACTTCTGATTCATGCCCCTTTTTGTGCATTTATCACGCATGTCAGTAAGATATGCTTGTTTAAAAAGCTGCACAGGGTAATCCTTTCTTGGTGTAAATTTCCTATATTTCATGCCTAGAGGAAGGAATTGGGTTATGATTTAAATTTAAGTGTATTCCTTTGATGAATGAATGAATACAGAAAAAATCTTTAAAGCAATGATCTCTCTCAAATGTGTGACCCCTTACTATTCTTTAAACTTTATTTTCTTAGTGAAGTTAAGGGAAACAGTGATTACCTTAAATCTAAATAATAAGAAACTGGGTATGGTACCTCATACCTGTAGTCCCAGCACTTTGGGAGGCCCAGGGAGGTGAATTGCTTAAACCCAGGAATTTGAGACCAGCCTGGGCAACATGGTAAAACTCGTCTCTACAAAAAGTACACAAATTAGCCTGGCATTGTGGTGAGCACCTGTGGTCCCAGCTCCATGGGAGGCTGAAGTGGGAGGATGGTTGAGCCCAGGAGGTAGAGGTTGGAGGTTGCAGTGAGCCGAGATTGAACCATTCCAGCCTGGGTGACAGAGAAAGACTCTGTCTCAAAAATAAATAAATAAGCAAAGAGATAAATATTTAAAGTATTAAATCTGGAAAATCAGAAGTATCTGGTTTCAAGTACCTATTTCATTTTTATCATTTTTGCATTTTTTTCTTTCCTATGTATTTTATTTCTCAAATGGATCATAAACGAATAGCTAAGATGCATTATGTATATTTCTCATGAAGCAGTGCTACATCAGGCCTTTTGTTGGTTGCAGAAACTTAACTAAAATTCACTTGTGAAGAACAGGAACTTATCTCATGAGACTGGCAAGTCTAGGCGGGGGACTGTCTTCAGGCATGGCTAGATCCAGCAGCTATAGTGATGTCCTCTGAGCTTCTCGATCTCCATTTTTCACTTGGCTTCCCTCCACATGACTGGTGGCCTCAAGGGGCCTACTTCACATGGTGACAAAAGCAGCCGCCAACAGTTCTAACTTTTTGTAGATGTGGCAGTTTGGAATGTCAAGGGAAGATTAACCTGTGGAGTGTTTGGATTGGCTAGGCCTGGGTAGATGCGGATTTCTAAAGCTGAGATGCATTATGTATATACAATATGTATATACTGTATATGATGAAGCAGTGCTACATCCTCCTAGGAGTTGGGGGACATTTGAGGATGAATCTGCTTTACCACAGAATGGTGAAACAATGTTTCTCAAAAGTAGGGATGCTGGGCAGATAAATATGTACTTCAGGTATTTTCTATACAGGGAATGAATCTCCGTGAATTTGTTTCAGAGGATAGCATCTCCCACTGTACTTTGACTGACATAGGTATATACTAAATATTCTACAACAGTATAAAGATTAAGAATATCATATGTGGACTGAAATTGATCCAGCTTAAATCTCATCACCACAAACAAAAATGTGCATGAGTCCTAAGGTTGGTTTAACTTTTCCAAGACTTAGCTGTTTGCTTGTGAAGTGGTGAAAATAACACCAACTTTATAGAGTTGTTATAAGAATTCAATGAGATAGTGAACATATTTCCTACAGTATAGCACATAAGACACTCTTTCAAAATTATTGCTAATTATTAATGACTTGGTTGATGCTGGTTTATTACTATTCATTCATTAGCATGTTCACATGCTAGCTTGGGAGGCAAAGATGAAGCATGTGTCTGCTGTGTTTCAGAGTGTGGAGATGGTTAAATGAATGTGGCCAGATAATACTTGAAATGCTTCCTTTTCCATTTTTTCAAGATATTTTACTTTTGTTTTATACCCTGTATATCACTAAAACTTAACTGCTAGGCAGGATTATGTCCCTCAGGGGGAAAATTACAACAGGCCCCAGTGCCAGAGGTGGGGGTAAGGGAATGGAGTCCAAGTTTTGCTGTGAGTTCCAAAACCTGCTGTTTAAAACCACAGAGAGCGACCTTGCTGGAACAGTGGTCCCTGTGTGGAGCCTGGAACATCCTAGAGACTGGGGGGGCGGGGGGAGAGGGGTGCAGCGGACACCCAAGGCTGGTGCTTGTGCCATACCCTTGGGGCTGGATGCGAGGGCAGGAGGGCCCGGCAGGGACTGGCTGGGAAGCCAGGGGGCTGGGTCAGTGGCAGAGGGGATGGTGGCCCCTGCCCCCCAAAATCCCCAGGAGTTTGTGACTCCAGCAGTGCTTGTGCAGCTGCCCTCAGACCCCAGGAGTGTGCTTCATCCACCCAGTGGGCTGCCTGCGTCTCCAAGGTGACCGGAGCAGCTGGGTCCCCAGGCTGGCCCTGCACCTGTCCTCACAGACACACGGGGCCCATGCGGAAGCAGGGAGGATGCCGATGGCATCCAACCCCCAAAACCCTTCCCTAGCCGGTGCCTGGCTGTGTGGCAGACCTCTGGAGACCCAGAGCAGCTGCCTGGAGCTGACCCCAATGTGACCCGGAGAGACTTCCGGGTTTTGGGACTGCAAGATGCTTGTCCGTGACATGCGAAGTTACAAAGCATTGTGAGGGTGCTTTGGGAAGCCAGGACAGAGTTTTCTGTGAATATAGAGGGAGAAGTGACACGCCCTAACAGGGATAGCCAAGAGGACTCTGGAAATGCAGTAACATTGCAGCTGGGACTTGAACGATGAGTGAAAACATGCTAGGTGTAATAAAATGAAAACTGACATTCACATAGGTAGTCTGTCATGTAGGAAGGCAAAAAAATTAAGAGCAGGGTATGTTAGGACGCTTAGTAAGAGTCCATTTGACTGGAACAGCTCCTGGGAGCGCAGGGAGTGGGGAGCCAGGAGTTCCAGGGACATTGCACAATATCCAGAAGGAAGGGCCCTGGTGCAAGCTACAAGGCTGCTCAGGGAGTCACGGGGTCAGCACACAGGCACTCGGGACAGAGCTCTGTGTCAGATGGTGACATCCTGTGGGGTGGAGAAACTGCAGCCCATCTTCACATTTGCTGTAAGATCCAGGTGATCGTTCTACCAGTTGCTCATCGGTCCAAGTCCCCTTTGTTTTTCCCGTGGCGCCTGATCGCACAGAACAAACATGATGGAACCCATGGAAAGAAACTCCAGGCCGGGCGCGTGGCTCACGCCTGTAATCCTAGCACTTTGGGAGGCCGAAGTGAGCAGATCACTTGAGGTCAGGAGTTTGAAACTGGCCAGGCCAACATAGTGAAACCTAATCTGTCCTAGAAATACAAAAAAATTAGCCGGGCGTGGTGGCGGGCACCTGTCATCCCAGCTACTTGGCAGACTGAGGCAGGAGAATTGCTTGAAACCGGGAAGTGGAGGTTGCAGTGAGCTGAAATCTCACCACTGCACTCCAGCCTGGGTGACAGAGCAAGACTTTGTCCTAAAAAAAGAAAAAAACAAACACACAAAAACTCCAGATTCTAGGATGCTCCACAATAAGGGGATATAGCAATCCTGAGGACCTGGACATGAGGCCTGGATGTTTTTATTTGTTTTTGAGGTTTGTTTCTTCATGTTCTCATGAAATTCTTACATTTTCCTCTTGGAGATATTTTTCTGACTCAATCCCAGTATATTTGCTATAAAGCATTGAATTCTTTGAGAACAGAAAAACACTTTCCAGACATCTTTTTCTATCAATATTACATACTCTATACTGAAAAGCCTTACTCGGCTTTGTAAGACAGCATCTTGAGTCCATAAACAAACTTTTGATGAACTGGGGAAATTTTTGGATTCCAAAAATGAAGAAGCAGAAAATTACAGTGCTAAACAGATAGGAGAGCCACTGTAGCCAGCAGGACTTTTGACAAATTTATTAGCCAAAATTTTGGAGCATTGCTAAGGACAGGCTGTGTTTTGCTGCAATTAAAAAAAAAAAAAAGTTCCAAAAATTTCAGGGCTTAACACATGAAAGGTAAATGTTCATTTACATAAAGGTTGCTGCTGCTCCGGGAGACTCTCCTCCATCTTGTGACTCAGTGTTCGTGCCCTCTTCCATCTCATGGCTGGACCTCATGGCCTTCTCCAGGGTCACCCAGGTCAGTGAAGAGAAACTGGATGCTTGTGTGGGTTCTTCCTTGTGGCTTGGAAGTTTCTCTTTCTTTCCTATTTGATTGGACCTAACTAATCCTGCAGACCTGTAAAACGTCAATGGGACTGAGAAGTGCAGTATTCCAGGAGCCTGGAAGGGAAGAACTGAAAATTTGGTGAACACTCATATTTGTCACAGATTATTTTTTTTTTAGAGATGAGGTCTTACTCTCTCACCCAGGCTGGAATACAGTGGTGTTATCATAGCTTACTGCAGCCTCCAACTCCTGGGCTGAAGCAATCCTTCTGCCTCAGCCTCTCAGATAGCTGGACTATAGCACATGCCAGCATGACCAGCTAATGTTATTTTTATTTTTATTGTAGAAATGGGATTTTGCGTTGTTGCCCAGGCTGGTCTCAAACTCCTAGCTTCAAGCAATTCTCCCTCTTTAGCCTCCCAAAGTGCTAAGATTATAGACATGAGCCACTGTGTCTTGCTGAGTTTTAAAATTTCCATTAGGAGAGACTAGGTCATCTTGGATTCGACTCTAAGAGAATTGGAGTAAGACAGAATAAGACAGATAATTGAGACCCTTGTAAAAACGCAGGATCCTTGAAAGGCTACACTATCAGTGAAGGATTCACCTATAAAAAGTTTCCTGGTGAAGAAATGCTGTACTCAGCTTTTGCCGCATTAAGCTGCAGTAACAAGTAGCTGACAGCCACAAAGGCTAATTTCTTGCTAAGGGGACATTTTAACTGGGGTCAACTGAAATCCTGTGCCATGTATTCACGGAGAACACAGCCCAAAGCAGCAGCCTGCATCGGGACGCAGAGTCTTTGTGCCCAAGGAATGAATCCCGTGGTATCCCTTAGACCTTGAGCTCAGGATGACCTCACAGCTGTTGCACTCACATTTTCTCAGCCAAAGCTTGAAGGAAAGAGTAAGACTCATTTCTGTCCTGAGAGGAGCACAAAGTCACCCAGGAGAGGCAGGATTACAGAATTTTCCAATAGGGAGTGCGGTAAATGAGTGGGAGCAATAAAGCAATCTGCCCACAGACACTTCTAGAAAACTCTGTGGCAGCCTTAGGGCCAGGTGGGAGAGAAAGGCCTGAGAATTCACTCCCCAGTCCCTCTCTTATGTAGGTTTTGGGGTTTGAATTTGCCCTTGCGTGTCCTGAGGCATATCATGCTGAGAAATTAACTTAAAAATGTCCTGAGTTGATAGTACCATTGGGCCAATGGCAGAGCAAATAAAACACTTTCATGGGAGTATGCACTTAACTCAGGCCTATAGAATCATCGCAGATATGCTTTGGCCCAACAGAAATCTAAAGGACAAAAACAAAACAAAATTGGAAACAAGTTATGAGAATAGGAATGTGGTAGAAATAATAAAAGCACAATTAGACTCCAAGGACTCCAGATATTAGAATTTTCAGAATGTAAAATCAGCATATCTAAAATAAATAAATAGAGGTAATTAGAAACATCAGAAATGAGGAAGAAAATATTAAAAAATAGGCCTGGCACATTTGAAAAAATTTTGTGAGAACTTAAGGAGAACAGTTAAATCAAGGGTGTATAACTGAAGAAATACGAATAAATAGGCACAGATGAAGAGATTAAAAGTATGAAAAAGTGAGTGATAGGAAGGAGATAGTGGAAAGGTCTAAGCTATGTCTCTCAGAACTCGAGGAGGAGAGAGTGCAGAATGGGAAAAATAAGAGATAATGGCTGAAAGTTTTTCCAGAACTGATGAAAAATATATTAATCTTTGGCTTCAGAAGCTCAACAAGAAGGGCTAAAAAATGAAAATCATCACAAACATATCAAAGTGAAATTATAAAACATCAACGATAAAGAGAAGGTATTAGAGAAAAAAGTCAGATTGTCTCTAAAGGAGTGACAGAAAGACATCAGCTGATTTCTCAAGAGCCACAGCAATATCCAGAAGGTAGAACAAGATCTTCAATGTACTGGGAGAAAAATGTCTATCTGGCCAACTCCAATAATAAGAGTAGCAATGAGCAATTTGTATCACTATCACTAAAGGAAAACTTGAAATATATTCTCTAAAAAGAAGGAAAAGGCTTAAGATGAATAGAAGAAGGTGAAGAAAGTCATGGGTAAGAATGTGGGTAACCAAACTGGATAGTGCCTGCATCACACAACAACAAATATGCCTAATTGGGCGGAAATTAAAAACTAAACTGGGCAACAAAACCAGCTAGAATGAGAAAAAGTGACTGGATTTAGAAGGCTTCCTAAAACTTGTATGGCTTGGGAGGAGGGGAGTGATAATTAATTTTAAATTCTATTTAATATTAATAGAATTTTAGTAACTTTTGAATCCATGTCTCCAGCTCTGGTCTCTCATTAACTCAAGACTAAATCTACCCAACTGCCATCTTGTCAGTCCCATGTCTAGCAAACACCTAAAATTTAACTTGATGCTCCCCACCTCCAAACCCGTTCCTTCCACTCTGTGTCAACTCAGTAAATGGTGATTTCCCATCCAGGCTGTCACACTAAAACTGTGGTAGTCAACCTCACTCGCCCTTTCCTCTCCCCTTAAATCCATCCACCAACAAATCTCATTTGCTCCAACATTGAGATACCCAGAATCCAAGCCCTTCCCACCACACCTAGAACAATCTGTTGTCTGGGTTCCTGCAAGCTTCCTGCCAGGTCTTCTGCTCTTTCCTTTGCTCTTCTAATCTATACACCAGAATCATCGTTCGGAATCGCAGGTCAGAGCATAACATCGCTCTGCTCAAAACTCCCTGCAAGACTTCCTCCGAAGTCCAGAATGAAGTCCCAGGCCCCTTCCTTGCTCTCCAAGGTCCAAGGTCATCCATCCCCATTTTCCTCAACCAATGTTTTCTGGCCTCATGGCTGACAAATCTTCCCAGCTGTTTCCATGACAGCAAAACTGTCCTCCTCCTCCTTTACACAGCTTCCTCGCTGCACCGTTTCCCAGGAACGTGTCATGCTACCTGTTTAAAAGGCTTCCTGCTATACTTCCTTCAGGTTCCTGCTCGAATGTCAGTTTTTCAGATGTTTCTCCCAATTGCCCTGTATATAGTTACACTCTTTAACTGCTCTCTATCCCTTATCCTGCATTCTTCTCTTTAGGGTTGTATTAGGCCATTCCTGCGTTGCTATAAAGAAATACCTGAGGCTGGGTAACTTATAAAGAAGAGAGGTTTCATTGGCTCACAGTTCTGTGGGCTGTACAGGAAGCATGGTGCTGGCATCTGCTCAGCTTCTGGGGAGGTCTCGGGAAGCTTCCAATCATGGCAGAAGGTGAAGGGGGAGCAGATACATCTTACATGGCAGGAGCAGGAGCAAGAGAGAAGGGAGGAGGTACCACATATTTTCTAACAACCAGATCTTGAGACTCACTGTCCTGAGGACAGCACCAAGCCATGAGCTATCCACCCCATTGACCCAAACCCTCCCACTGGGCTCCACCTCCAGTATTAGGGATTATAATTCAATATGAGATTTGGCGAGGACAGGTGTCTAAACTATATCAGTGTTTACCACATGTGACATTATCATTTTATTTTTAAATGTGTCGGTAATGAAATGTAAAATCCATACAAGAAAGAACTTTGTTGTGTTAGCTGCTCTATCTTCAGAACCTACAATAGTTCCTGGCACATAGTAGGCACTCAAGGGTAACCAGTAAAATAATAGAAGTAGGTCATATCTTCCTTTTCCAAGAATGTGGAGGGAGGGAGAAAACACTTTAAAATGCAATTCAAAAGATGTCATGCAAAAAGAGAAAAAATAAAAGCACAGAAATAGAAAACAAAAAGTACAAAATAAAATGTGAAAAATCCATATAGATTAGTAATAATAAAAATGACCTAAACTTGCCAGTTAAAAACTAGAGATTTTAAAATTATGTTTTAAAATAATTCCGTTATGTGCTATATTAAAGCAATACCTTTAAATTGCAGGACATAACAGGAAGGCTGCAAAAGATGTAACAGGCAAATACAAAGCAAAGAATGTTGGTGTACTTATAGCAATAACAAATTATACTTTAAGGCAAAAACAAAACATGTACCGTAATACCAACTACGTAATGTTAAAGCAAACAAACAAAAACTCACTACAATATATTATTTAAGACCATATGCATATGCCAAAAATGTATAAAGAAATGACTAACAGACAACAAATTTAGGTTACTTGGAGATAGTAGGAGAGGTGGAGGTTGTGATTGGAAAGTATACAAAAGTGACTTCAACTCCACTGATAATATTTAAAAATTATTCTAAGCTGGATGGTGGGTACATTGGTATGCAATGTAATTTTATCATATCTGTTTCATGTCAAAATAGTTCATAATTTAAAAACTCTTCCAAATCATATTACTACTAACTTTCAATGCAACAGAGGTGTCCAATATAACATGATACCTTGAAAGCCTGGGTCGGAGAGCATCTCAGGAAAAAAAGCAATACGGATTGGCAAGATCACCTAAGGAAATTTCAAGGCATTCTCTCAGGTCAGGGCAGGTAAGCGCATTCTTGGCAGGTTGCTTACACTCAATTTTTGGTCTTCCAGAAAATGTGTGTGAATAGAACAATTCCCTTGCAAGGAACTCCCTAGCAATGAATGCAGATAAAATACATAGATGTTCATAAAATATACAGATGTTCAATGAACTTGCATCAAGATTTATCTGGAAATGAGGCAGAACAGAGCTAACAAGATAGAAAAACAAGATCCTACAACTCCCTAAGGTGAAGAGCCCCTGCCCTCTTTGGTCTTTGGATTACCCATGCCCTCAGGCACTGCGTCCGCGCATAATGGACAACCACTAGATGGAGAATGCTGGAAACGCATCGGTGTTTTTGAAAGTGAAACAGACAAATCACCCCAAATAAAGGAATCAGTGTCGGCTCTCTAGCTGGGAACCACCCAGGTTACAAAGATAACGTGACTGGCCCTGCTGTACCGAAACAGCTTAATTTCTTTCTGGCAAATCTACATTTACCGCAGTAAGATAGTAAGCACGTTCTTTCACTTTAAAAATATTTTGTCATCGCTGCAGTTTATGGCCCTCAGATGAGTAATGCAAGGCAAAAATGATGTGAGGTTGAGTGGTGTGAACAGCCTTCCCCTTCAATGTCATCCACATCTACAGAGAAGCCCACACAGCCCTTTCCCTTCGCACTTCTGTCCTCTCTAGCAGGCCGCGGGTGAGGGTGGGTTAGGCGGTCAATTTTACAGAACTCCAGGGCGCGGCGCCAGCCTCGATTTCCTGGGGTTATTCCAGGGACAGAGGCTTTCTCAGGGACAGCCACCCTGGAGGGGAGGAGGAGGACAGACACTGATGGGTGAGGGGGCCCGCGAACCCCTCCGCCTCCCCCCCCGGCGCGCTCGAGAGCGCCCGGCTTCCCTCGCCCGCCCGGCCCGCAGCAGCTGGCAGCCCCGCCTTCAGCCAGCCGTGCGGGTCCGCACCCCGCGGAGGCGAGCGCGCGCGGGTTCCAGCCGGGAGGTGGGCGGCGACCCATCCCGCGAGAATCCGTCCAGTCTCTGCTCGCGCACCGTGACTTCTAGGGGGCGCGGATTTCAGCCAGGCCGTCTTCGTGTCTCAGTTGAAGCCGAGAGGCCCCTGGCACCCGACTCTCTCCACCACCAGAAAGTCCCCCAAAAGAGCTTTCGCCCTGTGGACACCTCGGAATCCCTGGAAAAGCCGGGAGGGAGTCGCAGGCGCCAGCCCACTGGGGAGGTGGCGCGGGGAGCCCCCTCTGCAGGAGCCTCACGGTGCGCTGCTGCGCGCTCGGCAGTGCGGGGAAGCGCCGCGGGAAGGAGCGGCTCTGAGCAACAGGTGCAGCCCGCAGCCGCTCCGGGAGCGAGAGAAAACGGCCGGCGAAGATCTGGAGCAGTAAGGCGGAGAGAAGGGTGTCTCCACCTGCGCGGCTGCAGCCGGCGGATCCTTCTTCCCAGGGCTCCGTGGTCGCGCAGCGGGCGGAGGCGCCTGGGTAGGGGGACCCCAGGGCTCTCAAGACCACCGTCCCTTCCCGAGAAGGTCCAGCTCCAGGCTCCCGTCCACGCCCTCTCGCAGAAGGTCGCGGCGCAAAGACGGTGCCTTCAGGCACGGCCACCTGATCCCCGCGCCCGCTGGCGCGCGCCTCGGGAAGCTCAGACTCCTAAACTCGCGCTCTCCGTGCTCTGCGCCGGGACTACCGGCCACCTCCGGCGCCTACTTTCCCGCCAGGCACCCGCCGTCCCTCCCCGCGCGCCCCGCCGCTCGCCCGGGCAGCCCCGCGGGCCATGGAGCTGGCGGTCGGGAACCTCAGCGAGGGCAACGCGAGCTGGCCGGAGCCCCCAGCCCCGGAGCCCGGGCCGCTGTTCGGCATCGGCGTGGAGAACTTCGTCACGCTGGTGGTGTTCGGCCTGATCTTCGCGCTGGGCGTGCTGGGCAACAGCCTAGTGATCACTGTGCTGGCGCGCAGCAAGCCGGGCAAGCCGCGGAGCACCACCAACCTGTTCATCCTCAACCTGAGCATCGCCGACCTGGCCTACCTGCTCTTCTGCATCCCCTTCCAGGCCACGGTGTACGCGCTGCCCACCTGGGTGCTGGGCGCCTTCATCTGCAAGTTCATACACTACTTCTTCACCGTGTCCATGCTGGTCAGCATCTTCACCCTGGCTGCGATGTCAGTGGACCGCTATGTGGCCATCGTGCACTCGCGGCGCTCCTCCTCCCTCAGGGTGTCCCGCAACGCGCTGCTGGGCGTAAGCTGCATCTGGGTGCTGTCCATCGCCATGGCCTCGCCCGTGGCCTACCACCAGGGCCTCTTCCAGCCGCGCGCCAGCAACCAGACTTTCTGCTGGGAGCAGTGGCCTGACCCTCGCCACAAGAAGGCCTATGTGGTGTGCACCTTCGTCTTCGGCTACCTGCTGCCGCTCCTTCTCATCTGCTTCTGCTATGCAAAGGTGCGCGGCGGGCACCGGGCCGAGACGCGCGAGGGAGGGTGGAGGGCCGGTGGGGGGCCCGGGGGTCCCAGTGTTCCGCGGCCCTGCCGGAGCCTTGGCGGCAGCCCGGCCCCAGTTGCCTCCACCCCGCCGGTGCTGGGGCGGATCTGTGCGGGGAGGCTCCCTGGCCGCTGCTGGAGCTTGCCATTGGCTCGCGCAAGAAAGTTACTTGGAGTCTGAGAGATGCTGGGGAAAGTTTGCAGTTCACTTCGCATGGTCTGGTAGAACAAGTTTCTCCTCCCCTCCCCTCCCTCGCCCCTGCGGCGCTTCAGAGCCCCCAGGTTGCCTGGGCGGTAGGCGGGCGCTGCCGCCTCCTTCCCGGTACCGCAAACCCCGCTCGGTTCCAGCAACTCTTCAACCAGATCAGCTGCGCGGCGAGGTTACCGCCGCGGCGCTGTGGGACCCGAGGGGAGCGCGTGGTCACCAGAGCGCGAACCTTTTGCGGGGGTGACGGGTCCCCACCGCCCTCTCCCGGGCTCTCAGCTGGCCGTCGGGGGGGGCTCGCGGGGCGGCCTCTCTCCCCCGGGGTGCGCAGTTTGCCCTCGCTCCAAAGGCTTTGCGCACACCGAGCTCTGTGAAGCCACTGCTCCCGGGACAGAGCTTTGAATTTTATTCTGAAGCTTAGCTTTATAAAACGGTGTTTCTTTACAGAGTCCTGACCGCAGGCTCCACGAACTTGGAATGGAATGGACTCGAGCTTTCGGCTTCCCCATTTCAATCCTTTTTAGAAAGGTCTCCAGAACAGGGTGAAGTGGTTGAGGCGGCGGATCTTCACCCTAACTGTAGCAGAGGCACCGTCCACGCGTGTGGGAGATCGTTTTTCCCTTTGTACAGCCGGGCAGAGCTCAGAACTCACCTTCTTTTTCATTGCGTCCACAAGTGTTTGAAGACTTTATACTGATCAAAACGTCTTCAGCCTTTGACACACGTGTTTCTATTTGCGTAAACAAGAGCTTATTTTAATAATCAGGTGATGGCGATTCACGGGGTAAACCCCAGTCTGCGCACCCTCCTGGCTCCAGAGCGTGGCCATTTGAAATACAGCTGTTACCAGGTTCCCCCTGACTTCACCTCGGTCTCTCATTCTGTTTCAATAAGGCTATGACCATATGACCACAAATAACCTGACTAGGTAGAACAACTGTCACTTCTAATACTCAATTCACAAGGTATTTTTATCAACAGAAGTGTTTGCTATAAGCCACCTGTTTCCCCCCACCTGTTTCATCTATGTAGATCGTGTCGATTTTGAATAATAGTATTGCTGGATATTATCTGAACGGTCTGCACCAAATGGTTAAATATAAAGAAATATAGTAGCACTTTGGGAGGCCGAGGCAAGTGGATCACCTGAGGTCAGGAATTTGAGACCAGCCTGATCAACAAGGTAAAACCCCGTCTCTACTAAAAATATAAAAATTAGCCGGATGTGGTGGTGGGCCCCTGTAGTCCCAGCTACTCCGAAGGCTGAGACTGGAGAATTGTTTGAACCCAGGTGACAGAGGGTGCAGTGAGCTGAAATCGTGCCACTGAACTCCAGCCTGGGTGACGATGGAGTGAGACTCCATCTCAAAACAACAACAACGACACCACCACCACCAATATAGTAGCAGTAAGGGAATTTGGAAAAGAACTCTAGCTTAGCTGTTTGGAAAACGGCTGGTTTATTAATGTGGTCTTCTGCAATTGCTAAACAAAGGCTATCTTACATAGCACAATTATCTGATATGTGCACCATCTCATTTAATTTGCACAACTCTGGCTTGGAGCTATTTTATTATTTACCCATATTTTATTACTTAAGGAAAAAGAGCTTTGGAAAGGAACACCTGACCCAAATTATGAAGCTGGTGAATGATTCAGGAAGGAAGGAAGGATTTTAACACAGGATTCCCAGTCTCCTGAGGACAGGACAGTTGGTGAGGCCTTGAGGACATTGAAGTCTGAGATTGGGAATCTTACAATATATGGCTGTTAAGTTCCTAATTATTGCAGTAGAACTGAAGCACACGCTTCCTTATTTCCCCAAAGCCTTTAGGGAGAAGAACTAAAATCTTACTGGAAATGACAAAGTAAGCTTTTAGGAATAAATTAGGCTACATTTCTGTCATTTGCCAGTCTGTAGAAGTCCCACAGAAGGGCAATGTTTAAATAGTTTTTAAAAAAATTTTAATGAATACATGATCATTTGGATTTTTTATATGGAAATAGTTTGCTTCTAAGCATAACTGGAAAAATATTTTGAATTCAGCATAATATTTACAAGTTAATTTCAGGGCTGTCATGGATAGGTGGAGATTTAAGTTATTTCAAGTTGCTTATCTTTGGCTCAGGCATTAGCTGTGCACCATCCAGTTAAGGATTTTGCTACTTGAGTATTGGTTTCAGGATTCGCTATTCCTCCAAACCTCAGGTCTGTTAGATAGCCTGGAAAAAAAAAAAAAAAAAAAACAAACACAGATGGCTAAAAGGGAACCTGAGGTTATGATGCTTTAAATAAACAAAGAAACTTAAAGACAATTGCATTCCAGAGTTGCCTTTTGCCTCCAAATTCTTACAAGTTTGTAAGGGAACAGTCTTTTGCACCAGACAGTTTCTGGGAAACCCATCGAATACATGGGCGGGAGGATGAGTCAAAGTTGTCTGCCCAGTGCCCCCGGAAGAGCCCTCGCCTCTGCTGCTGTGGAGCTGTTCTTCACCAGGGCTGTGCCCCTCGCTCACTGTCCTTAGAGTGAATTACTGTCCAGAACCTCCTTGGTCTACCACGAGGATAAACTCAATGGGCTCACCCGACTAAGTTACTCTGAATCTCCAGGATGTGCCCAGCAGGACCTGGGTTTGGTTTGAGCTAGCACCTTCCTGTGCACACTCAGAAATTTACAGACTCACCAAGAGACCCCAGTATGTTATCACTCTCTTCTTAAACCTCATCATACCCTATCATGATACCTACATTCTTCCTCCTTTGCTGACAAGACCTTCAATGGTGTATCATGATACATCATTCTGTGCTCATACTATGAGCTATTGAAGAGAAACAGAGCTGATTAAAATATACTTGAGTATTTTCTCCATTGACCATTCAACAGCATTCAACATTTTTAGGTGTTTTGAAGTGGCTGAGCTGTGATCCAGATTTCTTTTTGGAAGGAACGCATGGAGCTCGGCAGCGTTATGAAGCTGGTCACATTTGGACGTTTTGTTGTGATTTGTCCAGGTGTCCCTCTCTGATTTTGCTTGTGCGGCCTCTCCTCTGGTCTCTCCTGTGTCCTCAGTGACCAGTGTTGTCCTGCGGTTTCCTGTTGGGAAGGCTGCCACTGTGCCATCTAGGCGGTCCTGTCCTCTTGGGCAGGGTCCTGCCTCCTTCAGCCCTTTCCTTCCTCTTTGAAACGCTCTCATTTGCTCCCGCAAGAAAGCCCCTGTTCTGTCGATACCTTGCATTCAGGTTTTGATACTCTCATTTCTGCTGGTAGAACGGTAAACTAACACCTTGTCAATGTATTGAGTGTTTTCCCAAATGCTCCTGCGGCAAGTAAACACTTGTTTTGTTGCGGATGTTGCTGAGTCATTTCAGGAAGTGGGAAGCATTTCAGTAGGGGAGAGAATTCATACCCCTGTGATGGCTGCTGCTTCACCTGCATAAGACCTGGGCAGCTGGTAAATATATCCTGTGGCTTCCAAGTAGGGTGTGACTAATTGCTCTGAAAGTGCCTCCTCTGGCTGAATGGAGCAGGCTTTTGCAATAAGTTCAATTTGATTAAATTATTTCCATGCTACAGGGAACAAAGAACTGGTTGGAACATGGCTTCTGGTTCCTTGAGAGACTTCTCAGCAATCTACAGACGATCTAAAGCACTTAGTCACCCTGGGGCTCGATTTTCTCTAGATTTTCCCTCACATGGGATATAGCAATGAAATTAAGTGACAGTTCTGCAGGCTTAACAATGTCGTCTAAGACCAAATGTATGTTGGAAATTCCTATATCTAAAACCCCACATTTTCATATCATTTCTCCTGAGTATTACACTGGCAAGAAAAGACAAAAATCGCTTCTTTAATTAAGGGAGCCAGTGTGTCTCAAGGAGATTCCCTGACAGGGACATTAATTGTAAAACATTTGCAAAAATGTTCTGTAAATCATCGGTGATGCCGAATCCCCAATAAGTTGTCTAAAAGCACAGCACCGTGGGTAGGATTGGAATAAAGAGTGAAGGGAAGCCTGATGGGTGGTGATTTGCTGTAAGGAGAATTGCAGTGGAGGCAGCCCATAAGAGGAAGAAGAAAGAATATTTTGGCACAAACACTGGCGATATTTGGGTGGGCTGCGCTGAAGAAATGTCTGCTGATATTATCTTCATTTGTTTACTTGCCTCCTTTCCCCATCAGATGGTGAATTTCGGAAGGGCAAATCTCTAGTTTTTTTGATGCATCCAGGATCTAACATTGTGCCTGACATGTAGTAGGGACCTGGTGTTTGTTAATATATGGGATCCTGGAAGAAACCAAGGCAGATAATAGACTAATAAGCTTGCATGAGTGGGTCATGGCATGGCTGTTTGTGGGTAAAACCCCAGAGCTCCATGTGCTGGGCATTCTCTGCAAACAGGTGCTATGGCTGTGAACTTGTCTGGCTGTGCATCAGCCTTCCTGGCATGCTCGTAAATGTTAGAAAAGAATGTATTTGGCAACTCATATTCATTGTTACTTAATCACCTAATTTGAGTTTTTATTTTAATGATCTTATAAATAGTGATGCTACCATTTCAGCATGTCAATAACTGTTAATGCAATATACGCAGTGGGTTGTGAGAGGTGAGGCGAACTGATTTCATTAGTCTGTGTCTTTCAGGTTCTTAATCATTTGCATAAAAAGTTGAAGAACATGTCAAAGAAGTCTGAAGCATCCAAGAAAAAGGTAATGATCACAAATATATATATATATATATGTTACTTTTCAGAGCTTAGTTTATCTTTACTTGCCCTCATGTCTACCTAAAGCCTGTAACAGTTAGGACCCTTGGTGTGGCTAAGGAGGTTTGAGATGAGCCTCCCACCGTTAGGATGGGAATGGAGGGTCAGCCTTAGCAAGGGCATCGCGGGTCACTCTGTGCTGCATTCAAACTTAGCTGAAGATCTGGGGAGATGAGGAAATGTGGATTCTGCTGATCCTGCGCCTCACTGGGAGGTGTGCTTGGGCTGACTGAGACAGAGTGCAGAGTGCAGAGTTGCTGACATGCACACTTAGAGG
Organism: Mandrillus leucophaeus; assembly: GCF_000951045.1. Classification (NCBI taxonomy): domain Eukaryota; kingdom Metazoa; phylum Chordata; class Mammalia; order Primates; family Cercopithecidae; genus Mandrillus; species Mandrillus leucophaeus. Next base: position 3,011,494 of record NW_012101587.1, on the reverse strand, counting down.
GAAAGTATAGTCATTTTGTTGTATGTTTACAGTCTCTGATGTGATTCCAAAAAGCCCAGGTTTGGTTCTCGTTTAAGACAACATCGTTATAATCCCTCCCTAAAGCCGCCAGGGCACTGGGTCGTCCTTGCCTCTTTCACCCACATGTGCTGACTCTGACCCTGCGGGTAAAGACTGAAGAGTGGACAAGGCTGAAAGCTGATTTCTCCCGTGGCTAACTGACTTTCTCATCCCCCAGCCCTGATTTAAACAAGCTTCTCCTGAGTAGTACTACAGCGTCTAACTTACTGATGGTCTTGACATTCTACATTTTGAGGAAAAACTATTTCACAGATCAAGATTAAATTAACTTTTACTCAGAAAATATCTATATAACTTCTAATTTTAGGAAGTAGAATGAGATTATTAGGCAATATGATTAAGGAGTAGGAGGTTATAACCGGACATTTTAACCCAAAAGTGTAGTAATAACATCTTAAAATACCTTGTTTTTTCCTTATAAGTATTTATTATGATCAATGACATATATAACTTATAGAAATTATAGTTTAGATCATATTTAATCATGTTTACTTAAAAATTCTACTTAAATAAGGGACAGCTTTTCCTGACTTTCCTTGTTGATCAACAGTAATCTGGCTAAAAGGCCATCTGACAGTCCAGAGTCGAAACCAGTGGTAGAGAATTGGTTATAGAGTACAAACATTAAGACCTTTTTTTTTTTTTTTCTGGCAGCAAAAAATTAGCTTATATTAGAAATGCAATCATACAGTTTTTAGGATAACCACCTAAGAATACAAGGTGCAATATAAGTAACAAGACTATGTTATGGCTTTATTCCACTGATCCTTTCTTACATCTGAACAACTATGATGAATATTTCATTTTAGGCATCTAGGCTCCTCATTAGAGCAGCTGACCAAGTGCTAAGTTATATGAATGGAATAAACCCTGAACGTTGGTGCTTTCCTCCTTTGTTTTTAGTGATGTGCTGTTATGGTAGAGATTTTCCATTTTTCTGGTATATCTATTTATTTTTCCTCTGAGTCACACTTCTTATTTCTAAGAAAATGGTTCTTTAAAGACAATTAAGGATCGTTTCTGACTTCTCCTTGGACAGTTATTTTTGGAGCCCCTGCTCTGTGTAGGACCAAGCTGACCCTAAGGGGATTCTAAGGGGATTCTAAGAGGAACTGGCTCCACCTGGAAGCCAACGTTGTAATGGAAGAGATAAATGTGTAAGTCCCAAAGGCCTGTTCAAGGGAGCAGTGTTTGGAGCATCAGGGAAGGAAGAGCTTAATTTCCCTTGGGAGAGATTGGGTTCACCAAACTTTAACCAAGAAGACATCATTGATCTGTGATAAATGTTTGTTAATGATTCAAAAGATTTTATGCTTACCAACAGAAATAAAACAAAACATTTCTTTAATATTTGCTGAATCTTACTTGTGTCGATGGTAGTTTTAGTCTCTATATTTGAAAAAGTATTAGAGAGAAATTGTGAAGGTCTCAGAGAACAACAAAATACTTAAAAAATAGGTCATAAAAATGATTAGAAAAGCTATTTTATTTTACAATAAGAAACCTAAAGATCAGTGATTAGTTCAGTAATTACTTTAGTTATATACACATACACACACATATATACACACATATTTAGATTTATGTGAGTATATGCATGTATAAGACATATGTGCTTACATATATACATATACTAAATATATCTATCTAAAATTGTCTTTTGCTTATTCTTACTATGAGGAGGTTCTAGCATTTGAAGAAGGGATGAAGATTTTCTTTTTCATTTTCACAGCCTCTGACCCTTAACAGCCACTGAACAGATGTCAGATCTTTTTGATGTATTTAATTGCCTCCTTGTTGGCATAGAACAAATAAATGTGGTGGTGATGGTGGTGGTAGTGATGGTGGTGATAATGGTGGTGGGTGGTAGTGGTGGTGATGATGGCGATGGTGGTGGTGATGGTGATGGTGGTGATGGTGGCGATTGTGATGGTGGTGGTGGTCATAGTGGTGGTGGTGGTCATAGTGGTGGTGGTGGTCATGGTGGTGGTGGTGATGATGGTCGTGGTGATTGTGGTGGTGGTGGTGATGGTGGTGGTGGTGGTGGTCATAGTGGTGGTGGTGGTAGTCATAGTGGTGATGGTGGCGATTATGATGGTGATGGTGGTGGTGATCATAGTAGTGGTGGTGGTGGTTATGGTGGTGATGGTGGTGGTGATGATGGTGGTGGTCATAGTGGTAGCGGTGGTGGTCATGGTAGTGATGGTGGCGATTGTGATGGTGATGGTGGTGATGATGATGGTCATAGTGGTGATGGTGGTGTCATAGTGGTGGTGATGGTGGTATTGGCGGTGGTGATGGTGGTGATCATGGTGGTGATGGCGATTGTGATGGTGGTGGTGATGGTGATGATGATGGTCATAGTGGTGATGGTGGTGGGTGGTAGTGGTGATGATGATGGTGGTCATGGTGGTGATTGTGGTGTTGGTGGTGGTGATGGTGGTGATCATGGTGATGGTGGTGGTGGTGGTGATGGTGGCGATTGTGATGGTGGTGGTGGTCATAGTGGTGATGGTGGTGGTGATGGTGGTCATGGTGGTGATGGTGGTGGCAATGGTGCCAGTGGTGGTGGTGGCAATGGTGGCAGTGGTGGTGGTGGCGGTGGTGGCAGTGGTGGTGGTGGTGGTAATAATGATGATGATGGTGGCGATTGTGGTGATGGTGGTGGTGATGGTAATGGTGGTGGTGGTGTGTGTGTATCTAAGAAAGAGATGGGAGAGAGGAACAGAGGAAGGGTAAGAAGAGGGAGTGGAAGCAGAAGAGTGAAGAGAAGGGAGGTGGCGGAGAGAGGGGGACAGAGGCAGGAGAGTCGAGAAAGGGGAAACGCACGAGGGAAAGAAAGAATACATGGCAACTTCCCTGAAGACAAAGACAGGAACTGGATTGGTCCATTGTGGGTCTTTCCCCAGGTCTCGGCACAGAAAATTGCTACTGGTGCACACGTGTTCATTTGATTAGTAATGGAAGATGTGACAGGGATTTGGATAGTTTGCTCATTTCAGCTCCACTTGTTTCCAGCCTTTTCTCTCAGTGGCTAAATAAAGTTCCCTTTGTCTGCCCTGTATCCACTTGTCTTAGTACGTTCAGGCTGCTTTAAGAAAATACCATAGCCTGGGTGGCTCACAAACAATGGAAGTTTATTTCTTGCAGTCCTGGAGTTTGGAAGTCTGAAATCAAGCTCCTGCAGATTAAGTGTTCGGTGAGGGCTGTTTTCTGGTTCATAGATGGCCCCTTCTCTCTGTGTCCTCACAGAGTGGAAGGCGTGAGGCAGCTCTCTGTGCCCTCTTTCATAAGGGGACTGGTCCCATTATTCATAGGGTGGGAGGCATAAGGCAGCTCTCTAGGCCTCTTTCATAAGGGCACTAGTCTCTGCGTCCTCATAGGGTGCGAGGAGGCAGCTCTCTGGGCCCTTACTCATAAGGGCACTGGTCCCATTATGACTGCTCCTCCCACCTCATGACCTAATTACCACCCAAAAGCCCCACCTGTTAATACCATCACCTTGGTGATTAGGTTCCAATATATGAATTTTTTGGAGGGGGTGGGGACATAAACTTTGAGACAGTGCGGCCATCTATACAGGGCTTTCCTGTGAAGAGTTACAACTATTATGGGGTGGGGAGATTGGCCTTTCATGATAAACATGCTAACAGTTATTCATGTTTGGAGAAAGTGCAAAAGAAGAATAGGATTTCTACTGCAGAAATAAAGTGCTGGGATTGATCACATGCTTTGCTTAAACTCTGTTTTGAGTTTCTGGCTCAACGCTGATTGGTAAAACCTTGGAAGACCTCAAAATGGGATAGACAGCCTACTGGATGGTTGCTTCTTGGAGAAAATTGGATTAAAGGACCTCTTGATGTCCTATCCAGCCACTGGGTTCTTTTAATGTTTGCTTTTTGTTGTTGTTTCTTTGGCTTTAAGTAACTCAGTAAGCTTTTTGGCTGTCATTTATACATTTGTGAAGTTTTTTTTTTTTAATCATTTTCATCTTTTAGTCACTTCTTTTCTCCCCAGCCAAATTCCATTAGACATATTGTGAGTAAAATTCTTTGAAGAAAGAACAGACACCTCAGATGATTTGAAAAAGAGCATCTCACAATAAGAGGGGCGACTAATATTTTTTCAGATACTTTCAGCAGAAGGAGCACAGAGAAACCAGGCTATTAAAAGACCTAAACTCAAGGGTAAGAAGAATTTGTAGAGAGATTTAGCACATAATTTTAAATGATGAATTTTTCTCCATCAGAAGATCATGTTGGGATTCTATACGCTAAATAGACAAAGGAGGGAAGCACAGGGGACATGTCCGTCTGACGGAGACGGAGGACCCTGTAAGAGAGTAGAAAGAATCACGTCATAAATAAATTTTAAAAATCAGCCTCGTCCTCCAGAGAGGGGAGTTCTCTCTGTGACTTTCTCTGCTCTGTATCCACCGATCTTAGTCTGTTCAGGCTGCTATGAGAAAATACAACAGCCTGGGTGGCCCATAAACAATAGAAATGTATTCCTTGCAGTCCTGGAGGTTGGAAGTCTAAAATCAAGCTCCTGCAGATTCAGTGTTTGGTTACTTTCTGATGTTATTTTCTGATGTTTCCATGGGAAAGACAGGAAGCGGCTTTTCCAGCTCTTTCTGAGGAAAGGAGATGCTTCAGCCTTAGGGGTTGATACTAAGCATTTTTTATTGCCTTTAAATTGAGGTGGGTAAGACAACTTTCTTTTTGTTGTGACTTTTATGTAATTCATCAGTGGTTCTCCAAACACCTTCTTGAGCTCTTTTTAAATTTATTTTTAGAGATGGGGTCTTGCTTTGTTGCCCAGGCTGAGGTATAGTGGTGTGATTATAGCTCACTGCAGCCTCAACCTCATGGGCTCAAGAGATCGCCCCACCTCAGCCTCCTGCATAGCTGGGACTACAGGTGCACACTGCTGCACCTGGCTAAGTTATTTGAAAACATATTTTAAAGGTGGGGACTCAGGATGTTGCCCAAGCTGGCCTAGAATGCCTGGCCTCAAACGATCCTCCTGCCTCAGCCTCCCAAAGTGGTGGGATTACAGTCATGAGCCACTGTACCTGACTGAGCTTTTTAAAAAGGCAGATTCCTGGGTAACTAATAACCTCTACCAATTGCTTTAAAGCTATAAGAGATGAAGTATAGCTATCTGAATTAAAAAAAAAAAAAAAAAAAGGCTTTGCACTGGGTAAGGATAGGCATACTATCCTACTTAAATCCCAGGGTTGAAATTAGTACACATGCATTATTTTGTCAGATCTTTAACTTTGAGCTAGTCCATGCTAGGCATATATTGTTTCCTGAGTTTGACATTTTGGAGCGGTAGTAAATCAATAAAGATGGTTTTTCACCGGCATGGAACTTCTTGCCCCATGTCCCATCTTCTACCAGCATCTGTTGCAAGGGAAGAATGACGACAGAAATCATCTACTGTTTTCAGCCATGCACATGGGTGTATTTGCCACATTGACGTTGCTACAACTGAATTGGACTCAGTTCGAAGACAGCAGGTCCAGGTGCCCAGGGCCTGTTTGCAGGGAGCTGGCTTTTAACAACCCTGAAGCCTTCCACTTCAATGGCCTGAGATGCTTGATAAACATGAAGAAAATAGGAAACCCCTGGAGATACTTATCTGGGAGGATAGTCAGTGTTGACAGGCTTTCCATTAAACTCTTTTGGGAACAATCTGAGACAAATGATGTAGTTTATGCAATACCCATTAAGCCTTCTTTCCTGATATTTATGTTGCAAACTGTAATCCCATCTCATTTCAAAGCTGCTGGTAAACCAAGAAAAAGAACCTGATTCTTATCCATGGCTCTAAGACTAATGGGACTAGTAAAAATTAAAAGGTAAACTTGGAATGAGTCACAGACACACAAAGTTAACAAACACTGCCAGAGAAAACACTGCCCTCCGGCCTCAGGGCACACTACCATTTGCCCTGTGGATGTTGATAAGGCATGGATCTTATCAGTAAGCTGCTGGGATAGATTTCTGCTTTGCACTTAGTAAAAATGTCTAAAAGAATCATTTTGTGACATGGAGAGATGGTCTGATTGTCTTAGAAAGAAATGATGATGTTTTATATTCTATTTGTAGGTATAATTATATCTAGATTGTTTTGACTAAATCATCTGAGAATGGCATTTCTCATCCACTAATGGATAAATGGATTGATAGCAGGCACTCCCTTAATATATGTGAGCACATTATCTGTTTGCTTTGTGTGTCATGCAGTAAGTGGTTTTAATATGTAAGCTTGTACCCTATAAAACCCATACTCAGATTTTTATACCTGAGTTGTTTGTCGTGTTTAAATAGATGAGGCATAGTCTAGGAATCATTTCATTGGTTCATCCTATTGTCAGATGAGGAAGTTGAGGCTCAGGGAGTTTATGACATTTTGCAAAGGTCGTACAACCAGCTTGTAGCATGACCAGGTGGGAACACAGACCTGCTGTCAGTCCTGGGATCTTGTGCATTCCCTGGTGCCTCTGGATAGGGAGCTTAACTCTCATCTCCTGTCCACCTCGCTGGTAGAATTTGTCCTGGTCTTGATCTGAGATCTATAGCCCTCTCTCTACTGTCTCTGCCTGGATCCTGGGCACAGCTTCCTGGCTTCCAGTCCCCCTCTTTGATAAACTTCATCTCCCGTCTTACTTTGCTACCTCATGTCAATCCTTGAAGAGCTGGCATCTCATGCATTATAGTCTGGTTGTCATTTCTGTTGCAGTGGGACTCCAGTTCATGGGAAGTGACAAGAAGAGTCCTTTTGGCTGGGCGTGGTGGCTCACGCCTGTAATCCCAGCACTTTGGGAGGCCGAGGCAGATGGATCATGAGGTCAGGAGTTTGAACTAGCCTGACCAATATGGTGAAAGCCCGTCTCTACTAAAAATACAAAAATTAGCCAGCATGGTGGCGCATACCTGTAATCCCAGCAACTCAGGTGGCTGAGGCAGAAGAATTGCTTGAACCTGGGAGGTGGAGGTTGCAGTGAGCTGAGATTGTGCCACTGCACTCCAGCCTGGGTGACAGAGTGAGACTCCGTCTCAAAAAAAAAAAAAGAGTCCTTTTGCCACGTAGGATTTCCCCTCCTAGCAGTGTGGAGCTGTGGTTCCCACTGCCCTGTGATAGTCCTGCAGGGTGTGAGGTCCATGCAGGACCATAGTAGGAAGGCCTGTGTCCCAAGGGAAAATCTGTGGTGGGACAATGCTGTCTCAGTCATGGAGTCACTTTCCCATGTCTTAGTCTTCTCTCCATGTGAAGTTATAAGAAAAATAAGGCTCTATTTTCATTCTTTTTCTCTCGCTTTCTCTTCTTTTACCCCAACTTTTCTTCTCCCACTCATCCATTTTAGAGTATTTCTGTTTAGAAAACAGACTGGTGGCCCCAGGTGTACGCTTCACCACATCCGTATGCTGTGATGGAAAGGCCAGGGGAGGGGGTCTGCTTTCCTGCTCCGTGAAACCCAGTGAGGCCTGGGAGGAGAGTGGGTATATTAGTCTGTTCTTCCACTGCTAATAAAGACATACCCAAGACTGGGTAATTTATAAAGAATAGATGTTTAGTTGATTAACAGTTCCACAGGGCCGAGGAGGCCTCAGGAAACTTAGAATTATGGTGGAAGAGGAAGCAAACATGTCCTTCTTCATGTGGCGGCAGGAAGGAGAAGAATGAGAGTAAAGGGTGCAAAAAGCCCCTAGAAAACATCAGATCTCATGAGAACTCATTCGCTATCATGAGAATAGCATGAAGGTAACTGCCCTCCTGATTCAGTTATCTCGTTTTGGGTTCCTGCCACCACACATGGGGATTATAGCAACTATAATTCGAGATGAGATTTGGGTGGGAACACACAGCCAAACCATGTCTTACTGTTCCTGGCCCCTCCCAAATCTTATGTCCTTACATTTCAAAACATGATCATGCCCTTCCAGCATTCCCCCAAAATCTTAACTCATTTCAGAATTAACAGTCCAAGTTCAAAGTCTCATCTGAGGCAAGGCAAGTCCCTTTTGCCTATGAGCCTTTACAATCAAAAGCAAGTACCTATTATACTTCCTAGATACAATGGGGGTACAGGCATTGGGGAAATACACCCATTCCAAATAGGAGAAATTGGCCAAAACAAAGGGGCTACAGGCCTCATGCAAGTCTGAAATCCAGTGGAGCAGCCAAATCTTAAAACTCCAAAGTGATCTCCTTTGACTCCATGTTTCACATCCAGGTCACACTGATAGAAGAGGTGGGCTCCCATGGCTGTGGGCAGCTCCTCCCCTGTGGCTTTGCAGGGTATAGCCCCCTTCCAGGCTGCCTTCATGGCTGATGTTGAGTGTCTATGGCTTTTCCAGGTGCAGGGTGCAAGCTTTTGATGGATCTACCATTCCGGGGTCTGGAGGATGGTGGCCCTCTTCTCACAGATCCACTAGGTAATGACTCAGTGGGGAGTCTGTGTGGGGGCTCTGACCCCGTATTTCCATTCTGCATTGCCCTACCAGAGGTTATCCCTAAGGACTTTGCCCCTGCAGCAGACTTGTACCCGGGCATCCAAGCATTTCCATACATCCTCTGAAATCTAGACGGAAGTTCCCCAACCTCAATTCTTGACTTCTGTGCACCTGCAGGCCCAGCCTCATGGGTAAGCTGCCAAGGCTGGGGCTTACACCTGCTGAAGCAATGGCCTGAGCTATATGTTGACCCTTTTAGCCAAAGCTGGGACACAGGACACCAAGCCCCAAGCTTGCACAAAGCAGCAAGGCCCTGGGCTTGGACATGAAACCCTTTTTCCTCGTAGGCCTCTGGGTGTGTGATGGGAAAGGCTGCCATGAAGACCTCTGATGTGCCCTGGAAACATTTTCCCCATTGTCTTGGTGATTAACATTTGGCTTTTCATTACTTATGCAAATTTCTGCAGCCTGCTTGAATTTCTCCTCCAAAAATGGGTTTTTCTTTTCTATTGCATGATCAGGCTGCAAATTTTCCAAACTTTTATGCTTTGCTTCCCTTGTAAACATAAATTCCAATTCCAAACCATCTGTCTGAAGTGCAAAGTTCCACAGATCTCTAGGGCAAGGGCAAAATGCCACCAGTCTCTTAGCTAAAGCATAGCAAGAGTGACCTTTACTCCAGTTCCCAAGAAGTTTCTGGTCTCCATCTGAGACTACCTTAGCCTGGACTTCATTGTCCATATCACTGTCACCATTTTAGTCAAAGCCATTCAGCAGTTTCCAGGAAGTTCCAAACTTTCCCACATCTTCCTGTCTTCTCAGCGCCCCAAGGCTCTAGGGAGTTTCAAACTTTCCAACATTTTCCTGTCTTCTTCTGAGCCATCCAAACTGTTCCAGCCTCTGCCTATTACCCAGTTCCAAAGTCGCTTCCACATTTTGGGGTATCTTTACAGCAGTGCCCCAGTCTCTGCAGTACCAATGTACTGTATTAGTCCATTCTCATACCGCTAATAGAGATATACTCAAGACTGGGTAATTTATAAAGGAAAGAAGTTTAATTGACTCACAGTTACACAGGGATGGGGGGACTCCTTACAGTCATAGCAGAAAGGGAAGCAAACACATCCTTCTTCACATGACAGCAGGAAGGAGAAGAATGAGAGCGAAGGGTCGGGGAAACCCCTTATAAAACCATCAGATCTCACGAGAACTCACTATCAGGAGAACAGCCTGAGGGTCACTGCCCCCATGATTCAGTTACCTCTCCAGGTCCCTCCCATGACATGCAGAGATTATGGGAATGACAATTCAAAGTGAGATCTGGGTGGGGTCACAGCCAAACCATATCAATGGGATTGCTGCCAGCTCACACTCTGATGCTTCACCTCCCCATGTCCGAGCATGCTCTAAAATACTACAGCCTGGACTGTGTCTGAGAGAAGGAGTTTCCTTGAGTTCTAACCTTTGGCCTAGAGGCTGAAAGGCGCACGTCTTACGCACTTAATGTTCCTTTTTCCCTACGAGAAGTAAACTTGCTGATAAAGTGAACAGAGCTGAAGGCGCCAAACAGAGGAGGCTGGGGAAGCGCTCTGTGCCTTCACGCCGGGGAACTGAGATGGCAGTTGTCTCATGGGGGCCTTTATTGCCCACCCAGCTAGCATAATGCTTCTTGAGAAGCAGCCCTGTTGTGAGCAGAGAGGGAAGTGTGGCTTGTGATGACCAGAGTTTTCCCTGCACCCCAGCTGCAGAGCGCATGGGCTGGGGAGCATGTCCGCCTGGCTGCCAGTCCCAACTTTGCATTCAGCTGTGAGACACTGGACGTTTGCTTTTCCCCTCCTGAGTCTCAGTTTCCTTATCTACAATCTGTGGGTCATGAGAGCGTCTGCTTCATAGAGTTGTAAAGGGGATTCGGTGAAATAATGCATGTGGTCCCGTCATTGGTCCACTAGTTTCGATGGCTCTGTTGTGACCATCGAGACACTAGAGGTTGTGTATGGGTTTTGAGCTGCACTTGTTAAAGAACAATCTGTTTGAGAGGAAACCAACTGATTGCTTTTTATTTTATAGTTTAAAAAATATTAGACACCTTGTAATGAAAGCATTTTAATAAAATAGATCATTGTCGTTTCTTTGAATCCAGAGACATAGAGTTTTCAATTAATCACAAACTAAGCCACCTAGCTCTTGTCTTTCAACATGTGTGGAACAGGCGAGGTTGCCCTAAGGCTTAATTCCAGTCCCATAGGTTTGTGGCCAGTCGAGGAGGCCGTGGCCATGCATACAGGCATATGCTTGTCGAGCATAGGAGGTTGATGTCCTCTCCTGTTGAGGTCCCTAATCAGGGATGACTTCCTCCTACCATTTGCTCAGTAGAAATCACGAAAGAAACACAAAGACCCTACCTCTGATTTCTAAGTATTTCTGATTTAGGAGCAGAAAAGAAAGAAATGAAAGAAAGCAAAAGGGACTAATTTGGTCCATACACTGAAACTGAAATGAAACACATCGGTGCATCCATTAATTTGGCCTTGAATTTGCCAGAGTTTAATGAGGAGAAATAAACACCTATACTCTTGCTCATAGAGGTGACTACTTGGAGCAAAGTCCAGCACTCCTCTGCGATGCATTGCTGGTGATACAGCTGCGGTGGGTAGCATGCTTGAACAGTTTTGCTGGTGTAAAAATTACAGTCTCTAATCTTGGTACTTTTCTAGTTCCATGACTCGAAGCATTCTTCCTATAATGCATTTCACATGTATCACAAAATTATTACTATGGAAGGTAATGACAGGTCTTGGAGAAGTTATGAACAAAAGTATTATGGGGAGTGAGGGTTAACACTTAAAGCAGATGTAGTATCCATTTTTGATCTCATGAAAATATACATAAAATTAGCTTAGGATGTATTTAAAAATGCTGGATTCTTTTTCTGTTGTAATCAATGAATTTCCCTCCTTCTCCCTTGCCACCGTGGCCGCCTCCTCCTCCTCCTCCTCCTCCTCCTTCCCCTCCTTCTCTTCCT
>NW_012101587.1:2996383-2999839 GCF_000951045.1 Mandrillus leucophaeus | reverse complement strand
CCGCCTCCTCCTTTCCAGACTGCGCAGACCGTTCTGGTGGTGGTCGTGGTGTTTGGAATCTCCTGGCTGCCGCACCACATCATCCATCTCTGGGCTGAGTTTGGAGTTTTCCCGCTGACCCCGGCTTCCTTCCTCTTCAGAATCACCGCCCACTGCCTGGCGTACAGCAATTCCTCCGTGAATCCTATCATATACGCGTTTCTCTCTGAAAATTTCAGGAAGGCCTATAAGCAAGTGTTCAAGTGTCGCATTCGCAAAGATTCACATCTGAGTGATAATAAAGAAAATAAAAGTCGAATAGACACCCCACCATCAACCAATTGTACTCATGTGTGATAAAAGATATATGAGAGTATCCTTATGGTTGAGTTTCCATATAAGTGGACCAGGCACAGAAACAGAGTGAGCTGCTGAGCAATGCTGCATCTTGTTGTCTTAACAGTTCAAGTCATTTTAATGAAATCCCACCTGTGTTAAAAAGTACTTTGATCCATTTAGGAAATTCCTAGGTCTAGTGAGAATTATTTTTCAGTTTTATTTTAGTTCTAAATTACGTTTCAGAAACAAAAGACAATGCTGCATAGTTTTGTTCCTCTTCAGAAATGAAAGCTGAGTAGAATTCCGTAGATATGTTCAACTCTTCATAGATTGAGAACTGGCCCGTCAATAGGGTCAGGAATATTTACAGTCTCCATTTTAAAGCAAATTTATTTAGAAAAAAATTTTGAGCTTTAAGTCTTTAAGAGAAGTAATATTGTGAACTATGTATTTTAAAATATGATCATGGACACACAGTGATGAATTTTTGGCCATTTGCATAGACACATCTATGAAGTGGAAAGAAGGCTTTCTGAAGTCTGTTTGCACAGATGGCGTTTGCTTCCAATTGTAGCTAGTGTACAGAGCTTTGGAAGCCTGTCGTCATGAGATACAGTCAGTTTACCTCAGGAGTCAATTCAGGGTTGTGGTGATGACCTGGGGTGCAGTAGTAGGCACTGTTGATTCAAATTTATCCTGTGAAATTAGGCTTTATAGAGTTAACAAAACAGAGTCAGCGACCACTGTCTCCATAGTGGAAGATGCAAGTAAGTTTTTGAGAATAAAACTGGGTTTTGAAATTTTGTGTAAGTACTTGACAAAAGTTTTCATTTTGCCTTGAATGGAACCTACTAAAAAGAGAGATGAAAAAAAAAAAAAACCAAAAACCAGTGAGGCTGCTGTAGATAATAATTTCTATGGGACCAAAGACTAGACAGAATTCAGTAAGTCACATGAAGTAATGGTCATGCCTATCGATAAAGCACATTTCATGTTTGATTTAGATGACATTCAAAAAAACCGTGGGACTGAATATACCTGGGGTTTCCTATCTTGTACAAATGCATGCGTTTTCATCACATTTGTAATAATGTTTAATGCACATTTCCACCAAATACTATTTCCTCTAAAAATGTTAACTTGGGGTTAAAACTATCACCACTTGAATTTCAAATGTAGTTTTCATAACAATTTTATATTGATGTGTGTTTACAATGAGAAAATGGCATGAAAATATTAAATTATCTTGTATCGGAAAAGTACTTTTCAGACAATAAGACTTTGATATGTTTTAGGAGGAAGCAAAAGCAAGAATTTTTGTTTGTTTGTTTGCTAAAAAGGATTTGGCTAGGCACAGTGGCTCATGCCTGCAGTTCCAGCACTTTGGGAGGTCCAGCTGGGTGGAGTGCTTGAGCTCAGGAGTTTGAGACCAGCGTGGGCAACATGGCAAAACTCGGTCTCAACTAAAAATATAAAAATTAGCTGGGTGTGGTGGTGCATGCCTGTAGTTTCAGCTACTCTGGAGGCTGATGTGGGGGATCACCTGAGCCCAGGAGGTCCAGGATGCAGTCAGCTAAGACTGCACCACTGCACTCGAGCCTGGACGACACAGCAAGACTCTGTCTAAAAAAAAAAAAAAAAAAAATTATGTGTAGTGTACATCTGTGCCAAATCAGCATGCCACATGAAACATCAAATTTTAGATAAAAATACAAACTTCACGTAAGCCTTTGGCATGCTAACTTTTTAACTTTTTCAGCTGGTTCACTTACTTTCACTAATCATATTTCAGTGACCAGTGTTTATATATGCAACGTTATTAATAACTCTCTGGATAAAAGGAAAGAAAAATGTTAGAAAGATTTCGAAGTGATATATTTTTATGTTTATTGACCAGAGAAAGAAATTGTGTTTATATGTGAGTCTTAAAGAATAAGTCCTTTGCATCGAATGTTTTTGCACTTTATTCAAATATATAGGAGCAGAAAAAATTTATCCTGACAATGATACCTCATGTGATTTGTGGAACTTGAAGCTGTTGTTGCAAACTCCAGAACAACTTCTTTGGGTGTGAATTCACAAAACTGTGCAAAGAAGTGTGCTGTGGTTGCATTTGAATTTGCATGAATGGAAATGATTTCTTGCACCATGGCTATTTCTTTGTTTTCTCCTTCTGATCTGTAAGCACATAAATGGAAGTATTTTTTAAAATGCTGTAGCCATTGTTGCTATTTTCTAGAGGTATGCTGAAAACGTGCTGTGCCTTTTGTCCTTCCCAGATGCTGCTGGCGTGTGGGAAGCCTGAGGCACCCCCTGCTTTGCTAAATGTAAATGCTAATTGTTGCATTTTACAGTTAGATAGGATATACTTCCTGCATATTGTCATTCTAATCAATTCCTCTTACTCAGAGTTTCAGCTGAGTCTACTTCTAAAACAAATTTTGATAGGGATAATGACATCTTCTGCAAAGATCTAAACCTGTACAAAGTTTCCTGAATAAAGAGTTCCAGAAGAACTTGTAAACAGTATGAAATTATCCAGAGAAGTATAGGAGTGTATTGCATTTGCCAAGCATCTGCTTCCTAGCTAGACTTTTCCCTAACATATAATGACCAATTCTGAAGCACCTTCTTTTCCATCGCTAAATAAAGACAGCTTCCCAAGGATACACTTTTTCTCCCAGCATCAGATTGAGGGAGAAATATTGCGTGTGCCTTTGAAGTCAGGCTGCTTGAAACCCACATTTTCAGTTTACTTCAAAGAAAATTGATGCTTTCTACATAGATTTGGTTGTCTCAGTGCCCCAAGGCAGCTGTTATTTTCCTAGGCTTTTTGCTTTCACGTAAGGAGACAGGCTCTGGGATATTTCGTGGCTGAAATGCTTGCTGTTTCACACGCATAAGCAACAATTTCAGTGTCCTGCTGATGAATACAGTGATGTGGATGGAAACACTTTCTTGTCCTGTATCCTGGAGGCAGGACACAGATTCTGTGTTGTGTGCTCTTCTGACCAGGTACGTGCTCAGCAATATGGGGGACTGAGGCCATTTTCTGAATACTTTAGGTAAATTAGTTTTGCTTTTAACTAAATTGTTTTATTTTACACATTGGGAGTAAAACCATTTCTGAATACTTTA
>NW_012101587.1:2983168-2994857 GCF_000951045.1 Mandrillus leucophaeus | reverse complement strand
GATGAGCCTACAGTGCGCCATTGCACTCCAGCCTGGGCAACAGGAGTGAAACTCTGTCTCGAAAAAATAAAAATTAAAAAAAAAAAAAGGAAAAAAGAAGGGAAGGCGGCCAGTGAGGGTTTTATCTTTGTATTCATTGGAAATAACCTCCGCTGAATTTTCTCTTGCATCTTTTCAATATTGGCTTCATTTGCCGTATTCAGGCAATTGCTTGAAGAGCTGAACTGTTAGCTCAAGATTTTGTTGGCACTGTTGGATAGAAAGCCTCTCCCTTTCTGCCGGAGACCAGATTTCTCAGGCCACGTTGTGTAGCTCCGAATTCTCTGCACTTAGGGAAGGCACAGTGAAGAAAAGATCCCTTGCTGGTGGAATAGACTGGAACTGAGCTCCACTGTTTAAATTCTTGACTCTCAGGTAGTGGAGATCAGTATGGTAACCCGTGAACTGGGGTGAATTTTGGGGCCTGCTGTGGGTTTCCTCTGGGACACCATATACCACAGTACTGTATTTCAAAATGTTGGATATTGATTATGAACACTGGAACTATTTATGTGTCATTATTCTAGAGATCATTGTGATCTATGAAGCTCTTCTTTTTGCTGGCTGAGTGAGCTTGTTTTTGGGCAATCTAGCTAACATGTCACATCATGGGGAAAATGCAGATGGTGCTGTGGCTGGTGCTAATGAAGAATGACTTGGGCCCAACGTAGAACTTTTCCAGTATGGGGAGCCCCAAAGCAGGCAGACGTCCAAAAGCTGAGTGAAGGGCAGATCACCGGGCGCCACCCAGGCCCTGCAGGCAAAGCTCTCGGGGCCCCATTTATGTTTGTGTGGCCTGCACTGTGTGAGTGGCGTTCCCCTAGGACTTCTGCAATGGGGTACGTGTAAGGCCTTCAGTATATAATGGACTTGTGTCAGGTATCTAAGGGTTCACTGTCTTGTTGGAGGAATCACAGAGCATCATTTCTGATTGGTTCTTAGAGCCTGCATCTTGTAGCGCTGGGGCTTCTGGAGACGTCTGGGGACTGTTGACTATGGCGGGAGGGTGGAGAAATGAAGCTGATGGCAGAAGCAGGCTCCCAGCTCCTCCTCTCCTTCTCAGTCAGGTGATTCTTACCTCCATTGGCCTTTGGATGTCTGTGTAATAATTTGTTGAGAATCATTAGAGAATCCAATGATAGATCCAAAAAATCTATCATCCTTTATTTGTGTTGACTTTCTGATTATGCCTTCATTCACTTTTTATTACTCATACACGTCTGTTTTTATTCTTCCCTACTCTTTTCTTAAAGTTGGTCATATTTCTACACTTGGGATCTTCCAATTTCTGTGAATATTGAGGGGTTCACAAAGTGGCTTGGCCCAAGACTTCTATATCCTCATTATTTTGTTTCGACTTAGGACTTTTTTTCCTGGCTATCCTGTCAATACTTTTCCGTCTAACAGAAACTCAAGCTTCGTGAGCAAGTAACTTTTGTAACAGATCATATGAGCAGTTCCTCCAGAGCATTGGTTGTAGCACAGGTCAGTTGGCTTGTGGCCTCCTGAGGGCCTTGCGTGGGGTTCTGGATCCAGCGGGGGCTGCGTCTCTGAGAACTCATTCCCTGTGGGTGTCTGGGGTGCATCGTTACTTCTGAGATGCTATGACTCAGCAGATGAGACTTGTCCGTCCGCTCAGTGAGAGGAATTCCGAAGCTGGGACTTGACTCCTGCTGCAGGAAGCTCTCTGGGCCTGGACATGCTGGGTGGAGTTGTGACGGGTGTGCCTCCCTCGGACTTACTCTGGCCGGGAACTGCATCTGCTCCTCTAAGGAGATTTGCGCAGGTGAACGGAGTTTCCGTCATTCCTGGTCTAGAGTTCATGTGTGAAGGTCAAATATAGGTGGGGACTTGGCAGCACACAGCTCTGAGTGAAAGACATGACCAGCATGATAGACAGGTGTCTTGCTATGTGACTTGCCATTGTGGTCACTGGTTATACAAAGTCTCCATTGAGAAAGAGCAAAGATCCAAGAAAACAGAAGAGTGGGGGTGGAAGTGAGACTAAGTGTGCTGTTCTTCAGTGGAAATCTGCCCGTTTTGTTGGAAAGAAAGGAAACAGGGTACACAAATGCTGTTTGGGAACATTGTGTCAGGGTCACCTAGCTGTGACGATGAGAGTGTTTTTTAAAAACGGAAAGCATATCATTTTCCTTCTAGAGAGAATTTGCTGGTATGTCAATGTAGCTTCAGAAATAGGTCTCAGTGTTCTGGCTCAGGGCGAGGTTACAGAAGAGGCTTCGGTAGTGTCCTCAGGCCCGCGTGCCCTGTGTTCTTCACAGCCTCATGGGCCCCAGAGGAACTTTTACATGGTAGACACTGAGTGAATACACAGATTCCTAGATTTGAGATATTTTCAAAATAGGGCTAGCATGTTTAAAAAATCAAACTTAATCATTCTATTGAAATAAAATTGGATTATAATTTAGAAATATTTACAAGCCAGAAATGGATGTGTAAATGTTAGTTTTCATATTTTGGTTTTCTAAGAGTCACATTTTATTGCCATATAGCACATAGAGGTTCAAAATTTGGCAATGAGGTATAGAAATCCAAAGTTTTGTTGGGTACGATTGAACAAATCTTTTAATCTCTTCAGTTCTATCTGCCTAAGTGAGGAGAGTAGTTGTGGATCATTCTAGAAAGGATAAAATGAACATTAGGATACTGAGGGTTTGGTCTGAATTCTGTTTTTTCATTGCTACTGGAAGTTCTGTCTTTGGTATCCTCATGCATACAAGAAGGATTTGGAAAAGGTCAGTGAGTTGGGAACTGGCTGCACATTTGAATGAGCTGGGCAGTTGAAAGTACCTGTGATGCTCTGGCCTTACCTTAGATCAGAGAGTCTCATATTTTATCAGGCATCAGCATGACCTGCAGAGCTTGTTGAATACAGATTGTTGGCCACATCTCCAGAATTTCTCATTCAGTAGATTTGGGATGGGGCCCAAGGATTTGCAGCTGGTCCAGAGACCACCTTGTGAGATCTACTACCTGATTTAATTGGTTTGAAGGTGAAGGTGGAGTCCAGGCTTTTTAAAATAAATAGCATCTGCATTTTCAGAGCAGATAACCAATCAAACTGAGCAGACGGTCTTTTAAAGTCTAAGCTTCTATGGTTCTGTGAAAAAAATTATTTACATGGAATTTAAATCATTCAGAATTTGTATTGCTTACATTGATCAGATCCATAAAATATCTGTTTAACTATTACATTACCCTAGCTACAGAAATTCATAAGTTTTCAAAAGCATGAAAGAGTTTGATAACTTGAAAGACTTTCAGAGATTGTTATAACTTTACCCTCAAAAGAATAAAATAAAATAGCTTGGTGGAAAAGGGCACCTATGCATTCAGTTTGTTTCTCTCAAACATTAAGGGTTAAAATAGGATTCAAAATTGTTAGATGTAAAGTTTTGAACCCAGTGTTTTAACTCAGCATTTAAATATTTGCATGTCTTTCTATGTGACTGCTAATTTTTAACTACATCATTATCTCTAAGAGATAAATAAACTTTCCCTGTACTTAAAGGTTTTAAATTGTCTCCTGATAACATAAGTAGTATGAGTAAGGAAAAAAATCTACGTGTACTGTATTTTAAAATTTTAATAATGTGTGATATGGTTTGGCTCTGTGTCCCCACCTAAATCTCACCTTGAATTGTAATAATCCTCACGTGTTAAGGACTGGCAGGTGGAGATAATTGAATTATGGAGACGATTTCTCTCATCTGTTCTTGTGATAGTGAGTTCTCACGAGATCTGATGGTTTTATAAGCATCTAGCATTTCCCCTGCTGGTGCATTCTCTCTTTGCCTGCTGCCATCCATGTAAGATGTGACTTGCTCCTCCTTACTCTCTGCTGTGATTGTGAGGCTTCCCCCACCACGTGGAACTGTAAGTCAATTAAACCACTTTCTTTACTAAATTGCCCAGTCTCGGGTATGTCTTTATCAGCAATGTGAAAACGGACTAATACAATGTGATTGTTTAAATGCTGATATGAAAGCAGTACTGAACGTGGATCTTCTTTTACCAGATGCTGTTATAATTATTCTCTAGAGAGCTGGCCATATAATTTATCTCATTATTTATAGATCTAGCATGAATGCCAGCAAGCTGACAAAGCCAAAAGCCAAAAACTAAGAGTTTGTATTAATTCAGTTAATGCCAAATCTAGTCATCCTCCATCATTCTACCTCTGTGTTCTGCATGAAATGTAATTGGCCTTTGTAACTGGAACCAGTTTTCTTCAATTGAAAATAAAATTTGTTCCTTAAAATGCTCTAGTTTAAAAGTGTGCTTTTTTCCCCAAACAAAATGGAAATAATTTTCTGTTTCCATAAAGTTCTTGAAGACACTGTATTCTTTAGTTGCTGCATATTTGAGAATATTAATTTGTTGCTTTTATACCTGAAAAACAATGTCAGATGAAACTATTTTATTGCAGTTTATTTTTATTAAGATATCTCTAGACCCAACTTGGAATTTTGAATGTTACTAGAAAAAAGTCGGAAGGCAAATTGATGCCCCCATTTTAGGTAACTAGCTTTTTTTCTGCTTGGATGAGCACTTGCTTTTTAAAATTACTGATGCCTGATACCTTCACCAGAATGTCTTTTCATCACTCTCTAATACCTGAATATTCTTCATAAATTGAATTATAGTTTCATAAATTGAATTATAGTTCCATAAATGTGAAAGGGACGTTCAGCCTGGTAAAGTGACCATTTAGCCTGGCAATTCCCAATCTTTTTTCATGTAAGGATTCTTTTGTAAATATGAAATTGTTCCCAGACTTTCATATGACAATAATGTACTTTTAATATATGTCAATAGAGAAAATACAAAATGATGGAAAACTACAGACCTCTATCTCATGAATATAAACACAAAATCTTCAACAAAATGTTGATACATCATATCCAGAAAGGTTTAAAGGGAACTATATACCATGACCAAGAGGGGTTTATTCCAGGAATGCAAAGCTGGATCAACAGTGTAAAATCAATCTGTTATTTGCCGTATTAGCAGGCTACTAAAGGAAAATTGGACTATCATGATTGACACAGAAGAAGCATTTGACAAAATCCAGCACCCATTCATGATTAAAAACATTCTCAGTAACCTAGGAGTAGAGGAAAATGTCCTCAATTTAATAAATAACATCTACAATAAAACTCTAGAGCTAACATCATGTTTTAATAGTGAAAGACGGAATGCTTTTCCCTTAGATAAGGAAAAAGGCAAGGACACCTGTTCTTATTTAACAAGGTATGGAAGTTGTAGTCACTGCAATAAGGCAAGAAAAAAAAGGAAAAGGCATATAGAGCAGAAAAGAGGGATTAAATTGTCTTTATTTACAGCTGACATGATTATCTATATAGAAAATCCCCCCAGCTGGGTGGGATGGCTCATGCCTGTAATGTCAGCACTTTGGGAGGCTGAGGCCGGCAGATCATGAGGTCAGGAGTTCGAGACCAGCCTGAGCAACATGGTGAAACCCTGTCTCTACTAAAAATAGAAAAATTAGATGAGTGTGGTGATGGGCGTCTGTAATCCCAGTTACTTGGGAGGCTGAGGCAGGAGAATCACTTGAACCCAGGAGACGGAGGTGGCAGTGAGCCTAAAATAAAGGACTTGGCCACAGAATATTACATCTGGGTCCTGAGATTGTCCCAGTCTAATATCTCCTCTCTGTAGTGATTAAAATTTTGAAAGACACTGAGATAAAATCAATAGATTTCAAGTGTAATGCCTTTTAATATTGTCTGCTTTACAGTGAGTTCCTCTGGCCACATCTTTAATGCTGCAGAGTTGCCTGATTTTTCATTCCACTTTGGCTTGTTGATTATTTTAGTAAGAAGAAGCTTCATATCTTCCTTTTGCACACTTACACACATTTGATATGATTTTCTTTTCTTTTTTTTATTTTGAGACTGAGTCTTGTTCTGTTGCCAGGCTGGAGTGCAGTGGCGCGATCTCAGCTCACTGCAATCTCTGCCTCTCAGGTTCAAGGGATTCCCCTGCCTCAGCCTCCCAAGTAGCTGGGATCACAGGTACGCACCACCATGCCTGGCTGATTTTTTTGTAGTTTAGTAGAGACAGGGTTTCACCATGTTGGCCAAGATGATCTCAATCTCCTGACCTTGTGATCTGCCCGCCTTGGCCTCCTAAAGTGCTGGGATTACAAGTGTGAGCCACCGCGCCCGGCCTTGGTATGATTTTCTCTACATGCAAGAGAAAAGATTCTGGTTCATTGGTGTTGTCATCTCTGGTTAAGATCATTTTAAAAACAAATACAAAAATGACCGCAATTATGGTGTAAATAAGATCAGTGGGTCATTTACGTTTTTTTTAAGCGAAAAATATTTAAAGAATTCATAGACTCAGCAGTTAAGAGAATATTATGTCTTCAGTTGAAGCCATTTTAAAAATGCATATTCCAATATCATCATCTCAAGGTGTAGATACTATTTAATGATAGAATAAAATATTACTTAATATTGCAGGAAAAAATCCAGGGTTGATGGTTTTCTTGTGAATGCCTAAACACGGGCATATATGATGGGTTAGGTAGTTGCTGAGGCATCCATCCGTGAGGGTGTGTTGTAGTTCGAGGTGTCTTCCTTCTTCCCTTTCTGTAGCATCGCTCTTTTTACCTCACTGGCCTCTCACCAGACGGGTTTCTCTTGACCTTGCACAAAGTTTCTCTACTGTCTGTGTCTTTGAGGACTTCCCTGGCTCTTCTAATCCATTGCCCTCCTTCATAATCGGGGCCTGACTCCCATGGCTTTGCCCCCAACCCCTGGCAACTCACCTGCTCATCGGTCTTGTGTTTAGGTGAACTCAGAACTCTCACTATGCTCATCCAAGAAGCCCATCCACATGTTCATGGGATGTAGAGAAGGAATTCTCTGCCTCTGTCTCCTCCCCCTTGACACCTGCAGTCTCTTTTTAGATAATTGGTAGATATTGGTGGGTGCAGGCAGTAATGTTCCTTTCTTAGTTCTTAAACCATTCATAACTATAACAATAGGAATTTTAGAGTCTGCGAAGGGATACAGGGTGTTTCTGAAGGCGGTGAGTCCTGTGCTCTGGGAGCCCCCTTTAGGCCCTTGCACCCTTCCTTGGCTGGGATGTTGTAGCACGTGTCCATTAAGATATCTTCTAAGATTCTAGGATTCTACAGCTTGGGGGGCCAGGCCTGAGAAGTGGTGTTCCGGAAATAATTTTGTGCAGGTGTTATCATTTTTTGTACATAGAGTTCTCCTGAGGAGTATATTATTAAGTTTTAAAGCTGTCTTTTAAAAACTTAAATTGGTACACTGAAAGCTGCTAATTGCCTTTTACTCTATTTTGTAAAATGAGATTAAACACATTTGACATTTTGAGAATAACTGTGAGAGAAGAAAATGCTTGCAGAGACTTCAAATAAGGGTATTAATATATATAAATGGCATTCTATTCTCTGAAGTCTAAATTAAGTGTATGATGAATGTCTGTTAAGAAATAATAGATGGGGAAGGAATAAATGAAATTTCAGAAATTTGTTTCTACCTAGGGTGATTACACTGTAGTTACAGAATACTGGTAAAGTAAATATCCATAAATCTTAAATGTATTATCTGAATAATTGAAAAAATAAAGAATATGCTGATAGGGTTCATGTTGAATGTATAAGTTACTATAAATTTTCTCTTTTACAAGAAAACATTTCATAAATGTGATTTCAGGAAGATTACGTTACTTTAATGAATAATAGTTGTGGTCCCAAAATAAAAGTTTCTTTAAGTTGAAACATTTTTTTCATTTTGCCAATCAATAAACTTTTTTTTGAACATCTGTATGCAATTCACTATGTTAGGCATTGTCAGGAATAAAAATGAATATAATATATATTTCTTGTCACCCAAGGAATGTAACTATATAATTTTAAGAAAGAAGGTAGGCCGGGTGTGGTGGCTCATGCCTGTAATCCCAGCACTTTGGAAGGCTGAGGCAGGCAGATCACCTGAGGTCAGGAGTTCGAGACCAACCTGGCCACATGGCAAAACCCTGTCTCTACTAAAACAAAAATTAGCTGGGTGTGGTGGCACCTACCTGTAATCCCAGCTACTTGGAAGGCTGAAGCAGGTGAATCCCTTGAACCCAGGAGGCAGAAGTTTCAGTGAGCTGAGATAATGCCATTGCACTCCAGCCTGGGCAACAAGAGTGAAACTCTGTTTCAGGGGAAAAAAAAAAAAAAGAAGAAGATAGATTGTTAAGACAAATTGACAAAAATATCAAGTGGCAAATGAGTGATCAGGCAGAAGCCTTATTAAGAGGAAATCCCCCAGAGTACAAAGTTACCTGAAAGACTCTATATGGTAGTTTTTGTTTTAATAGACTCAGTTTTAAGACTGAATTGTTACATGTTTTATGCCCTTGGTCATTGAAACTCTATAAATTTGATAAAAGACATGTATCTAACATCCAAGAAGTTCAACAAACTCCGGATAGGAGAATTTCAAAGAGACGCATGCCTAGACACATCATAATTGATATAGTTTGGATATTTGTCCCCACCCGAATCTCATGTTCAATTGTAATCCCCACTGCTGGAGGTGGGGCCTGGTGGGAGTGTCTACATCATGGGGATAGGAGTGTTTAGATGATGGGGACGGCTCCCTCATGGCTTGGTGCTGTCTTCATGACAGTGAGTTCTTGTGAGATATGGTCATTTGAACCTATGTGGCACTTTCACCCTGCCCCACTCACTCTTGCT
This sequence comes from Mandrillus leucophaeus, assembly GCF_000951045.1. Taxonomy (NCBI): domain Eukaryota; kingdom Metazoa; phylum Chordata; class Mammalia; order Primates; family Cercopithecidae; genus Mandrillus; species Mandrillus leucophaeus. The sequence goes on along the minus strand of NW_012101587.1, from coordinate 2,986,051 downwards.
TGCTCCTGCTTTTGCCAGGTGATGTATCTACTCCCCCTTCATCCTCCACCATAATTGATAGCTTCCTGAGGCTTCACTAGAAGACATGCAGAGGCCAGCACCATACTTCCTGTAAAGCCTGCAGAACCATGAGCCAACTAAACCTCTTTTCTTTATAAATTACCCAGTCTTGGGTTTATCTTTTTAGTAATGCAAGAACAGCCTAATATGACAATTAAACTGTTGAAAGACAAAGAGAAAACTATTGAAAGCATCAAGAGAGAAGTGAATTGTTATGCCACAATTGTGTGATTAATAGTTAACTTCTCATCAAAACAATGATAGAAGACAGTGGGATGACATATTCAAAGTACTGAAAGAAAGAAAAAGAAAGAAAGAAAGAAAACCAACTCTTAACCAGGCTGGAGTGCAGTGGCATGGTCTCGGCTCACTGCAACATCCTTCTCCTCGGTTCAAGTGAGCCTGCTGCCTCAGCCTCCTGATTAGCTGGGACTACAGGCACCCACCACCATGCCCAGCTAATTTTTGTGTTTTTAGTAGTAGAGATGGGGTTTCACTGTGTTGGCCAGGATGGTCTGCATCTCTTGACCTTTTGATCTGCTCACCTCAGCCTCCCAAAGTGCTGGGATTACAGGCTTGAGCCACTGTACCCAGCCTTAACCAAGAATTCTATATCCTACAAAACTAGCCTTTAAATATAAAGAAGAAAATTAACACATTCCCAGATAAATGAAAGCTGAGATAGTTTGCTGCTGGCAGACCTACCCCACAAGAAATACTAAAAGGAGTCCTTCAAGCTGAAATGAAAGGAAATTAAACAGCAACTCAATTCCAAATGAAGAAATAAAGAGCACCAGGAAAGGTAACTACATAATTATACAGGAAAGAGTGTATGTTTGCACGTTTGCTTGTAATTACACCTTTTATTTCCTCTATAATTAAAAAGACAACTGAATAATATAATTTAAATGTATGTTGATTGGCACATTATTTATAGATATGTAATATGTGAAAATAACACCATATGGGGGAGAAGAATGAAGCTATATAGGAACAAAGTTTTTGTATACTATTAAAATTAAGTTGGCATTAACTTGGAAGGGACTTGTGTCATTTGAGATGGTAATTGTGATTGTGAGAGTAACCACTAGGGAAATGACTATACATAGTAAATGAAATGACAAGAAGCTTAAAATGGTACAGTAGGAAATAACTATTCAACACAAAGGAAGGTAGTGATGAAGGAACTGGAAAGAAAGACATAGGACATAGAGAAAATGGCATGTATAAATCTCGCTTTACTAGTAGTTCCATTAAATGAATGAAACGCTTCAACTAAAAGGCAGAGACTGGCAGAATGCATTAAAAAATGCTCCAACTATGTGCTGTCTGCAACAGAATCACAGTAGAATAAAAGACACAAATAGACTGAGAGTAAAAGGATGGAACAGGATATGCCATGCAAACATATTTGCAACCAAACAGAGCTGGATTGGCCATGCTAATATCAGATACAATAGGTTTTACTACAAAATTTGTTAATAGAGACAAATAAATACTTTTGTAATAATAAAAATGTCAACCCATCAAGAAGATAAGACAATTATAAGGCTGGGTGTGGTGGCTCATGCCTGTAACTGTAGCACGTTTGGAGGCCAAGGTGGTGGATTGCTTGAGCTCAGAAGTTTGAGACCAGCCTGGGCAACATGTGTGAAACCCCGTTTGTACTAAAAATACAAAAAATTATTCGGATGTGGTGGTGCATGCCTGTAATCCAAGCTACGAGGGAAGCTGAAGTGGGAGGATGCTTGAGCCTGGGAGGCAGAGGTTGCAGTGAGCTGAGATTGTACCACTGTACTCCAGCCTGGGTGACAGAGTGAGGCCCTGTCTCAGAAAAGAAAACAAACATGTCTGCATTTGACAAAAAAGTCCCAAAATACATGGACAGAATCAAAGGCAGAAATAGAGCAAAAATGGACAAATATAGAGCAAAATAGAGCAAAAATAGAAGCAAAAATAGAGGAAAAATAGAAGCAAAAATGGACAGAATCAAAAGCAGAAATAGAGACTTCAATGGTAGTAGACCTGAAGACCTCATTTTCAATAATGAATAGAAGACATGGAAGATTAGCAAGCCGAAGAAAACTTGACGACGGTGTACATCATCTATGCCTAATAGGTATCTATAGAGCTCTCTACCCAGCAACAACTTTCAAGTGTACTTGAAGCATTCTCTAAGTACACTCTACATTATACCATCAAGCATATCCAATTTGATTTCAAAGGACTGATGATATACAAAATATATTACCTGACAACAGTGGAAGGGAATGAGAACTCAGTAACAGAAGGGAACTTGGGAAATTCACAAATATGTTGAAATTGAACACTTGCTCCTAAATAATGAATAGATCCAAAAAGATATCAAAAGGTAAATAGGAAACCATGGTGGTGAGTTAAAAAGACACCAAAAGTCATGAGAAGTAACAAAAGCAGGTCTCAGAGGGAAGGTTATAGTTGTAAACACCTATGTTAAGAAAGAAGAAATACCTCAAATCAATAATAAAACCTTCAACCTTAAGACACTAGAAAAAAAAGAGCAAACTAAATCCAAAGCTAGCAGAAAGAAGGAAGCAATACAGATTAAAGTGGAAACAGATGAACTAGAGAATAGAAACAGAATAGCAAAAAAATCAATGAAACCAAAAGTCAGTCTTTGAAAACATTTGAAAGGTTGAAAAAGCCTTAACAAGACTGACCAAGAAAAACAGAGAAAAGAATTAAATGACTAAAATCAAGATGAAAGGAAGAACAATATTATTGACCTTATAGGGAAAAAGGACTATAAAATAACACATAGTAAAGTGATTGGGTTAGTAATAA
>NW_012101587.1:2979462-2981398 GCF_000951045.1 Mandrillus leucophaeus | reverse complement strand
GATGGGGTTTTCTAAATATATAATCATGTCATCTGCAAACAGGGACAATTTGACTTCCTCTTTTCCTAATTGAATACCCTTTATTTCTTTCTCCTGCCTGATTGCCCTGGCCAGAACTTCCAACACTATGTTGAATAGGAGTGGTAAGAGAGGGCATCCCTGTTTTGTGCCAGTTTTCCAAGGGAATGCTTCCAGTTTTTGACCATTGAGTATGATATTGGCTGTGGGTTTGTCATAAATAACTCATCATTTTGAGATATGTCCCACCAATACCTAATTTATTGAGTTTTTAGCATGAAGGGCTGTTGAATTTTGTCAAAGGCCTTTTCTGCATCTATTCAGATAGTCATGTGGTTTTTGTCTTTGGTTCTGTTTATATGCTGGATTACGTTTATTGATTTGTGTATGTTGAACCAGCCTCGCATCCCAGGGATGAAGCCAAATTGATTGTGGTGGATAAGCTTTTTGATGTGCTGCTGGATTCGATTTGCTAGTATTTTATTGAGGATTTTCGCATCAATGTTCATCAGGGATATTGTTCTAAAATTCTCTTTTTTTGTTGTGTTTCTCCCAGGCTTTGGTATCAGGATGATGCTGGTCTCCTAAAATGAGTTAGGGAAGATTCCCTCTTTTTCTATTGGTTGAAATAGTTTCAGAAGGAATGATACCAGCTCCTCTTTGTACCTCTAATAGAATTTGACTGTGAATCCCTCTGGTCCTGGACTTTTTTTGGTTGATAGGATATTAATTATTGCCTCAATTTCAGAGTCTGTTACCGTTCTATTCAGAGATTCAGCTTCTTCCTGGTTTAGTCTTGGGAGGGTGTATGTGTGTAGGAATTTATCCATTTCTTCTAGAATTTCTAGTTTATTTGCGTAGAGGTTTTTATAGTACTCTCTGATGGTAGTTTGTATTTCTGTGGGATCAGTGGTGATATCCCCTTTATCATTTTTTATTGTGTCTATTTGATTATTTTCTCTTTTCTTCCTTATTAGTCTTGCTAGTCTTGCTAGTGGTCTATCAGTTTTGTTGATCTTTTCAAAAAACCACCTCCTGGATTCATTGATTTTTTTTTTTTTTTTGAAGGGTTTTTGTGTGTCTATCTCCTTCAGTTCTGCTCTGATCTTAGTTATTTCTTGCCTTCTGCTAGCTTTTGAATTTGTTTGCTCTTGCTTCTCCAGTTGTTTTAATTGTGATGTTAGAGTATTGATTTTAGAACTTTCTTGCTTTCTCTTGTGGGCATTTAGTGCTGTAAATTTCCCTCTACACCCTACTTGAAATGTGTCCCATAGATTCTGGTATGTTGTGTGTTTGTTTTCATTGGTTTCAAAGAACATCTTTATTTCTGCCTTTTATTTCTTTATTTACCCAGTAGTCATTCAGGAGCAGGTTGTTCAGTTTACATGTAGTTGTGTGGTTTTGAGTGAGTTTCTTAATCCTGAGTTATAATTTGATTGCACTGTGATCTGAGAGACAGTTGGTTGTGATTTCTGTTCTTTTACATTTGCTGGGGAGTGCTTTACTTCCAACTATGTGGTCAATTTTGGAATAAGTGCAAGGTGGTGCTGAGAAGAATGTATATTCTGTTGATTTGGGATGGAGAGTTCTGTAAATGTCTATTAGGTCTGCTTGTTTTAGAGCTGAGTTCAAGTCCTGGATATCCTTGTTAATCTTCTGTCTCATTAATCTGTCTAATATTAACAGTGGGGTGTTAAATTCTCCCATTATTATTGTGTGGGATTCTAAGTTTCTTTGTAGGTCTCTTAGGACTTGCTTTATGAATCTAGGTGCTCCTGTATTGGGTGCATAGATATTTAAGATAGTTAGCTCTTCTTATTGAATTGATCCCTTTACCATTATGTAATGGCCTTCTTTGTCTCTTTTGATCTTTGTTGGTTTAAAGTCCGTTTTATCAGAGACTAGGATTGCAACCCCT
>NW_012101587.1:2973313-2979207 GCF_000951045.1 Mandrillus leucophaeus | reverse complement strand
GTTGTTCTTTCCATGTTTAGTGCTTCCTTCTGGAGCTCTTGTAAGGCAGGCCTGGTGGTGACAAAATCTCTCAGCATTTGCTTGTCTGTAAAATATTTTATTTCTCCTTCACTTATTAAGCTTAGTTTGGCTGGATATGAAATTCTGGGTTGAAAATTATTTTCTTTAAGAATGTCGAATATTGGTCCCCACTCTCTCTGGCTTGTAGAGTTTCTGCTGAGAGATCCGCTGTTAGTCTGATGGGTTTCCCTTTGTGGGTAACCTGCTTTTCTCTCTGGCCGCCCTTAACATTTTTTCCTTCATTTCAACCTTGGTGAATCTGACAATTATGTGTCTTGGGGTTGCTCTTCTCGAGGAGTATCTTTGTGATGTTCTTTGTATTTCCTGAATTTGATTGTTGGCCTATCTTGCTAGGTTGGGGAAGTTCTCCTGGATAATATCCTGTAGAATGTTTTCCAGCTTGGTTCTATTCTCCCTGTCACTTTCAGGTACACCAATCAAACGTAGATTTGGTCTTTTTACGTAGTTCTATATTTCTTGGAGGCCTTGTTTCTTTTTACTCTTTTTTTTCTCCAAACTTCTCTTCTAACTTTATTTTATTCATTTGCTCTTCAATCACTGATACCCTTTCTTCCACTTGATCAATTGGCTATTGAAGCTTGTGCATGCGTCATGTCGTTCTCGTGCCATAGTTTCATTATAAGATTATCCATGTATAAGGCTGGCTGCACACTCCTTCACAAATAAAAGTACACCCCATTAGTGTACAGAACAGACCCTGCTTCCACTTCTGTTGTTCATAGAGACACAAGCAAGAAAAAGCGTTCAAAGATAAGAGTTTCATGATCTTGAAGTCTGAATCTGTGAACTTGCGGAAAGCTGTTCACATACATCAGAGATTGTATAATCTCTGAAGTCTCTTTTTGGTAGAAAGTTCCCTGGTTAGTTTTAAGGGTTCCAGTGGGTGTATAGTTCCAAAAGTGTGGAGGGACCCTTCTCAGTTGCAAGACCATGAACCCAAAGCCCGTGGTCCTGAAGTTTTGTTGTAATGTGGATGGCAAGGACAATCTTTCACCAATGTTCTCAGAAGATCCAAACCATGAGAAGCTTTTTTACCAGGTGAAAATACACTGTAGCATAATAACCTACTGTTACAACATCAGCCCTCTTGCATGGGAAGACTTTTATACAACCAGAAAACATACATTGAAAGTAGTAATTGAATGAAATTCCTTTACATAATGTTTAAATGGTTCACCACGTCAGCAAATGTACTTGAAGCTTTAATTGTTTTCCCAGGAATGTGGGATCAAGTATTGGTCATAAACTATTTTAGCAATTTGTAAGTCACCACACCAATGTATTCAATTTGGATCATTATATCTTTTCCATGATGAGTCATGGAATGCAGAACTTTTAACAACAAAAGCTTTAAGGACTCAGGAAAGACAAGCTGGCCATCCTGGTTCTCCATGAGTCCATGCTTAATTAACATTAGACTTACTTCCACTTGGACACCAGTTGTTTTTCCAAATTAAGTGCATAGCACTGACAAGAAAATTGGTTATTTTTGTGATTTACAATAACTTAACATAATAACCATAATTATAATTGACAGCATATGCTATTTTAGAAATCCCATACAATTTGGGAACGTATATTAGTATAATTCACAAAAATTTATAACCTAAAGAAGACTGAATATCATTTTGGCAATCCCGTGTACCTAAACATATCAGATAATCCTGTTTACCTCTTTTCTGGATGTTTTCAAGGGCCCTCTGATCCATCCAGAAAGCCAGGCATTAGGAAAGACGATTTTGAAACCGAAGTTTGATTTTGGAATTCCAGATGATCATAAACTATTTATTTTGACAAAATGATGATTCAGAAATTTTAAAGAAGCAAAAACCTTGTATAATCTTTTATTAAAAAAACACATTCTACTGTTCTTACACACCTTGCATGTAAAACTGTTTCCAATAGTCTTATTTGCATGTTATAATGGCAAATTTTAACATACAACCTGGTAAGTTATGTTCTGATAAGGTTTGTTTCCAAAGACAAACATAAAATTCAGACAAAATGTACACTGACAATTCTGAAGGCATTTCTATTTTTATTCCACCAATAATTTCGAAGCTAGCTTGTCTAGTAAAGTTATACTTTAAGTCACATGAACCTGAAAATTGCTCAGACTTATTTACTTAATTTATGAGTACTCTTTTACTTACAAGCTAATTTGGTAGACGCAACAGATAACAATAAGTGTACATGTAAATAAACACCTCTAGACCTGTATACACACACACAGATAAATGAAGATCCAATAGCTTGGGACCTTAGCCATGAGATAGGAATACAAGCTTGCTGGTTTTACTTTGCCCCAATAGATAATCCAATGAAGGCTGTGAACCAAACTTTTGGGTAAAGCAGTCTCCATGGCAGTGTGAGTTTTAAAGGCCAGACCTCCCCAGACTCCAAAGAGCATGGGGGCCAAACCGTATCAAAGGAGGGCGTCACATGTTAACCAGGCCCCCTGCTTAGAACCGCAGCAGGAAAGCCTGGATACTTGCAACGCTATCGCACTTTCCCATTCAACAGTAAACTCCAGATTCCAAACAGTGTTGGGCCAAACAGCATTGCACCTGCAAGAGAAAATTCTACGGTGGGTTTAACACTTGGCCTCAGAACCTCTGCCAAGAGCATCCTCTCTGGAGTGGTTGGGGTCTGCAGGACCCACGGAACGTCCTCCCGTGGGGTCTAGTCTTAGTGTTCCAGACGTCTCTGGTGACACATGCAGGTTCCCCCCCCAGAGCATACTATGAGCTTTATAAGAACAGCCATGAGCTGTAATAAGAATTGGAGGCCGGGTGGGCCTTTCTGCTCCATAGCCAGTGAGTATGATAAGGGAAGAATGTAAGAAAAGAAGGTTTAAGTCCCCTGAAATGTGCGGGTTTGCTCCGAGCTGTGCTGCACATAGGGATCAAGGACCACACGTAGAAAAGATTTAAAAAATCCCCGCTTTGAGGCAGGGCAATTATTCCCATTCATTCCTAGGCCTTCAGGCAGCACTAGGGAGTGACCCCAGCCAATTGCCTTCAATTTCCAAGGAGCTACTAGGAAACAGCCACAGAAGGACTGAAGAAGAAAGGAAAAAAAAAAAAAACCCATGAAAAAGATCCAGGGCTCTTAAGCGAACCAGGCGGTGGCAGTCAGGCTTCTCCACATGGAAACCGCTTAGTTTCACTGGCCATGGCCAGAAACCTGCAGTTGCTTCCATGTTTAGGTACTGGCCTGGCCACCAAGGGTCTCAGGTTGGAAAGGAAAAGAGAGAGAAAGATATTCCCCTGTATGGAGCAGAAGGAAGAAAGGAGAAGAATAAATCCCAAACTTCGGGCTTACCTCTTCCTCCTGGCTGGCTCGCCAAAATATGTTAAACGTGGATGGTGTCCCGGTGCTTGGCGTCTTCAACAAAGAATTCAACAAAACACACAAACAAAGCCAGGAAGCAGTGAAGGGATTTATTGAAAATGAAAGTACACTTCACAGTGTGGGAGCGGCCAGAGCACAGGGGCTCAAAGACCCCGTCATAGAATTTTGGGGAGTTTAAATATCCTCTAGAAGATTCCATGGATGACTTTGGGTATGCCCTATGTAAATGGAGAGGAGGAAGTGAAGTTACAAAGTCTGTTACAGCATCCGCCCTATGGAGAGGACATTTCCTGGTGTAGCTGATGTGTGAATCGGCTTTAGGATGAAGTAAAGTTACAAAGTCTGTTACAGCATCTGCCCTATGGAGAGGACATTTCCTGGTATAGCTGATGTGTGAATCGGCCTTATGTTCCCTGGCTCCAGACCCTATTTTCCTGCCTCAAAAGTAGTTATTTCCCGTTGTTGTTGGGTGTTGAGGGCAGGCCCATGAAGAAGGCAGAAAAGTCATGACCCTCACGGATCTTAGCTTGCACGGCTTCTACAGACAATACGGCCCTTTACACAGAATAGCAAGTTAGAAAAAGGACATCTCTTTCTGTGTGTGTATGCATACACATACTTATTATAAACATATTTATTACACTTAGATATGCATATTTTTTAAACTTTTCAGTTCGGAGTACACAAGCAGGTTCATTACATAGGTAAACTCTTGTCATGGGAGTTGGTTATACAGATTATTTCATCACTTGGCTATTAAGCCTAGGAGCCATTAGTTATTTTTCCTGATCTTCTCCCTCCTCCCAGCCTGCACCCTGCAGTAGGCCCTAGTGTTTGCTGTTCCCCTCTATGTGTTTGTGTGTTCTCATCATTTAGCTCCCACTTCCATGTGAGAACATGTGGTATTTGGTTTTCTGTTCCTGCATTAGTTTGCTAAGGATAGTTGCCTCCAGCTCCACTCATGTTGCTGTAAAGGACATGATCTCATTTTTAGGTTAATGAGATTAATAACTGCATCATATCTGTCTCTTTTTGAAAACAAAAAGCAAAATCAGAAGCATAATTTCATGTTACTGCATGATAACTTTCATGTATTTGCATATATTTTGTCTCCATCTGAAATAAACAAAAAATAACTAGAAAAAGAATATATATATATAGACATGCAATCCTGAGACTCCAAGCTTCAGCACAAGGACTTCACATTTCAATTTAGTGTGCAAATAATAATAAATTAAGTCCCCTTCCTATTGGATCTAGGATGCCCAGTCTATCATCTCTCCCTCTCCCTCCTTCCTTCTAACCAGATTTCCTTTGCCAAGTAGTCAAGGGAATTTTGCCAGGGTTTTCTTCATTTCTCACACTGCTCTGGTTGCACTGTGTCCTCTCAGCCAGTTGATTGGCATTGGATGCCTTCTTCTGTCTTTGACCACATCCTGTTTCCCAGGCTGGTCCCTGGGCGTCTGCTCCCCAGCCTAGGTGCTCCCAGGTGCACACACTGGCATCTGCTCAGGATGGCAGGAGCACAGCCCCCAGATGGTGCCTCCTCATGGAGCTTGACTGGAGATGGGGATTCCAGGAGACATGAGCTGTACCAGCAGAAGGGCACGCAGACCCAGGGCATCCCCAGGATCTCTCTCCCTCACTCCTGTCTTCTGTCCTGTTGAGAAATTGTCCAACTTCTCCCAATATTTGGAATTGAGGCCTCCTTAGAGGAAACCAAGTCACATTTTCTAAAGGGAAGCTTAATCTGCAGTGATACAAATTCCCGTGCAAGAGTGGTGACCATCTACTCAATTATCTACCACAGTTTAGTACCTCACAGTTTTAATCCTTTCTGTTCCTAAATACAGCCTCTATTTCTCTTGTATGCAAAATGAACTATTAAAATATTTTACCTAAATAAAGAAGCTGTCATTAAGAGGTTGGGTTGAGCCTCCACAACTAGAAAAAAAAAAATTGCTTGGAGATTCAAATTGTTCTCTTCCAACTTTTATCCATTGGTATTTAAAAAACGATATTGTGGTTCAGCCTGGGTAGAGGACTGGACTCTTGAGCAGTGAGTGATTTGACTAGCATGAGACAGTCCTTTTGTCGTTGGTGCTGACTTCTGCCCAGGAGCAGAGGAGGGGGCGATTTGTTCAGTGTTGCTTCTCTCCAGCCATCCACTCCTTTTACCCGAGTCTTCCTGGGGCATCCTAGCTAATATTTACCGCCCCGGGCACCATGCATGCGGATTTACATGCGTTGTCTTGTAAGATAGGCGAGGCTACAGAAAGAGGTGAAGATGCAAGCCTCATCTTGAACAGCTGGCAAGATGCGAGTGGTTTCTCTGTGATTCTCCTGCCATCTTCTTAATGTAAAAGACATTGGTGGAAGAGGACAAGCTAAAAATAAAGAGGATTTTCCAGCATCACTGTTGGGGCACAGCTCAATGGAGGTCAGCACTGAATTCGGGG
>NW_012101587.1:2952325-2973263 GCF_000951045.1 Mandrillus leucophaeus | reverse complement strand
AAAAAATAACTAGAAAAAGAATATATATATATAGACATGCAATCCTGAGACTCCAAGCTTCAGCACAAGGACTTCACATTTCAATTTAGTGTGCAAATAATAATAAATTAAGTCCCCTTCCTATTGGATCTAGGATGCCCAGTCTATCATCTCTCCCTCTCCCTCCTTCCTTCTAACCAGATTTCCTTTGCCAAGTAGTCAAGGGAATTTTGCCAGGGTTTTCTTCATTTCTCACACTGCTCTGGTTGCACTGTGTCCTCTCAGCCAGTTGATTGGCATTGGATGCCTTCTTCTGTCTTTGACCACATCCTGTTTCCCAGGCTGGTCCCTGGGCGTCTGCTCCCCAGCCTGGGTGCTCCCAGGTGCACACACTGGCATCTGCTCAGGATGGCAGGAGCACAGCCCCCAGATGGTGCCTCCTCATGGAGCTTGACTGGAGATGGGGATTCCAGGAGACATGAGCTGTACCAGCAGAAGGGCACGCAGACCCAGGGCATCCCCAGGATCTCTCTCCCTCACTCCTGTCTTCTGTCCTGTTGAGAAATTGTCCAACTTCTCCCAATATTTGGAATTGAGGCCTCCTTAGAGGAAACCAAGTCACATTTTCTAAAGGGAAGCTTAATCTGCAGTGATACAAATTCCCGTGCAAGAGTGGTGACCATCTACTCAATTATCTACCACAGTTTAGTACCTCACAGTTTTAATCCTTTCTGTTCCTAAATACAGCCTCTATTTCTCTTGTATGCAAAATGAACTATTAAAATATTTTACCTAAATAAAGAAGCTGTCATTAAGAGGTTGGGTTGAGCCTCCACAACTAGAAAAAAAAAATTGCTTGGAGATTCAAATTGTTCTCTTCCAACTTTTATCCATTGGTATTTAAAAAACGATATTGTGGTTCAGCCTGGGTAGAGGACTGGACTCTTGAGCAGTGAGTGATTTGACTAGCATGAGACAGTCCTTTTGTCGTTGGTGCTGACTTCTGCCCAGGAGCAGAGGAGGGGGCGATTTGTTCAGTGTTGCTTCTCTCCAGCCATCCACTCCTTTTACCCGAGTCTTCCTGGGGCATCCTAGCTAATATTTACCACCCCGGGCACCATGCATGCGGATTTACATGCGTTGTCTTGTAAGATAGGCGAGGCTACAGAAAGAGGTGAAGATGCAAGCCTCATCTTGAACAGCTGGCAAGATGCGAGTGGTTTCTCTGTGATTCTCCTGCCATCTTCTTAATGTAAAAGACATTGGTGGAAGAGGACAAGCTAAAAATAAAGAGGATTTTCCAGCATCACTGTTGGGGCACAGCTCAATGGAGGTCAGCACTGAATTCGGGGCTTAATTCTCAGCTCCCAAGCGTGTTCCTATCACGTGTACTTAATACTTTATTTCATCTTCTCAGTCAGCCATCTGCACATTTGCCTCAGAGGTCTCGCTTTCTATCTTTTTAAGCAAATAAACTTTCAATTTTTAAATGTATATTAAAGTGGTAAATATAGTAGATAATTCCCATATACGCCTCACCCCCTTTCTCTCACTATTGACATCTTACCTTACTATATCGTACGCCTGTCAAAGGGAAGACACTGCCGTCAGTGTTACCTGTAGCTGAAGCCCAGGTGTTATTTGGATTTCACCGGTGTTTCCACTAATGTCTTCTTGCTGCTGCGGGATCCAGTCCTGAGCACCGCGTCACACGTGGCCATCGTGTGTCCCGGACTCCTTTGGTCTGCGAAAGTTTCTCAGTGTTTCCTTGTGTTTTATGATCTTGACAGTCTCCATTACCTGTGGTGGTAAGTTTTGAGGGTGTACGGGCCATGCCTGCCATTTAGGGACTGTCTATGGCTGATTTCACACTGCGACAGTGGACCTGAGTCATGCAGCAGAGTCCAAATGGTGGGCAAAGAGGAAAAAATTCACGATCTCACGCTTTGTGGAAAACGTTTGCCCATCCTGTTCTAAATTGTTAGCCTGTCTTCCTTTAGTAGACTTCAAATTCCTTGATCACAGGAATCTATCTTTTCATCTCAGTGCTGATTAACCTTCATAAATCTCATTATACGAGCTTAATAAATGTTGACCATTAAATGAAGAAAGACTTCCAATGTGTCTAAAGATAGGAGGTTCTCATAATTGGGTAATTTTTCAGTGAGTTATTTTCTAGAGGGAATTTAATCACACGATACCTAAATCCTATATTCTCTTTTTAACTGGCTGTCTACCTTTTGTCAACTTGTCAAGGAGAGTTTCTGATTTCTATAGTGAGAACTTTTTTCTTGCAGAATTCCTTTCTCAAACACAGATAAGGTTTGCTACACCTTGAAAGGCAGTTAATTCCTTTGAAGACAGATGATTTCCTTGAACAGATTTGAATTGCAAGAAACCAAGAAGTTTGATGGGTTTGGAAAAATATAGCTAGGTTTTAAACTAGACTTGGGATATTTTCCAAGTTTTAAGAAGAATGTTTGTCTTTTCAGTGTCACTGGGTACCTTGGTTTGCTTAATCACAGCTATCATTGCCAAATAAAAGACTAAGCCAGGCCTTACCTGCTTTTGGCAGCATTTCATGATGCTTATATTTTGGGGGCTTTTCTGACTTTATCTCTAATTCTTAGAATTCTCAGAGATAGAATAAAGGGTCTGTTGGGGCATGGACTTGGGTCCTGACTCAGTCTCCCAGTTCGCTTTGGGCATCAGACATGTCTAGTATCACACGGATTCCCAAATCTATCCTGCCTGGTGCAGAGGGGGAATATCCAGGTTTGAAAAGCTGTAGCATTATTTTAGAGCCATCCTTTAAAATCTAGTTTTCATTCCATTAATTTAACAGAGCAGCTTCTGTTGTAGGGTTTATTTTCTAGGTTGAGTTTAATAGGATTTTTTTTTTCCTTTAGTAATTTGTGTGTGTCTGTGGTACAGATGGATAGTTCTTTAAGTGATTTCTGTGTTTGAATCCTCATCATAGACAACAGCGGTTGCCATAGGATGACCTTCCTGGGAAGATCTAGATGAGGCTGAGACCAGGGACTCTGTTCCCATCAGAGAGGATTTAGGAAAAGCACTCCCTTTTCAGGACTTTCAGTGGGTCCTTGCTGGGAACCTAGCTGAAATACTGAGAAGAATGTGGAAGGAAAGCCTCTCTCAGCCCCCAGCTCACTGTGTGGAGCTTCAGTTTACTGGAAAAATACGGTTATTTCTAAGGTTCTTTCCAGCTTTAACATTGAAGAGCTTTATGGTTCATTTACTGGAATAAAACTAAAATTCTTAGAAGGAAGGTGGCCTAAATATTACTTTATTATGTTATTCATTTTTTGACAAATGCACTTTAACACTTAATTTTGCTCTAATAACATGTAATCATTATTTGATGGTCCAGAACAAAAAGAAAGGCCTGGTTCCTACCAAGGCAGTGAGCTGCAACTGGGCTGAAACTAAATTGCCTTCCCTGTAGCACACCACATTATTAGTTTTCGTTTTTTAATTTGCCAGCAGCCTCTGCTGAGTATCTATATTTTTATTATTATACCCTCTTTCATGTAAGAACTTCTTCCTCATGCCCGTAAGGCATATACCTACATGATTATATTATGAATAAAAGCTAAATTAAAATACAAACAAACTCTGGTCAAACCCTCTTGGGTATGGTAGTTTGCATAATTTTGAAATTCTAATATATTTTACCAGTTCTTTTTGCCATTTTCAGTTTTCACAGTTGCTTTGTGTGAATACATGGGGCACTTCTCAGAGTTATGCATGTTGTAGCATATTAGGTCTATTTTGTGGACAATACGACAGTAACCCAGATGATACTCAGTAAAAAACCCATTTGTGAGTAAAATATCCACTTGTCCCCAGTAGATTTTTAGAGCATTTTAATTTTCTGTGTTTTTTTTTTTTTTTTTCCCATTTTTGTCACAATTGAAGGTTTTTCCTCCATGGCTCAGGGGTTTTTTTTTTGGGAGGGGGGGGTTGCGGAAATGTTGGTTTCTCCTCATCTTGAGGGACCTGGCAGCCTTAGCAGTAAAGGCAAGACCACGTTTTCTATTCATGCAGGTTCGTAACCCTTTAGAAAAGATAAAGAAGTAAAACAGGATTAGGATTTACGTTTATTCACCTCTCCTATTTCCCGTCCTCCTCCTTCTCTTCCTCCTTCTCTGTTTCAGCAGTGAAATTTTACCAAAAATGTGTTTACTTAAATGTATGTTTGTCACTTAATCACGTAAGGAATTTCATTTCTCAGTATGAGATAAAAGAGAGAAGTAGGAATATACGTGCTTGTGAATGAGATGGAGCAGGTCCTTCTTGGGGCCTGCGGGTCCCTCCGCATGTGGAAATACACGAAAATCTTGAGTTCTTTCGGGGGGAAATTCCAAGTGCTTAGCTAGCCCTGAGAAGTAAATAAGCAATGTGATAAGCAAGAAGGTAATAGTAGCTTAAAACAATTGCCAAGGAAGCTAGAGTCGCGGGAGGTTTGGTTCCCCATAGAAGCTAAAGATAACATCCTCGTACATTTCCTGAGTTGTTTTGGGGGAGCCTGGCCCCCCACCAAACAGATCTACTGGCACACAGACCTCAGATAAAGGGAAGCTGAGACTGAACTCGGACCACTGCTCGTTGTTCTAAATTTCTTCCCAAGGGGTCTAGAGGAGGTCACACCCGTGAGCCAGAGCTGAGGTTCCTTTCTGCTGACCCCAACGTTTAAACACATTTTCTCGTCTTTAACCAGTTGCAAATCAGAAAATCTTTGAATCCGTCTATGACCTGTAAGCCCCCACCTCAAGATAATTCACCCTTTTAGACCAAAACCAGTGTATAACCTTCATATTGATTTACTATTTTCCCTGTAATTTCTGTTTTTCTGAAATTTACCCCTACCTTTAAAACCCCTTTCCTGCAAGACATTGCACGATCAGAACCTAAGCACTAGCCTCATGGTCCCCCGTGCTCAGTGCCCTGCAAATAAACACCTCCCTGTGTCCACTGCAAGCCTTCGTGTGGACATCTCTTACTGCATGGGAGAGCTGGCCCCAGTTCTGTTCGGTAACATGAGCAGAGTATTCAATTAAAAAAAAAAACAAAACAATTTAAATTTCCAAAACATATCAGGATTGGGAATTTCTGGGAAAGTGGCAATATGGTATTCCTCTTACAAGACGCTTTTTTTCTGGCTGGTCCAACTCACCACCCCAAATATAGCTAATATGAAGTAAAATACTAAACTCACTTTTTGGAGCATTTGCCACCCATGCACCATGGAACACGGCTGCATAAAGAGTCTGGTCAATATAAGATTGATATCTGTGCCACCCTGACTTGAGACACTACAAATATTAGCAACAAACATGGACATTGGTGAATGTGTGCAGCCTGGAGGCCAGTAAGTGTGCCAATAATTGTCCCGCGACTGTTTTGAAATCCTGATGTGGCTGAGGGCACCTGTTCTTCCGCTGGGATCTCTGGTGCTTGTGACCCTCTGTCAGTGTGCCTGCCTAGTCTATGATTCCGCTAGAGACAATGCTTGTGTTTCCTGCTGTTATCTAAGGTCTAGGCAGTCCTTGAAGGAGCTATTAATAATCTGTGAAGAAGATTGTACTAAAGGCCACTTGTAAAGCCTGGCACGGCAGGACGCAACTTTCAGCATAAGCACCTCACACTTCTACAGACTGCTGTGAAGTCATCTCAGAGACAACCTCACTAAAATATTATTGTCAGCATTTTAGACGGTACATAGATTTATTACATTTATAAATATATTTACTATATTAACCATTTTGCTTACTAAATATATTATTAAAAATGTAGTTAATAGATTAAATATATCAATTAACCAATAATATATTTAATTATCAAATATATCAATTAACCAGTAATTAATATATTTAATATATTAATGAATGTTTAACACAATAATGTTTATCATATTAATTGTATACAATAATTAATGTAATACAATAAACATTATTTATTGTATTAATTGTTTACTAAATTATTAATATCATAAACAATTATTATTTGATATTTAGCAATATTTAGTATACTAAATATATTTAATGTGTGTATACATATCTTGATATATGTACACACACATAAGCATACATGACATATATGTGGGTATACGTATACACACAGATGCATATGTGTGGTTTATTCATACACACAGAGTTTTCTGGCTCTTGTTCTGTGTTCTGCAGCTTCCTCCTTCTGAGATATCCACCCCCTCACTTTCTGGTAGCTCTGCCAGCCCTGTGCTCCATCCTCTGACATCTGGTGTCTGAAAGTCAGTCGACTTCTGAGTCGCAGCTTCCCTGCACGCGCACGGGCACACGTATGCTGGGGAGGTAGAGCTCCTTTTTTCAGGGAGTGACCCAACTCCCACGTCTTCCTGCCCCTTATCTCTCTCCAGTGCCTTCCATAGTTGTTTTCTGTATTTCATTCTGAGTTTGTCGTTGTTACCTGCAGAAGGGTTAGTCCTGTACAAATGACACAGCCGTTATCGGCAGTGAACAGCTGTGTTTATTCCAAATAAAAGAGTGAGGAAAGACTAGAACATTTATCTGTGCAATGCAAGTCCTTTTAAATGATCAGGCCCAGAGAAGCATTAAAAGGAGATGGTAATCGCGTCCCGCTCCCCCGACTTCGGGCTGTGCGTTCCCCTGAAACTGCTTGCTGTTGCCACGAGCGGTTATAAGTCAACTGAATAACGCTGCACTCTAACCCCTACTCTGAAGCTTAACAGTGTCTAGCCAATGAATAGCTTATGTTATTTTAATGTAAATTCTTGGTAATTAACTCGGAAACTGCCTCTTCTTTCCCTTTAAAAGTTGACTTGTTACTGCTGCTAATGAGTGTGTACATTCGGGCTCCTTAAATCTACGCTCCCAAGCTGCAGTACTAAGGTTTGGCTCAAGTCAGCTTCTCTACTTCTGCAGTTTGGGCCAAGCCTTAGTACTACAGCCTGGGAGTGCAGATTCAGCTTTTCCTGTTAGGTCAACAAGAGTTCAAACGTTCGGAGACGTAGAGGAACACGTTTGCTGGATCAGACGGACCCGAAGCAACCATGTAACACCTCACCCATCGCCAAGAGTAGGAGAGGCAAGGCCCGCGGTCAGGCCTGGTGCTGCACCTCACCCATCGCCGAGGAGTGGGAGAGGTAAAGCCCACGGTCAGGCCTGGTGCTGCACCTCACCCATCGCCGAGGAGTGGGAGAGGCAAGGCCCGCGGTCAGGCCTGGTGCTGCACCTCACCCATCGCCAAGAGTAGGAGAGGTAAAGCCCACGGTCAGGCCTGGTGCCTGTCTCTTATACACATCTAGATGTGTATAAGAGACAGTCGCCGAGGAGTGGGAGAGGCAAAGCCCACGGTCAGGCCTGGTCCTGCACCTCACCCATCGCCGAGGAGTGGGAGAGGCAAGGCCCGCGGTCAGGCCTGGTCCTGCACCTCACCCATCGCCAAGAGTAGGAGAGGCAAGGCCCACGGTCAGGCCTGGTCCTGCACCTCACCCATCGCCAAGAGTAGGAGAGGCAAGGCCCACGGTCAGGCCTGGTCCTGCACCTCACCCATCGCCGAGGAGTGGGAGAGGCAAGGCCCACGGTCAGGCCTGGTCCTGCACCTCACCCATCATCAAGGAGTGGGAGAGGCAAGGCCCACGGTCAGGCCTGGTCCTGCACCTCACCCATCGCCGAGGAGTGGGAGAGGCAAGGCCCGCGGTCAGGCCTGGTCCTGCACCTCACCCATCGCCGCGGTCAGGCCTGGTCCTGATGTGGCAGGAAGGCCGACGGGATCTGCACTCAGGGAGTCAGGGCTCACTCTGCAAGGCTGTCGCGGGGGGTCTGAATTTCACTCCGAGCGCACACTCAGGTTTGAATTTTTGAAAGACTGCTCCAGTTGCTGTGCGGAGAGTAAACCATGGAAAGGCAGAACCCTCAGGGCAGAAAACTTTTATTTTCGGTAAATGATACATGATAGTGGCATGGATTTGGTAGTGGTGATTTGGGCAGTGAAAAGTGGCTTATTTGGGATGTAACTTGAAGTTAGAGTCAACAGGATTGGCTGGAGAAGTAGAAGTGAAAGAGAAACACAAGATAACTCTCAGTATTTTTATCTGAGCTACTGAAATGGGACTGATTTATGTAGAATGGAGGCTGGGGAATGAGGAATCAAAGCTATCTGGACATTTTAAAATTGGAAGTGCTTTTTGGACATCCGAATGGAGATTATCAAGTAGAGAGTAGAAATATGTAAACATGGAGTTTAGCAGAAAAGTTGGGACTGGAGATACAATTGTGAGTATCATCAAATCAGGAATAAATTGCATTTAGAATCATGGGTCATCCAAATTGAGTGTCGATGGATCAGAGGGATGAAGAACGAGCCCAGAGCGCTCCAGTGTTGAGTGGGTTGAAAGAAGAGTAAACACCTATGTTGTAGGACATATGCCAGGAGCGTGTGACATCCCGTAGCCAAGTGAGGAAGGTGTTTCAGGAAGAAAGGTGTGTGCAGTGCGGAGGGGAAGACAAGGACTCAGAGTGACCATTGGCATCCCACAGGCTGTGTCAAATCTAAACTTGACTAAGTGAACATTTATGCCACAGCATTATTTGCCACAGACCCCTCTGCACTGAGGTCACTGAAAGTTTTAAATGTCTAAGTAACGTCTAAGTAAGTCCCGCTCCCAGGAACTGAAGCTTAATGAGAGCTGGAGCCACGCCTCTCTTGTCCACACTTAGAGCACCTCGTGTAGTCAGTACTCAATAGACACTTGCCAAGGGAGCACGTGCCAGGACATCGGGGAAACACATCACGCTGGGTGGCGATGAATGGCTTAGGAGCTGTGCGAACAGCATGGGGACAGGAAGCTGGCTTGCTGGAATGACGTCTGGTGTGTCCTTGGCAGGTTGGGTGAAGGTGGGAGGAATGGGCTCTTCAAAACTAAATTCCAAATCTGGAGTTGAGATGGTCTCTGGCAGCAGAGAAGGAGCATCTCTGTTCCAAAATCCTGGGTACTAGAAATACATTTTCCCAATAAATTCTTTCAGAAGTGTTTCCATGTGTCCTCAGCAACACTGCCAACTGCCGAGAGGACTTTCACAATATCACGGGCAATATAAGTGAATACAAACAGAAAATCATCAACTGAAGAGAAGTGCAGCTAAATCAGAAAATGCAGATGAAAGCCTGTTACTGTGCCACCCACGCTAACACAGTACCAGTACATTAAAAGGACAAAATCCAAGGTTGTGGGGACTATTTTGAAACACTTCATGTATGGCAATATCCAATAAAAATAGCGCTGCTAGTGCTTCTCGATTTGAAATTCAACTTTGGGGGATGAATCTCAAGGAAATAACTCCCTTTGAAGTTGGACAAATATAACTTCGGTGACATTGTGTAAGAGGAAGAGCCTGGAAACCTCCCCGAAAAACCAAGCCAATGGCATGTTTCAACAACCTGTGTCCTGATCATAGAGTGGACTGCCACAGCCCAGTCAAACACGTGGCTGTATCCGTGATTGAACGTGTGCGTAGGAAGTGACAGCGAAAAGCAAAACACAGCGTGAAAGAACACATCGACGCCGAATGCATTTGGGAAGTCTTAGGTACCTAGGAACGGCAGATTTTTTTTCCCAAAAATGGCTTATTTTAATAAACAAACATTACTTGTATAAAAATAAGTTGTCAGGAAAAAGTCTATGCGTTTGGGATTCCATTAACAATGCAAGCAGGTAATGATCTTATGTCTCATTCAAAGTTAAGATCGATGGATGGACAACCAGTGATGATCCCGGAAAGAATTTTGCTATGACCACAGCACTTAGAAGAACTATATATTTTTTAAAGCTCCTGCTCAAAACATGTGGCCATTAAATTGAACGAAATAAAACAAAACAGCACCACAGTCAAAGCACCATGAGTTTTAAATCGGCAAGAAATGTGGAACAATTCGCATGAAAACCGTCTTGCACGGTGCAGAACTAGCAATTAAAGAAACAAAGCAGGTGCAACGAATAGTGTATTAGAAATGATGATTGCAATGTCAAGTTTTATCTTGAATAACACATACTGAAAAGTTGTTATGGGAAACTGGAATGTGATGGAGAAAATGTTCCCAAGAAAGAGTAGTAGTGTCTACCAGAGGCTCACATCCTACAACAACCTGAGGGCCAGATGCCGGCTATGGGGCTAAGAAGGATCTTTACATGTTCAAATTGTTGGAAAAAATTAAAAGAAGAAGATTTTGAGACACATGAGAATTACAGGAAATCCCAGTCTCAGTGACCCTGAGTGAGATACAACTGGAACACAGCTGCTCCCTGTGCTTTGGTGCCACAGTGGCGGGTTTGAAGAACGCTGAGGGAGACCGTGTGGCCCACAGGACCTAGAGGACTTACTGTTTGGCTCTTTACTGAAAAAGCTGGCTGCCCCCGGTGCACATCACTCTTGAAAACTAAGTGCCAGGTTGTGACTAAAGAAATGTCCAGCCAGGAGTATGCATGAGCATTGCTGCACCTGGGTGCCCACCAGTGGTGCAGCAGCTCTGAATAAACAGGGTTGATTTGAATCAAGATAGTTTATCTCGTAAAAGTGGAATCTTCATTTCCAGCCTTCTCACAAAATCTCTGCAGGCTCTGGTCCACAAGAGGAATCTTTTCACATCTTTACTTTGCTTTGAGTGCTTTTCTTACCATACACATGTTAAGCCATTGGTGTGATAATTGTAGCCTAGGGCACATGAGCTCATAAAGCCCAGTGAGACTTTAAAAAAGTATATATATCGTTTTAATATACAGATATATCGTGAAATGATTACTATAGTCCAGAAAATTAACATCCCATCACCTTCCATAGCCATGGATATGGTAGTTTTGTGTGTGTGGTAACAGCACCAAAATCTGCTCTTAGCAATTGTTTGGTACACACTACACTATTATTAAATATAATAATTATAGTTATTATAATTATATAATTATTAATATATTATGTTATTATAACTATTATAATTGTATAATGCAATATATTAATTTTAGAATCCTGATGCTGCACATTAGATCTCTGGTCCTTTCATCCTACAGAATTGTCACTTAGTACCTTCTGACCTACATGTCCTCATTTCTTCCCCTTTTCTGCCTTTGGTAAACACTGTTCTCTCTTTCTATATATTTGGCTTTTTTAAAGATTCCCTATCAAAGTGAGATCATGCATATTTTTCTGTCTGTGTCTGGCTTATTTCACCTAGCATAATATCTTCTAGGGTTCATCCGTGTTGTCACAAATGGCAGGGTCTCTTTTTTTAAGGCTGAATAATATCCAAATGCATGTATATACCATCATTTCTTTATCCGTTCATCTGTCCAGGGACACATAGATTGCTTTCATATCTTGGCTATTGTGAAAACTGCTGCAATGAACATGGGGACTGGCAGCCATCTCTACGAGGTGCTGATTTCATGTCGTTTGGGAATATATCAGAAGTGGGATTGTTGGGTCATACAGTGGCTCTATCATTACTTTTTTGAGGAAGCTACATGCTGTTTTCCATAACAGCTCTACCAATTTTCATTTCCACCAACATGCACAAGAATTCCCCTTTCTCCACATCCTCACCAATATTTATTATCTCTTGTCTTTTTGGCAGTAGCCATTCTGGCAGGTGGGAGGTGCTATTTCCTTGTGCTTTTGATTTGCATTTCCCTGATGGTTAGTGATGTTGAACACCTTTTCATATTCTTGTTGACCATTATTATGTCTTGGTTGGAAGAATTAATATTGATAAAATGCCCATGCTACCCAGTGATAGACAGAGTCAATGCAAATCCTATCAGAATTCCAACATTTCATTCCAGCATTTTTCACAGAAATAGAAAAAAATTCTAAAATTTGTATGCAACCACAAAAGACCCCAAAGATCCAAAAAATTTTTGAGAAAGACAAAGATGGTGAGACCACGCTTACTAATTTAGAATTAGGTTACAAAGCTATAGTAATCAGAACAGTGTGGTACTGGCATTAAAACAGACAGATGGATAGATAGAACCAGGACAAAGAGCCCAGTAATAAACCCATATAATATATATGGTCAAGTAATTTTTGACAGGGCCACCAAGAAGACACAATGGGGAGAAGACAGTCTCTTTAATAAATGGTATTGGGAAAGCTAGATATCCACATGCAAAAGAATAAAGCTGGATCTTGTCTCACACCAGATGCAAAAGTCAACTCAAAAATGACTGAAAGACTTAAATGTAAGACCTACAACCATGAAACTTCTTAGGAGGAAACAGAAGTGGAAGTCTCCTTGCTATTGGCACTGGCAATGATTTTTGGATATTATACCAAAAGTTAGGCAACAAAAGCAGAAATAAGCAAGTGGGACTACATCAAACAGGAAGGCATTTAACAATTTTCAACCTGCCAAAAAATCTGTTTGCATTTTTAGAAGCCCAAATTGCTTGTTTATTGCTGAGTTTGCCAAAGCATGTTTGGCACAGTACTAATGGTATTAGCAATGGTGTCAGATGCTTCACAAAAAAACAATTCTAGGATTAAAAACAAATGCAAAACCAAAAATCAAGCAATACCTAAAAGTTTTGAGTATGCCTGAAACCTACAGCCTCTCTTGGAAATGTAGAGGAAATATGATTAGCCTGTTAAGATTCGGAGACATACTCTAGTAAAGAGACCAGATTAATTCAGTGTCTCAGCTTTTTGACCACAGAGATCTCCCCTCCTCTGCATCACAAACAGGTGTCTACATTTGGGGAGCCGAATGTAGAGAAGACATCAGTGACTGCTGATTTGGAGTGACTGACACTTATTCCTGAGAGTAGATGATTCTTCAACATCCAAAGAAATGTGTCAAGTTTGTATTAGATGGAATATGGCTTACTTTGTTGCTGAAACATTTTTTAGCATTGACTGTACTTGCAAATGTAAGGCATAGTACATTAACATACCATTAAATTTAAGAATAAGAAAATATGTTATTCAAATAGAATTCATTGTATTTTATGTGCTGAGAATTGTGTCATATTATTATGATATTATGAATCGTATCTTTTCTCCTGTGCTCATTTCTGGAGAAGTAGAGTAAGGGTTTTTAATAAAATATATTGATGGTTTTCATGTAATTATAGAAGTAAAGCAATTGGAGATAGGGACATATCAATAGGAAGATTTAAAACTACCCAGAATCATGTTATTGTTGTTTGGGAGCCTGCTCTGGTTAATAAAAATGTTTGATCACATTCCTAAGTTGATGGATACATGATCCAGTGTTCGTTTGTATGCATTTACCATAATGAATGCATTCTATTGTTTCATATCTAGGCTTCTTATTTTTTCTTTTATAAACAAAACTACAGAGAAGTGCACTAAAACTAAGTCTTTGATCAAACTTTTACTTCTCACCTCAGGATAAATATTGAAGTGGTGGCTCCATATATCCATATTTTAAAATCTTGACAACTTTTTTTTGTTCTCTTTATTTTTATATTTACTTCTTTATGTGTTGATATTAATTATAATAATATCAAAACAGCAATGTAACTTTTTTGTGCATTTAGAAAAGCTTTTAGAATTTCCAGTTGTTGAGTATTTTTTGGTGTGTGCTTTTTGTTATAAATTTTTAGTTTTGTTGCATGTGGCTAGGAAAACTTAGCCCATACAATTTATCTTTTTGGAATTTGCTGAGATCTTCTGTGTGGACTGATAGTTGGTTTCTAGGAAAGGAGGTGAAATATTCTCCACATGTACAGAATAAATATCTATTACCATGAGCTGCATTTGGCCTGGGAGTTGTAGTTTGCTGACCCTACCCTCAATCTCTGTTTTCATCTTACCTACTTGATTGAGAGATGTGTTAAAGTCTTTTACTACTATTGGGTACATTTATATTTTTGGTCAAAGAGAGAATGAGCCAGTGTGTGTGTGTGTGTGTGTGTGTGTGTGTGTGTGTGTGTGTGTGAGAGAGAGAGAATCATGACTCATGGTCTTAGTTACATCCTTACTTGTACATGATACGTTTTATCAATAAAACAATGACTTTTAAAATATTGATTAAGACATTGAATCTTGAATTCTATTTTTTCCAATAGTAATATTGGAAACTTCTTTCCTATTGGTTTGCATTTGACTGTTTTAACTCGCCTGTTCTTTTAAGTTTTAATTCTCCATGTCTTGTATTTCAGCTTTGTGTTTTGTGGGCATTGGGTAGGTGGACTTGGTGGGATTTCTACCTGCTTGCTTTATTTGCAGGAGTTTTTCTCAATATGAGATTTTTTGAGTTTAAAATGTAATATAACAAATCAGTATCAATTCATAATTGTTAGATCATCTTTTCTGTTTGTTTTTGCTTACGTCTTATTAACAATTTCTTTGAGTTTTTATCTTAATTTCATTTGCAATATCAATTGTGCTTTCTTTGATTATCTTTTGTCAGTAATTTCACTTATATTCTGTATGTCTCAGACAGAGTAGGGAGCTGCTGTGTGTGTATCTGGCTGACCAGTTATCCAGGGGGAGCCGGTCCTGATGGCCCTTACTTGATAGGTTGGCCACGTGAACCAGATTTTCCCTTTGACGAACTTGTATTATGAATTCTCACTAAGAAATACGGAGAACAGTTGGGAATACTAGTTGTCTTCTCCCTTGAGCCCTTGGCAACCACTGGCATAGTCTTCGTGCCTGCAGTTTGCCTTTTTGAGAATGTTGTGCATGCAATCGGAGCCTGCAGACGTCGGAGGTTGGCTTCTCTGCTTAGCGAGTGGATGTGAGGCCCATGCCTTTTGCCGCAGTGTTTTCCTTCTTCTGAGGACTGTTCCGTGGCTTGGATGGTTCATATCCACATTCGTTATCTGTTCCCCAGTTGAGAAACACTTGAATTCTTTCCAGTTTTTGGAAATTATGAAATTATAAATATTCATGTGTCAGCTTTTAAAATTTCACTTCGGTACATGCCTAGAAATGGGATTGCTAGGTGTCATATTAAGTGAATGTTTAGCATTTACATTTAAAGGGCCACCACTGTTTTCACAGAGGCTGTGCCATTTGCATTTTCGTCAGCAACGTTTGGCTGCTCAACGTCTACCCCAGCACTTGCTCATGTCAGGGTTTGTTTTTCATCCTAAGAGCTGTATTGTGGTGTCTCGCAGTTTCTTTAGGATTAAAGATGTTGGCTTCTTTACACTTTATTTTTTGGCCAGCCATATATCCTCTTTGGTGAAATGTTTGTTCAAATCTTTTGCCTATTTTTTAATGTTGGGTTATGTGTTTTCATATTGTTGACTCTGAAAGTTTTTTTATACATTCTAGAAACAAGTTTTTTTTTTTCAGATACTTGATTTGTAAACATTTTTCTTTCCATCTGGCTCTTATCTTTTCATTTTCCTAATTGTGTCTTTAGAAGTACAATTAGCTTTTTCATTTGAAAGTCTAATTTTTTGATCTTTCCTCTATGGATTATGCTTTTAGTATCATATTTAAGAACATTTTACATAACCCTAAAATCACAAAAATCACAAAGATTTTTCTCCTATTTCAGCAGCCTCAGGGGAGGGGCCTGGTAGAGCACTTACTTCTACAAATCCTGCTGTTTATAAAACAATGTCTAATCTTCTAAAGCACTCTCCCTCCTGCACAAGGCTGTGCTTTTGCTGAACTCCTGGCCATTAGGGTCCACACCTCCTTTTCAGAATGCATTTACTACATCCCAAATGCCTTTCTTTGCCCTGAAAATGAGACGACACTGTGGGGCCCAGGGGGACTACATCACACCTCCTCCAGTTCCCCCTCCTCCGTCTCAGCTCCCAGGCCTGTCCCCACTGGGACAGCGCTGCACAGAAGGTGAACCTTGAGCTGTGACCCCTTCACTATTTATCCAGATGAGAGGTGTCTGTGTAAGCCACAAGCTTTACCAAAATTTCCAGCTGCGAAGGTGATTCCATTAGTAAGACTAAGAATGATCTGACTCAGAAAGCAGACACCACGGTTGTGGATCCACACTCACATCAGTGCAGTGGCACAAAGAGGCCAAGGAAAGTCAAATATGGTTTCAACCAAAAGCATCCTCCCCAATGGAATGCAGCCGTTCCTGACCACAAAGACCCGGAATGGGAGCATCACCTGTCCACACTGTGACCACACAGGTCTGGGTCCCTAGGCCCCTGGGCTGTGGCACTCCCCCTGTGCAGGTCAGCACTCCCCAATGGAATGCAGCCGTTCCTGACCACAAAGACCTGGAATGGGAGTGTCACCTGTCCATATTGTGACCACACAGGTCTAGGTCCCCAGGCCCCTAGGCTGTGGCACCCTGTGCAGGCCACTGCTTGGCCTTCTGGCTCTTCATAGCCTGGTTCTGTCTATTCTGGGGAGTAGCCTGGGCCGGGACGTTGGAGTCCACTGCACAGAACCAACCTTGTAATGCAACACTCACTGGGCTATTTTTATTTTTGCCAACAGTGCTACCCACATTTACTTGTCTCTTCAGCAATTTGACCATAGTCATCCCCTCATCTCCTCTGGGGATGCCAGACCACAGCTGGCATCAGGTGGAAAAGATCTTGCAATGCTTGGAGCAGCCCCTCCTGAATAGTCATTGCAAACCCACGAGGGAGTCCCACAGCCCAAGAGGCAGACCAAACACTCAGCAGAAGCCTTCCAGCAGTTGCCTGTGCTCAACACTGGCCATACCAGTACACGGTGAAAACATGTAGAGGACGCTGGGAAAAACCATCCTGGATTATCTGGGGGACCATGGTGTCCCCACAGGGGCCCTTCTAAGAGGGAGGCAGGAGGATCAAGGGCAGGGAAGGTTATGAGTGGATGTGAGCAGTGAGAGAGGGTGGAAGGGGGTCGAAGATGCCACATGGCTGGCTTTGAAAACAGAAGAAGGGACCATGAGCAAAAGAGCATACATGGCATCTGGAACCTGGAAAGGCCAAAGACGGATCCCACCCTGGAGCCTGCACAGGGAACCGGCAGCACAAATCCCTTGGCTGCAGCTCAGTGAAGCTCATTCTGGACTTTTGGCCTTCAGAATTGTAAGAGGAAAAAAGAAAATATGTTGTTTTAAGCCATCATGTTTAAGGTAATTTGTTTCAGCAGCCATAAGAAACTCATACATGTTCCCTTAGGGAGCAGTTTGGGCCACTGGATTCCTAGGAGCTGAAGTGCAGTCTGTCCAAGAGCTCCAGGCCACGGACACCTTTCATGGGATTGCTTCGTTGCAACGTACGTCTTCGTGAAATGTAAACAGTATCAAGACAAGATTATATCCACTAAGCAGGGAATGAACACCACGGGCCATCGTTTATTCCCAGTGCCGGGGTGTCAGTTAACCTCCAGTGGTTTCCTTCTGAAGTTTCTTTGGAGGCTACGAAAATCAAATTTTGGAGAAGTAAACTTGTCTGCACAATCACAGCCCTCTTGAAATTGAGAGAAAAGACGAATAGAGTTTTCTGTAAAAGAAACTGGAAGACATCAACTATCCAAGAAGACATTTCTAATCACTCTGGGCTCCAGAGACGAATCTTTCTAAGATACCAATGCATCCTGGGAAATCCTCTTCAGTTCGAAACGTGACTACAAATAGGAAGGACAGGATCCCAACCTCCCCCCGTCCCCTCCCTTTCTCCAACATGACAGCTCAAACGAGAGAGCGGTTGCCTCGCTGTGCCTATCATGTGCACCTGCCTGGGTGAAGCCTTTTGAAAATGTGTCTGCCTCTTGGTTCCTACCACATGCACCTGCCTGGGCGA
The DNA here is from genome assembly GCF_000951045.1 of Mandrillus leucophaeus. NCBI lineage: Eukaryota > Metazoa > Chordata > Mammalia > Primates > Cercopithecidae > Mandrillus > Mandrillus leucophaeus. Next base: position 2,955,520 of record NW_012101587.1, on the reverse strand, counting down.
GGCCTTCTTTCTCCTTCTCTTCATTGGTTTGGAGGTGATTCTTCATTAAAGAACAAAGTGACCTCGTCAGTGAACTACAGGCAGACTAAATGTTCAACTTAGCAGAAAGTCTGCCTTTGACTCACACTGTAATCACCAAATGTAGAAGCCTTTTGTGTGGTCAGAAGGCTGAATGCCGCACATCAAGTCTTTCTGTCCATCAGAGATGAAGCCTTGAAGAAGCCAAGACCTTTCTTTGTGATGCGCGGCACTGGAAAGTGAGCAGGGCTATTCAGCACCAATTGGGTGCTTTAAATTAAAAAACCCTGCTTTTTTCCCCCTGTACCTGAAATCTATCAACCAGTGCCTGTTAATCAGAGTCTATACACATAGTGCAATGCTAGCTGCCACACCGATTCTCTGCTTTCTCATTTCTAATGGGGAAACATCCAGGTATTGCAATGACTTTAAACAACATGTAGTCCATTTGCACAGTGTTGACACGAAGCATTCTTCATGGTGAGACATGCTGGCTTGAAGGCATAGCTCTTTATTAAGTGACAGTCTGAGGTTTGACATGAAGAGATGAAAACAATGTTAGCTACTTACTGGGATGGTCTATCCGTTGCTGACTAATGTAATTAAACAAACTAATTAGTAAACATTGTGTAACCATAGAAATGCACTGGAAAACAGGAAAATGTATCCAAATATAGAAAGCAATCTCTGGTGAAAGGCTGAGACAGGAATTTTTATTTTCACAAAAGGAGCAGGAGAGCAGGAGGAACTGATGTGTAGCACACTGTAGACGGTAGACTTAGAAAGCTACAAACAAGGTATCGTTTATTTTAAAAGCAATGCCAAGAACGTTACAAATGCTGTTGTGCCTAATGTTATTCTATGTTTTTGGTTTCCAATCTCGAGGAAAGGAAAAGATTGGCATTTTTCTTAAATAAGTAATGCATTCAATGAAGAAATTCAGCAACTCAGACACTCACGGCTTTTGCATGACAAACAAGTGTTCAGAAATGAAAACTGACAGGCAAAACGCCCTCTTTAGGAGGAATGACATGAGTCTGCATTCTTATGGGGAGGGCTGGCAAAAAGTGGGTTTCCAAGTGGAGGTGCCAAGGGTGGCAGGGCGGTGGGGCAGCCTCACGGGGGGTGAGAGGAAGGAGACAGGTAGAGGGAGGCTGGATCCGGGGGTGGGTGAGAGACGATGAGGGAGGAGTGGGTGGAGGAACCACCCCGGCTGACCTCTGAGCCTGACAGCCAGCAGCACGGATGCCCGGAGGAGGCTGGGCGTTGAAGATGGCATCATCCCACAAGGGAGAGGAGAAACGTGGTCCCAGACACGCACCCATGTGCACTAATTTCATCCTCACACAACATGCTCAACGGACTAGGTGAAATTTCTCTTTCTTTTCTCAATGAAACCGAGTCACAGACATCAGTCATGATGACCAAGGTGACCATGGTCAGGGCTGAGAGCTTGGCTGGAGTGTCTGATTGTGCTCTGCCCACGGGGTGTGTGGGGCCCTGGGTGGAGGGGAGGGGGGATGCCCCATGGGGCACAGCTGGTATCGCATGGTTTCCAGAAGCAGGTGGAGCCACATGCCACGGGCGCCTGAGACCATGGGACAGGAGACACATCAGGGGCAGTCACAGGGGATAACTGGCTCACTGGTGCGTTGGGTCTTGATTGGACCTGCAGTGTGGTGTGCCCGAGTTTCTCACCCACCACTTTACCACCACTCCACGTGCACACAACAGTTCCCTTCACAACTGCAGGGGCAACAGCCTGGAACCACGGGTTTCTGGATTGCAGCTTGAACTTTAAAAAATGCTCAGGGCAGAGCACTCCCACCTCCCACCCTCTTGCTGCTGCCCTCACGCTGGGTTGTGAAACTCCCAGGGGCCTCTCTGCCTGGAGTTGTCCCAGCTCCTTCACCGGGGGGGCAGGGATGAGAGAGAGACTGGGCCAGGTGTCAGCCCACAGCGTGTGCAGGGCTAAGGCATGCAGGGGCCAAGGAGAACCAGAGGCTGGAGAACTCTGCACACAGGAGTCCACCCAGGAGTGCATGGCAGGCAGCTCCAGGCAGGGTGAGGACTGGCAGCTCCCCTGCCCAGGTGTGGTGCCAGCTGTGACCTGGCTGGAATAGCCCATCACCCTGCAACAATAACCTGACAGCAGGTGGGCTGGGCCTGCCTGGCCATCTCATCTGGGGACATCTGTGGCCACCGGCCATGAGCCCTAGGACACCAGGGTGTCTGGGTCTCAAAAGTTCCCTATTAAACTGCCAACAGTGCTCAGCGGGCCCCCAGGTCGTCACTGAGCCCTGCAGAGGGATATGGTTCTTGAGTCTGCGTCTCTCCTGCGGGAGCCTGGATAGCAGCTCCCTGGACCCCCAGTCACCCATAGCAGCAAAAATAACAGCTTACATCACTGACTGCCTCTCAGATACTTCATGCTGATGGGACAGAATTAATTGAATTCCAGAGCTGGAAAGGACTTAAAAAAATCACTGATTCCCAGCATCTCCTTTTGCATATTGAGAAACCAGGGATCCCCAGGGCAATGGGCTATCTGTGTGTCTCTCCCAAATCCATGCCTGGAAATCCTCCTCTCCAGCATGGGGGTGAGCAGATGGGGCTCTGGGAGGGGGTTAGCTCACCGGGACAAAGCCCTCAAAGATGAGGCGAGTGCCCTTATGAAAGGGACCCCTGAGAGCTGCCTCGCCTGTCCCACCATGTGAGGATGTGGTGAGAAGGTAGCCAGGAGCTGGGGAGTGGCTCTCACGGGACACCAAACCTGCGGGGACTTGATCTTGGACCTCCAGCCTCCTGACTCCTAGAAGTGGCTTCTGCTGCCTATAAGCCACCCGGACTATGGTATTTTGTCCTAGTGGCCCCACAGCTGCCTCAGACATCCTGTGGGCTTCAGCTATTTCCAGCAGAGGCATCAAATTTGGGCGAGTGACTGTCCTAAGCAGGGCTGTGGGCAGCCACAGACCACGCGGAGCCTCTCCCTTGCACCGTGCTCAGGACTGCAGGGCACTGCCATCTGCCTGCGCTACCTGTCTTGAGGGGATTTGGTTTTGCAATGCACTGTGGTGGAAGAAAGGTTGGATGTTGTATTTATCTTTTAGATTAGGAGGTGGAGACTCAGATTAAGTGACACAATCATGAAAATGCAAACAACAAGACACACAGGGC
>NW_012101587.1:2912310-2951670 GCF_000951045.1 Mandrillus leucophaeus | reverse complement strand
AGGACCACCTTCCATCAGGTGGGGTCCACGGTCACCTGCCTGGTGTGAGCAAGAGGACCACCTTCTGCACTCACAGCATTTGGGGCGAGTTCTTCAAAACCACGTGGTGTGGGTGAGGAACAGGGCTTATGGGGAAAACGTGATTAGGCCATGGTTCCAGCAGAAGGCGGCTTAGCTCGCCCATCTTCCGTCTTCCTTCATGGGCACACACTGAGAGTCCGCATTCCAGGGAAGGACCATCCCTCCGTGGGAAAGCGGTTTTGTGGGGAAATCCCTGCTGTTGGTGTGGGGTGCCAGCTGCTGGCAGCTGTGTGGGAACGTCAGGGGCTCTGTCCTTGCAGATGTCGGTCCCTCCTGTTGGGGAAGGGAGCCCCTGGTTGTGGGAATCTTGTGGGTGGGGGTGCTGGCTCCTGCAGGATGGGGAGGCCAGCCCCATCTCAGCTGTTGTGCACCAGCCAATCACCAGCGTACAGCTTCCTCTATAGTTATTTATACTAAATAACTGCACTGCAACGAGAAGTGTTTTCCAAGATGGCGATGGAAGCTTACTCTGGACGTCGAGAAGAGAAGACTCGCAATCGTGGGAGATGCCCCCGGGCCCTGGAGGAGAGCCTGGCTTACTGGTGCCATCTGACTGACTGGATTGGCCTTACCTGTCAGAAAAGAGAGGAGCTTCCCCAGAAGACACCCCTGGCAGACGGTCTCCTGGCCTCCTTTGTTAATAGCACAGGTGCCTTGCTTTGCCGATGGCAGTGGTGGGACTGGAAGGAGATGAGGCTCCTACAATCCCACTGAGAAACGGAGTCATTTCCTAGCTCCGTTGTTCATGCTCACATTGTTAAGATCAGTAGAAATCATAAGCCAGAGATGTCTCTCCTCTGAATTATCCCAAAGCCCTAAAGAGCCACGACTGGAGGGCTCTGGTAATGGCCACGGCCATCTTGCTCGGGAAAGGCCGTCTGGTGAAAGCAGGGTGAGGGCACCCCTCCCGTGTGGCCTGCAGTGGAGGAGACATGCATGTATGTTGGGGAGGGGATGTTGAGGGGGTGTTGGGGAGGGGGTGTTGCGAGGGGGTGTTGGGGAGGAGTTTTGGGGAAGGGGTGTTGGGAGGGGTGTTATAGAGGGGCTGTTGGGGAAAGGGTGTTGGGGAGGTGTGTTGGGCAGGGGGTGTTGGGGGGATGTTGGGGAGAGTGTGTTGGGGGGTGTTGGGGAGAGTGTGTTGGGGGGTGTTGGGGAAGGGATGTTGGGGGGGTGTTGGGGAAGGGGTGTTCATATTTGGCCAATAATTCAGTCATATCCAAATCTCCCCCATCCTCTCAGGAAATGTTTAAAAGGGGCAGGGTCTAGCAATGGCATTCCCCTTTTTTACCGTGATTCTGTTGATAGCACAATTCCTTCTCGCCTTAGTGTGCACTTGGGTCACCTGGGATCCAGACTTGCAGACCTGTGTCTGGAAGCTGCGAGGCTGAGTCTGAGGGTGCATTTGTGATGAGATTGGGGTGATGCTGGTGGTGGTGCCACCAGGAGCAGGAACACAGGTCCTTCCTCGGGTGGTGTCGTGGCTCATACCTGTGTGTAAGGGGTCTCCTGTGTGAGCAAGCCCCGTCGTTCCCCACCCAGTGGTTCTCACAGTGTGGTGCCTGCACCAGCCACGTCAGCTTCACCCTGGAAGTTGTTAGAGATGCAAATTTCTGGGCGTTACCCTGGATCTGCTGAAGCTGAAACGTGAGGGACGGACCCGCAGACCAGGTCTAACAAGCCCTCCTGACACTCGGGCGGGTTTGAGAACCATTGTCCACCAGCGCTGGCAGCCCACGGACGCTGCTTCTAGGCATTGTGGGGCCCACTGACCTCCTGGCCTTGATCTCTGGAGGAGCTCTTAGCACAGCCCCCAGCTTCCTGAGGGGCACGCGGCCTGGGCCCCAACGTGCCTTTCTTATTCCGTTTTTCTGCATCTGTGCACATTCTCCACTTCTTTCCATCCCATCTCTAGCCATCCCCGGGAGCTTTTCCTCCACTTCCTCCACTTCGGGCCCCTTGTCTGGACTGAGAATAAATACATATCGAGGGAGTGCTGGCCTCCCGCAGAGCTACCGGCGTTAGTGAAGGATGAGGCTCTGAGGAGTGATGGAAACTGGGTCCTTGCATTGGAAGACCCTGTGGGCCAGGGTCCCTCCGTGGGTGCACGGTGGCAAATCCCTGCCTCTCTCTGCCCTGAAGAGCAGGTTTGCAGGAGGAAGAAAATACTCAGTCAAGTTTCTGTGTCTGCCGCTACTCTCAGAGGATTCCGTGGGCTCCACACCCCCTCTTGTCACTTTCTCTTCCTCTGACCTGGGGTCCTTGGCTGGCTGTGCTGTAAACTTCCTTCCTAAAGCTTAGCCCCTTGGAATGGATTCTAAGCGCATCATCTGATCATATTTATGTCTGTTTCTCCCCTTGGATATTAGCTCTCATAATTTTGACTCAAGCTCTGTGAGGCCAGCCTCCCTCCTGTCACACCACCTGTCCCCCATTTGAGCTTCCCAGAGACTATCACTGGCTGATGGCCCTGGACAGTGATAAAAATCTGAATGCCTTAATGTGGTTTCAGTGGCTCCACCATAGTCTGGCTGGAGGAGTAATAAACTCTGGTCTACAAACTCCAGTTCCAAGATATGTACAATGAGACTGTTTTTTTAAGCCAGCTGAAACAATGTTGACTCCCTGTCTCCTCCCATTTCACCCTCTGGGCAGCAACAGCCACCGGGTTCACTCTCGGGGCTCCTGGGGGTAGGCCTGATGCTGTGTGTCCTGTGGTCAGTGTGTTACTGGTCATCTAATCACACCGGTACCCACCGAGGGGTGCCAGTGTCCTCAGCCCACATCATCCACCCCCTGGAGGTGTGGGCTGGTTAACTTTGGACCCGGGGAAGTAGAGCCTGGATCTGGCTTTCCTGAGATGCTGAATTTGATTCCCTTGAAGCTGTCGTAGATGTGGGACCTTCTAAGATTCTGCACTCAGTTCCCGGTGTTCATGGGACCAGCAGACTATTCACACTTCATCCAGGAAGGTTCCCTGCCAGTCCCTCTTACATTATTTCCACGTGCAGTTTTTACTTTTTTTCTGAATGTTCTAAGGTTTTAGAAAATAACCTTCCCCAGGCAAGGAAGCACAGAATGTACACATTATGGAGGTTGAGAAAGGGGTAAAAGGGGAGAAATATGGTAAATTAAGATCTCAGGAAGCTATATTCTTACCCGGCCTATGCTTACTTCTCTGGTCATTTGTGACCCTGTCTTAAAAATGATACTGCCTCCCTTCAGAATATGCGAGGATTAACTTCACGTCAGTGTGACTGGGCTGAGGGATGTCCAGGTAGCTGCCCACACATTTTTCCTGGGCGTGTCTGTGAGGTTGTTTCTGGCAGAGATAACAAATCCCCAGTGGATGGGTAAAAAGATTGCCCTCCCCAGTGTGGGTGGGCACCATCCAGTCCGCTGAGGGCCTGAACAGAACAAAGGCAGAGGAGGGGGAATTGGCTCTCCCTGAGCTGGGACCTCTCTTCTCCCGCCCTTAGACATTGGTGCTTCTGGTTCTCAGACCTTTGGGTTTGGCCTGGGATCTGCACCACCAGCTTTCCTGGAACACCAGCTTGCAGATGGCACATTATATAGGCCAGGGGGAAGCATAACTTCTTTTTATTTGTTTTTTCTTGAGACAGGGTCTCGCGCTGTCACTTAGGCTAGACAGTAGTGGTGCAATCTCGGCTCACTGCTGTGTTGACCTCCAGGCTCCATCCATCCTCCCACCTCAGCTTCCCGAGTATCTGGGGTTACAGGCGCATGCCACCATGCCTGGCTAATTTTTGTATTTTTGTAGAGACAGGTTTTTCTATTTTGCCTGGGCTGGTTTTGAATTCCTGGGCTCAAGCGATCTGCCTGCCTCAGCCTCCCAAAATGCCGGGATTATAGGTGTGAGTCACTGCGTCTAGCCGATAACTTCTTGAGATTTAGTTAATCTTGTTTATCAGTGTCCATAATGGCATGAACCCATCCCTCATGATAAACCTCTTTCTGTATGTCCATATAGATCCTTCCACTTCTCTGGAGAATCCTGCTGAATACAGTAGATTATGAGCAAACTGGAACAAGGGACCACACCTAACAAATACGTGGGCATTTTCATTTGTGATATTTCCATTGCTTAGATTGCTTACTTGACAACATACAAATAAAATTTTGTAAAAAATGAAAAAAAAGTTTTACAAACAAAATAAAAAATGAAAAAATAAACTAGGGAAAATTGCCAGAAATTTCACAGACATTGAGTTCATAGTCTTCAATGATCAGAGTCTACACACTTGGCAGAGAAGACTCTACATCTGTGATTCATGGGAAATGGAAATGTGTCTTAATAAGCAACAAGGTTTTATTTCAACAATTCTAAAAGAGATACTGGTCAACTATAAATCCGCAAACATGAGAAGCCCAAGTCATATTCAGGGTTGATCTGGACCCAGACACAACTTTTCCTCTCACTGTTAGTGGAAGAATAAATTGGTGCAACTGTTTTTAAAGCCATTTTACAATATTTGTCAAGACATACAGTTATATTTAAGATTCTTTGATTTAATAATTGTAGCTTCAAAAACACATTCGAAAGGTTAGTTCCAGCTGCAGACAGTCATGTATGCATAATGAGTGATATTAATTGGCTGGGCATGGTAGCTCACGCCTGTAATCTGAGAGTGGATCACGAGGTCAGGAGTTTGAGACCAGCGTGGTCAAGATGGTGAAACCCTGTCTCTACTAAAAATACAAAAATTAGCTGGCTGTGGTGGCAAGCACTTGTAATCCCAGCTACTTGGGGGGTTGAGGCAGGAGAATCGCTTGAACCCAGGAGGCAGAGGTTGCAGTGAGCTGGGATCATGCCACTGCACTCTAGCCTGGGCAGGAGAGAAAGACTCCATCTCAAAAAACAAACAAACAAACAACAACAACAACAACAAAACAAATTTACACTCCCACCAAAAAAAAAAAAAAAAAAAAGTGTTTCTGTTTCTCCACATCTTCTTCAGCATCTGTTGTTTCCTGACTTTTTACTGGACGCCATTCTAACTGGTGTGAGATGGTATCTCATTGTGGCTTTGATTTGCATTTCTCTAATGACCAGTGATGATGAGCTTTTTTTCATGTTTGTTGGCCACATAAATGTCTTCTTTTGAGAAGTGTCTGTTCATATCCCTCACCCACTTTTTGATAGGGTTGTTTGTTTTTTTCTTGTAAATTTATTTAAGTTCTTTGTAGATTCTGGATATTAGCCCTTTGTCAGATGGATAGATTGCAAAAATTTTCTCTTATTCTGTAGGTTGCCTGTTCACTCTGATGATAATGACTTCTTTTCCTATGGGTAGATACCCAGGAGTGGGATTGCTGGATCAAATGGTAGTTCTACTTTTAGTTCTTTAAGGTATCTCCACACTGTTTTCCACAGTGGTTGTGCTAGTTTACATTCCCACCAGCAGTGTAGAAGTGTTCCCTGTTCACAGTATCATTGATTTTTTTGATGATGGCCGTTCTTGCAGGAGTAAGGTGGTATCACATTGTGATTTTGATTGGCATTTCCCTGATCATTAGTGATGCCGAGTATTTTTTCAAGTGTTTGTGGCCACTTGTGGATCTTCTTTTGAGAATTGTCTATTCATGTCCTTAGCCCACTTTTTGATGGGATTGTTTTCCTTGCTGATTTGTTTGAGTTCATTGTAGATTCTGGATACTACTCCTTTGTCAGATGTATAGATTGCGAAGATATTTCTCCCACTCTGTGGGTTGTCTGTATACTCTGCTAACTGTTCCCTTTGCTGTGCAAAAGCTCTTTAGTTAAATCCCAGCTATTTATCTTTGTTTTCATTGCATTTGTTTTTGGGTTCTTGGTCATGAAATCTTTGCCTAGGCCAATGTCTAGAAGGACTTTTCCAATGTTATCTTCTAGAATTTTTATAGTTTCAGGTCTTAGATTTAAGTCCTTAGTCCATCTTGAATTGATTTTTGTATAAGGTGAGAGATGAGGATCCAGTTTCATTCTCCTATATGTGGCTAACCAATTAACTCAGCACTATTTGTTGAAAAGGATGTCCTTTCCCCACTTTATGTTTTTGTTTGCTTTGTTGAAGATCAGTTGGCTGTAAATATTTGGGTTTATTTCTGGGTTCTCTATTCTGTTATATTGGTCTGTGTGCCTGTTGTTATACCAGTATCATGCTGTTTTCATGACTATGACCTTACAGTATGGTTTGATATCAGGTAGTTTAATGCTTCCAGATTTGTTCTTTTTGCTTAGTCTTGCTTTGGCTATATGGGCTCTTTTTTGGTTCCATATGAATTTTAGAACTGTTTTTTGTAATTCTGTGAAGAATGATGGTGGTTTTGTGATGGCAATTGCATTGAATTTGTAGATTGCTTTTGGCAGTATGATCATTTTCACAATATTGATTTTACCTATCCATGAGCATGGGATGTATTTCTATTTGTTTGTGTCATCTATGATTTCTTTCAGCAGTGTTTTGTAGTTTTCCTTGTAGAGGTCTTTCGCCTCCTTGGTTAGGTATATTCCAAAGTATTTTAATTAATTAATTTATTTATTTATTATACTTCAAGTTGTAGGGTACATGTGTACAACGTGCAGGTTTGTTACATAGGTATACATGTGCCATGTTGGTTTGCTACACCCATCAACTTGTCATTTACGTTACATATTTCTGCTAATGCTATCTGCCCGCAAGCCCCCGACCCCCTGACCAGCCCTGGTGTGTGATATTCCTTGCCCTGTGTCCATGTGTTCTCATTGTTCAACTCCAACCTATGAGTGAGAACATGCAGTGTTTGGTTTTCTGTCCTTGTGATAGTTTGCTGAGAATGATGGTTTCTAGCTTCATCCATGTCCCTGCAAAGGACATGAACTCATCCTTTTTTCATGGCTGCATAGCATTCCATGGTGTATATGTGTCACATTTTCTTAATCCATTTGGGTTGGTTCCAAGTCTTTGCTATTGTGAATAGTGCCGCAATAAACCTAAGTGTGCATGTGTCTTTATCATAGAATGATTTGTAATCCTGTGGGTATATGCCCAGTAATGGGATTGCTGGATCAATGGTATTTCTAATTCTAGATCCCTGAGGAATTGCCACACTGTCTTCCACAATGGTTGAACTAATTTACACTCCCACCACCAATGTAAAAGCATTCTTATTTCTCCACCTCCTCTCCAGCATCTGTTGTTTCCTGACTTTTTAATGATCGCCATTCTAACTGGACTGAGATGGTATCTCATTGTGGTTTTGATTTGCATTTTTCTGATGACCAGTGATGATGAGCATTTTTGCATGGACAAGGATTTCATGACTAAAACACAAAAAGCAATGGCAAAAAAAGCCAAAGTAGACAAATGGGATCTAATTAAACTAAAGAGCTTCTGCAGAGCAAAAGAAACTATCATCAGAGTGAACAGGCAACCTGCAGAATGGGAGAAAATTTTTGCAATCTATCCATCTGACAAAGGGCTAATATCCAGAATCTACAAAGAACTTAAACAAATTTACAAGAAAAACAAACAACCCCATCAAAAAGTGGGCAAAGGATATGAACAGGCACTTCTTAAAAGAAGACATTTATGTAGCCAACAGACATATTTTATTTTATTTTTATTTTTTGCAGTTGTTGTAAAAGGGGTTGAGTTCTTGACTTGATTCTCTGTTTGGTCAATGTTAGTGTATAGAAGAGCTACTAATTGTGTACATTAATCTTATGTCCAGAAACTTTGCTGAATTCTTTTATCAGTTCTAGGAGCTTGGAGGAGTCTTTAGGGTTTTTGAGATAAATGATCATATCATCAGCAAAAAGTGACAGTTGACTTCCTCTTTACCAATTTGGATGCCCTTTATTTCTTTCTCTTGTCTGATTGCTCTGTCTAGGACTTCCAGTACTATGTTGGAGAGGAGTGGTGAGAGTGGGAATCCTTGTCTTGTTCCAGTTCTCAGAAGGAATGCTTTCAACTTTTCTCCATTCACTATTACGTTGGCTGTGGGTTTGTCATAGATGGCTTTCATTACATTGAGGTATGTCCCTTGTATGCTGATTTTACTGAGCGTTTTAATCAAAAAGGATGCTGGATTTTGTCAAATGCTTTTTCTGCATTCGACACAGTCTGCACAATCATGTGATTTTTGTTTCTAATTATGTTTATGTGGTAAATCACATTTATTGACTTGTGCATGTTAAACTAACCCTGCATCCCTGATATGAAACCCACTTGATCATGGTGGATAATCTTTTTGATATGTTGTTGGATTCAGTTGGCTAGTATTTTGTTACGGATTTTAGCATCTGTTTTCATCAGGGATATCGGTCTGTGGTTTTCTTTTTTGGTTACGTCCTTTCTTCATTTTGGTATTAGAGTGAAGCCAGCTTCATAAAATGACTTAGGGAGGGTTCCTCTTTCTTCATCTTGTGGAATTGTGTCAAAGGGATTGGTACCAACTCTTCTTTGAGTGTGCATATACGTTTAGGATTGTGATATTTTCCTGCTGGACAAGGCATTTTACCATTATATAGTGTCCCTCTTTGTCTCTTTTAACTGCTGTTGCTTTAAAGTTTGTTTTGTCTGATATAAGAATAGCTACCCCTGCTCACTTTTGGTGTCCATTTGCATGAAATACCTTTTTCCACTCCTTGACTTCAAGTTTATGTGAGTCCTTACGTGTTAGGTGAGTCTGCTGAAGGCAGCAGATAGTTGGCTAGTGAGTTCTTATCCATTCTGCAGTTCTGTATCTTTTAAGTGGAACATTTAGGTCATTTACATTCAGTGTTAGCATTGAGATGTGAGGTACCATTCCATTCATCATTCTATTTGTTGCTTGTGTACCTTGTTTTTTGTTGTTGTTGTTGTTGTTGTTTTTGCTTTTAAGTTGTATTTTCGTTTTATAGGTCCTGTGAGATTTATGCTTTAAAGAGGTCCGATTTGATGTGTTTCCAGGATTTGTTTCAAGATTTAGAACTCCTTTTAGCAGTTCTTGTAGTGGTAGCTTGGTAGTGGTGAATTCTCTCAGCATTTGCTTGTCTGAAAAAGACTGTATCTTTATATATGATGCTTCATTTAGCTGGATACAAAATTTTTGGCTGATAATTGTTTTGTTTGAGGAGGCTACAGATAGGGCCCCAAACCCTTCTAGCTTGTAGGGTTTCTGCTGAGAAATCTGCTGTTAATCTGATAGGTTTTCCTTTAGTTACTTGGTGCTTTTCCTCACAGCTCTTAAGATTCTTTCCTTTTTCTTAACTTTAGATAACCTGGTGACAGTGTGCCTAGGAAATGATCTTTTTGCGATGAATTTCCCAGGTGTTGTTTGTGCCTCTTGTATTTGGATGTCTAGATCTCTAGCAGGGCTGGGGAAGTTTTCCTCCATTATTCCCCCAAATATGTTTTCCAGACTTTTAGATTTCTCTTCTTCCTCAGGAATACCGAATATTCTTAGGTTTGGTTGTTTAACATAATCCCCAGACTTCTTGGAGGCTTTGCTCATATTTTCTTATTCGTTTTGTCTTTGTTGGATTGGGTCAATTTGAAGACCTTGTCTCGAGCTCTGAATTTGTTTCTTCTACTTGTTCAGTTATATTGCTGAGCCTTTCCAGAGCATTTTGCATTTCTTTATGTGTGTCTAATGTTTCCTGAAGTTTTGGTCGTTTTTTTCTTTATGCTATCTATTACCTTGAACATTTCTCCCTTCACTTCTTGTATTTTTTTTTTTTAATTTCCTTGCATTGGGCTTTGCCTTTCTCTGGTACCTCCCTTATTAGCCTAATAACTAACCTCCCGAATTGTTTTTCAGGTAAATTGGGGATTTCTTCTTGGTTTGGATCCGTTGCTGGTGAGCTAGTGTGATTTGTGGGGGGTGTCAAAGAGCCTTGTTTTGTCATATTTCCAGAGTTGGTTTTCTGGTTCCTTCTAGTTTGAGTGGGCTCTGTCAGAGGGAAAGGTCTAGGGCTGAAGGCTGTTGTTCAGATTCTTTTGTCCCACGGGGTGTTCCTTTGATATAGTACTGTCCACCTTTTCCTATGGATGTGGCTCCCTGAGAACCAAGCTGTAGTAATTGTTATCTCTCTTCTGGGTCTAGCCACCTAGCAATTCTACCCATGTCTGGGCTGGTACTGGGGGCTGTCTGCACAGAGTCCTGTGATGTGGACCATCTGTGGGTCTCTCGACCATGGATACCAGCATCTGTTCCAGTGGAGGTGGCACAGGGGTGAGATGGTCTCTGTGAGGGTTCTTAGCTTTGGGGGTTTAAAACACTACTTTTGTGCTGGGCGGCCTCCTGCCAGAAACTGGCGTTTCTCAGAAAGCATCAGCTGTGGGAGTACAGGGAGGATCAGGTGGTGGGTGCGGCCCTAGACCTCCCAAGTATATGCCCTTTGTCTACCAGGGTGGGTAGAGAAGGACCATCAGGTGGGGACAGGGCTATGCTTGTCTGAGCTCAGACTCTGCCTGGGCGGGTCTTGCTGCGGCTGCTGTGAGGGAGTGGAATGAGGTTCCCAGGTGAAGGGAGTTGTGTAAGAGGATTATGGCTGCCTTTGCTGAGTCAGGCAGGTTGTCAGCGGAGTGGGGGAAAGCCAGCAGCCACAGGTCTCACCCCGTTCCCGTGCAGTCTGAAGGGCCAGTCTCACTCCCATTGTGCCCCCCATAACAGCCCCAAGTCTGTTTCCAGGAGGACGCGTGCAGGGCTGAGACCTCGCCCCAGGCTACCTGCCTGTCGGGTGAGAAAGAAAAAGGCTTAGTTCTTTCCCCGCCTATGGAGTCTGCGCGCCAGATTCGCGCCCTCCCCCCAGTTTTGGCGGGAAGCTTCTCGCCTGTTTCAAATTGTTACAAGGTTCAGCTGGAGACTTCCTTCTCCCTGTTGCGCTTTCCCCGTGCCTCTGGCCGCCCTGGATGGATCCCTGCGTTGCCAGGCAGGAATGGTCTGCGTGGGGACCCAGCCAGCTCCCAGGGCCTCTCCCGCTGCTTCCTCTACCCCGTGTTTCGCTTGACTGTCTAAATTGACCCAGCTCCAGGTAAGGTCAGAAACTTCTGCAAACTAGACCATCATTGGAGGTGTGTGTTCGCGGCAGAGGAACTCTCTTTCCCACTCCCGCAGTTTGGGCATTCACAGTAGCATTGGGGGTGCCTTCGGGTCTTGCAGGTGCAATCCGCTTCCTTCAGAGGGTCTGTGGGTCCCCTCGGGTTTCCTGGTTTGTTCCTCCGGTCGTTCTGGAGCTAAGATTCACCACGCAGGCCTCTGCACCCTGCTGTGTGTCCCAGTCAGAGCTGCGGCCCGGTCCTTCCTCCCCTCCGCCATGATGATCCTCCACCTGCGCCAAAAGAGTAACAACAGTTATCTCTAGGTAGTGAGGTTATGGGAGACTTTAATCTAGTATTTATACCTATTTTCACGTTTCATCAATGAGCAGACATACGGCTTATTATCAACAATTACATATATTCTTAAATCATGTAACCCTCATGATTTAAGGTTATCATGGGCTTCCTAGAAGTCATTGTTACAGTTAGCTTTGTAAACTCATTCTGTTTTTTTCTATGCGATTGACATTAAAAACAATAAAGAAGCAAACACATGAAGCAAACACATATAACTTTTCTTTTCTTCTTCTTTTTTTTTTTTTTTTTTGAGACGGAGTCTCGCTGTCGCCCAGGCTGGAGTGCGGTGGCCCGATCTCGGTTCACGGCAAGCTCCGCCTCCCGGGTTCGCGCCAGTCTCCTGTCTCAGTCTCCCGAGTAGCTGGGACTACAGGCGCCGCCACCTCACCCGGCTAGTTTTTTTTTTTTTTTTTTTTTGTATTTTTAGTAGAGACGAGGTTTCACCGTGTTAGCCAGGATGGTCTCGATCTCCTGATTTCGTGATCCGCCCGTCTCGGCCTTCCAAAGTGCTGGGATTACAGGCGTGAGCCACCGTGCCCGGCCAACTTTTGTGTGTGTGTGTGTGTTTTAATGTGACTGATGTACCATACTCACATCTTTTTTTTTTTTTCAACTATTTTGGAGCTATTTTCAAGCCATGACATATTGTTCAACCTATTTTATCTTTTCTTTGTAATGTGAGAAGCTTGATCTCTGTGAACACTCTAGCCTGATTTGTTCACACAGATAATAAACAAATGAGTTAGGTGTTGCCTATTTCAGAGCATTTCCGTGCATAGAATGAAGGCTATTTGAAAGTCTGTTTCTACGACTGCAAAGTGTTGCTGTAGCTCCATTATAATTTACAGACCACCTAGCATGTAATGGGCCGTGTAAGACAGCTGGTGGGGTCACAGATCAGCAGACCTGGTATCAGACACACTATGGGGTCGCAGAACAGGTTCTCCCCTCCAAATCCAAATTTTATACAAAACCAAAGGTAGTGGGTGGCACAGCTCGCCACGTCTTTTCTTCCTGAACGTTTCTCTTGTTTTGGCTTCCATGACATTCTCTTCTTGTGGGTTTTTGCTAATTCTCTGCCTCCTTCCATTGGCCCTTTACTAATTCTTCTTTCTTCTACACTATTTTTAAATATTGGGGCCCTTCAGATCTTGCTCACATTCTTTCTTTTTCTCTGCAGTCGTTTACCTGGTGAACTCACCAATCCTATTGCTTTAAATATGAACTATATTTTTAGGGCCCCAAATTACATATTCTTAAATTTTAGACCTCTATATCCAACCGCCTGTTTGTAACTGCCACGTGAAAGTCTACAGAGCACCTCAAATTTAATGCTCTTTGGTTTTCCTCACTTTTGTTACTTTTTTATCAGAAAATTTGATAGCTTCTGATAGTTAGAAGTAGATGATGGCTAATGTCTTTCTATCTACAACCTAGCCACCATGTGGCGTGTCACCAGGGAAGCAAGACTCACACTGAATTCTGCCATTTCTAGAAACATGACCAGCAGCAAGGCATAAAGGGTGATCCAGCCTGCTCTTGATGACACCCAGCCTCTCTACATTCTTCTAGGCTCTTTGATGAGGTCCTTGCATGAAAGGTTTACTTGGGAGAGAAGCAGCAGTATCAGCAGCAGGTCTTAGTGAATCTGCTTATCAGGACTACGTGTGTGAAATTTCTGAGTGGCAGACATAGGCCGGCAAGGAGCTCTAAGCCTCCTGTAGTTGTCAGGTTTTTATACCCTGTTCATGCAACAAAGGAGGGTCCATGCAGCACGTCTGTCCAGTTCATGTGTCGAACGGCTTTCATTTCACTGGTGAAAGGTGACTTCTAGCATCTGTTACGTTAATACACAAACTCTGGTGCTGACCCTAAGTAAGACAAGTTAAAGAGTTTGTAGATGTTCCAGTGTGGTTTGTGAAGTGTATATTCTAGGTTGGAATCATTCAACACCCCAAGGATACACAGACAAAAACTAATCTTTCCACATGTATTGATTGTGCTGTCTCTGCTTAAGTATTTAAAAATAAATGACGGCAACACCCAAAGCCCAAACTCCTTCCTGCCCCATGATCTGCTTCTCAGTAAAGGCTGCCTTTATCTTCCCCAGAGCTGAACTGGGCATTGTCCTTGATAACGCCTTCTTTTACCTCCACCCTCAAATACCTGTCCCATCCTGTTGGTTATCCTCTAAGACATTCCGGCAATGTGTCCACATGACTTTACCTTTCCTTTTGCCAAGCCATCTTGCCCAGACCACAGCAGAGGCTGGTTTGCCCTCCCAAATCCCCTCTTCCCTGCTCCATTTTCCTTGCGCATCCTACCCCCTCATCCGTAAAGTCACCAAGACTCACTCTTACAGGAACGATTATAATCCATGCTCTGAAAATGGCCAATGCATTCCCTTTGACGGTTTCCAGTGGGTACATGGTTATGGGTTTGAGGCTATTGTATGATTGTGTATTGATCTTTATCAGATATGTGTAGAGTGATGCTTCCCATCCATTCTGTCACTCACACTGTAATGTGTTAGGACTATCTTTTGTAGCACAGAAGTTTTACATTTTTTAAAGTTGAGTTTGTTAGGGTTTTTTGTTTTTCTCCCCAGTGCTTTTGTAGTTTGTTTTGCTTCCTTTACATTGAATGTTTTAATCCATCTGTAGTTGATTTTGGGGTGTGATAAGAGAGGCGATTTTATCTCTTTCCTCCCTGTATAGTTAATTGTCTCACAGCATGGAATGTCTCGGCCAAGCAAGGGAACTGAAGGGCTATTGCCTCTTGCATGCTGCCGTTAATGAATTTCATCCCCAGTGTTCTCAGTCTCTGGGTCTTCTTATTCCACATTTTAAATTACTGGGAGAGAAACTCTGATCAAATCCATTTTGATTATGCAACTGTCTTTGGATCAATCATGAGAGCCGGAGTGGCTGGTTAGGGCCCACTCTGCATCTCAGCTGCTCTTGCCGAGGGAAACAGTGGTCCAGGCAGCCACAATTCTTACTATTGGCTACAAGAGTGAACTACATTTAAATTTATGACCACAATTCCAATGCATTAGGCATCACCTCAGGCTGGCCTTTAAGAAAATGAGGAAATGCTAACCTTAGACATACCCTGAAAGCACTGCACTGCCATGTGTGCATCAGAAAAGCTCAGCCAAGGAACCCAGGTTTCTTGATTGCTTTTCTATTATAATTATTCAAGACTTCAAGACATAAAATAGCATAGAAGAGATATTTGAAGAAAGATTTTCTGCCATATCTCTGAACTATCACTGTGAACATTTCTGTGAAATTTAAGCTATGAGCCTAAAGTTAATTTGAATGCCAAAGTCCTGAAGCTAGGGGTGACATTTTATTATTATTATTATTATAATACAAGGAATGATAGTAATGGGGAATAAAATCTACAGGGTCTTGGGCCCTTGGCTTATGTCTCCCCAGTTTTGTTTTTTTTGTTTTGTTTTATGGAGTCTTGCTCTGTTGCCTAGGCTGGAGTGCAGTGGCGTAGTCTTGGCTCATTGCAACTTCCGCCTCCTGGATTCAAGTGATTCTCTGCCTCAGTCTCCCAAGTAGCTGGGATTACAGGTGGCCACGATGTCCAGTTAATTTTTGTATTTTTAGTAGAGATGGGGTTTCACCATCTTGGCCAGGCTGGTCTTGAACTCCTGACCTCATGATCCATCCACCTTGACCTCCCAAAGTGCTGGGATTACAGGCGTGAGCCACCATGCCCGACCCCCAGTTGAGTTTTTAACTTGCTGAATGCAGTTGAGTAGCCACTTCGCCGCTCTAGGATTCTGTAGAACTGCTGAAAAAAATTAGGCAGTTGGTCTGAGTGTCAATTTTCTTTTAAGGCTCTGACCTTCTTTCAATATATGGCTCTCACAACTTTCCCATGAGTGAAAATGAAGAACATTTGTGTCTTTGGATGTTCCCATTCATAGCTTGAGGGTGGGGAGAGAGGAAGACGGAAGTTGGGATTCATCAAGAAGTCAACATCATAGAAGTCTGAATTCGGTGTCCCATCAGAAGATAACTTACCTTGGAGAAACCTAGTCCACATGACTGAGATTTCCATCTCTTTTGGGTACTAGAACTGCTGATTTGAGAGCATTTTGACTCTTTTGTTTAACAGGCATTTTATAGATTCAGAGACCTCTTAGAATAAAGTGTTGGGTGATTCCTGCCATGGTTTGCTTTTCCCTAAGGTTTCAAGAGGAAGATCACTTCTTGTGTTAGTTCAGGGAATGCCTCGATATAATCTTTGACTCCTGTCATATGAACCTGGACTTTTCAAGTTTCCTTGAAGTTAACCATGTAAAGCCCAAGAGAAATCTAAGCTGAGTTCTGTGAAGCTGTCGTGTGACTCATGGTCCTCTGCTGGGGAAGGCATCGTTCACTTTTGTGTGACTCTGGTGTTACTAAGTCCCTGACATCTGTGGAAGCGTCCTGAGTCATCACCCCCTCTCCCATTATCAGATTGTGGGAGGAAAAGGCAGTGAAGTGGAGGAAAAGTAGGGCCATGGCTGCAAGATGGGTCTTTTTAAATTTCCTTCTCAGCTCATTCACCGCTGGTGTGCGCAGGAGCTTAGGAGGAGCATGCCTGGGCTTCCCTGTGCCTCCTCCTGTGAAACTATGTACAGAGCAGGCTCCAAACTTGTTTTCCTTGGGTGTGCTGGGGCCATCCAGCTCACCTGTTCTGTGTGAATTGACTGGTGAGAGCTACGGTTTTGCTCTGAGTCAGATCTGCACACAAAACGACCTGTTCATTTTCTGAATGTTTCTCTACTCTTCATTGCATGTTTGCACTTAACCAAGAGATCTAATCAGTTACAAATCCTACTTGTCGTAGTTCCTCCGAGGATTCCCATTATTTTCTTTAAAGGATTTAAAAATCATTTACAAAAATTTAGATAGCTAAGTAATTGTTTTTATTTTCTTTTTGAAACCAAAACCCCCTAAAATGTCCATTTTATTTCTGGATGTTGCTTGAAGGGGTCTGTTTATAGGCTAAATTGGAGAAACCTGGGAAAATGTGACTTCTGTATGAACATACTCAGCTTCAATTGTAAGAAACTGAGCAGCAGTAGACGTCACATTAGTCCACATGACTAGGGACAGACAGTTTTACGATAGATCAGTCATGTCTATATCTAGGCAAAGACAGTTGCTTAAGGAATAATAAACTATCTACTTATAGGTCTTGAGTCCAAAGTCAGCTCTTAGGGCTTCAACAGCGTTACTGGCTCAGTTTAATTTAATTAGGTACATTAATAAGCAAGCTTTGCTCCACATGTAACTGTTTTGAATACCGAATGTAAAGAACCTGGGTTTCTTCTCTTGTGTAAGAATGCCTCAACCTAGAGTCCCTACAGTGTGTAACTTTCCTTCAGTGTTTGCAAATACTCCAATCTACATTTGAACAATTTTTCTATCACCTGCCCTGTGTATGGTGGAGATATCTAACACAATATGAGGTGTAATACGGATGTTTTTAAAGCAAATGAGAGATGATTGCAGAGTGGAAATTTGTATACTTTAATAGCCTCTGGGCCACCTTCAGAGACCAGCTTGTTTTACTTTCTTGCAGTCTGTCATCATTTCCTGGCTCTAGATGACTGCCAGCACCTTCCCTAATGTGTAGGGATGTCTACGTCCCCCCTGCAGTCTCACCTGTCTAGTTAGGCTGATTCTGCAGTTCCAGAGCTTCTCTCTATCTCATTCCAAAATACATTAAACAAAAACAGACAACCAAAACGATGCTGAGAATAGGAACACTTTTCTTTTCCATCCAATCTGTCATTATTTGTAGCCTATGGGAATGACATGTGAAGTGTTTACTTTATAAAGACAATATTTTACAGAAGCACATGGGATCTGCACACATCGAAGGTTACATATCTTTATTTTACAGTGTGTCACATTTTATGTATGTTAAATTCCTTTTTTGTGGCCGGGCGCGGTGGCTCAAGCCTGTAATCCCAGCACTTTGGGAGGCCGAGACGGGTGGATCACGAGGTCAGGAGATCGAGACCATCCTGGCTAACAGGGTGAAACCCCGTCTCTACTAAAAAATACAAAAAACTAGCCGGGCAAGGTGGCGGGCGCCTGTAGTCCCAGCTACTCGGGAGGCTGAGGCAGGAGAATGGCGTAAACCCGGGAGGCAGAGCTTGCAGTGAGCTGAGATCCGGCCACTGCACTCCAGCCTGGGCGACAGAGCCAGAAAAAAAAAAAAAAAAAAAAAAAAAAAATTCCTTTTTTGTTTACCTCCTTGCTTTGTCATAGATACTTATTTTTATTATTGATTCCTATATATATGTTTTAAGAATTTTATTTTCTGGGGAACTGAACGAGTGCTTTTTCAAACTCTGGCACTGAATTATTTCCGTCATTTTTTATAAGGCTAATGTAGAGAAAAACTGCTTCCGGGCTTATCTTCAAGAGGGCAAGTTGGGAGCATTTTATATCAGGGAATTTGCTCAAGAATGTTGTGGTGGGAGAAACCATGCATATAAGGAATGAAGATTTCTTCTATGTGATGTGCAACTGACACCTTCCTCATCACTCTGCAGGAAGGAATCACTTAATAGCCTGTATTTTAATTTGCTTTCCTGTTTGTTTGCTTTTCAGAATGAAGTAGGAAAGACAATACATGTTTAGGAAATGGGCTCCAAAATTTTTAAAAGCAGTGAGGGAGGTAATTTTCATGTTTCAACTCCATTGTAATTAGAGAAGTCTAACTTGGATGCATTAGGACTTTATTGTGTGAAGTATCTTTTAAGGATAATGATTTTTACTCAGTGATTTTTCTAAGAAAAAGTGCTATTAAGTTTTTTTTCTTTTTAGGAATGATAAATTGCTGAGTTTAAGTTAGAGGTAATAAGTTTTTAAATAACTGGTGCATTATTAAACATATTCTTTAGTGGTGCATTATTAGACATATCCAAATATGTTTAATATTCAAATATTTAATATTTAATTGAATATTTAATATTCAAATATGTTTAATATTCACATATTAGTCACATATTAAACATATTCATATATTAAAATAATTGGTGCATTATTAAACATATTCAAGTAAGGTTGACCCTCTTATCTACGGTGGACTGGTTCTAGGACCTTGCAAGGATCTGCAGTTGTTCAAATCCCAGATACAAAATGCCTTAGCACAGCCAGCCTTCATATCTGCAGATTAGAAACTCACAGATAAGGAGTGCTGACTACAATCTCAGTTTAACATTCCTCATGGTAAATGTGATTTTCTTCTTTAGAAATGAGAAAACCAAGGTTCAGAGGTGGCCATCCCTGCTACGTTGCCTGTTCATGACAAAACCAGGCATCAAGTCCATATTAATATAGCAACCAAGATAGTACTTGTTGCATAATTAGGATGTTTCCATTTTGTGAACTTCCAGGGGTAGGCAGAAGTTGTTGTAACTAATACCAGTATGGAAGAAATTCTACTAGTGACCAACTACCAGTTAAGGATGTTTCAATGGATGCTTTTATTTCATGAATGACTAGGCCAGATGATTTAAAAGATTCATTTTATTACTATTAAATTGTGATGAAATTACTGGTAGTTTCAACCAACAAGCATTTGTCATTGGTCTGTGATATGGGTTGGCTGTGTCCCCACCCAAATCTCATCTTTAATTGTAGCTCCCATAATCCCTGCATGTCATAGGAGGGATTGGGTAGGAGGTAACTGAATCATGGGGCCGAGTTTTCCTGTGTTGGTCTTGTGATAGTGAATAAGTCTCATGAGATGTGATTGTATGATAAAGAGGAGTCCCCTGCATGCGTTCTCTTGTCTGCCACCATGTAAGACATGCCTTTGCTCCTCCTTCATCTTCTGCCATGATTGCGAGGACTCCCCAGCCATGTGGAACTGTGAGTCAATTAAACCTCTTTTTCTTTATCAATTACCCAGTCTTGGGTATTTCTTCATAGCAGTATGAAAATGGACTAATACATTCTGACTTTAATTCATGTCTGTAAGTCTCAAGTGAACCCTCAAGAAAACCTAAAAATACCACTACCTTCTCCCATTGCTCAAAAACAACTATTTCAGCCTTTTTCTCTTTAAACCTTTACACTTGGATGATGATCTTGTTTCACACTGCACTGAGAAATTAGTTAGAAATGATTAGAAGGAATTGCTCTTATTTTATAACTTTTGAATCTACCAATCTACCTTCATCTATATTCACTCTCTCTGCTTTCACTTCCTCCTTTTATATAATCTCTTCACTTGTATTATAAATTCCATTTCCTTATTCTTTCAAGCTTATAATTAAGCCCTTCCTTCCTTGAAAGTTCATAATCTTCCTTCAACATCTTCTTATCAACACACAAACATGCTCTAGTATTTCCTATACTGAAATATACAAATGATAGAATTTGACCCCCTACACCATTCCCTCTTAACAGGAAGGCTCTATTCTTAGGTCTCCTCACAGTAAAATACTTCTCCAGTTCACTGTAATTAAGAGCTTAATTTCAGCCCCCTTTTCCTTCCTGGACTTACTCCTGTGCTCTGCTCACACATCTGTCTGAAATTACTCCCTCAAGGTTATTGTATTAGCATATCCTCATACTGCTAATAAAGAAATGCCTAAGACTGGGCAATTTATAAAGAAAAAGAGGTTTAGTGGACTCACAGTTCCACATGGCTGGCAAGGCTTCAAAATCATGGTGGAAGATGAAGCCAGAGCAAAGACTCGTCTTACATGGTGGCAGACAAGAGAGTCTGTGCAGGGGAATTCCCCTTTATCAAACCATTAGATCTCATGAGACTTACTCACTATCAAGAGAACAGCATGGGACAGACCTGCCCCCATGATTCAATTACTTCCATCCAGGTTCTTCCTATGACACCTGGGAATTATGGGAGCTAAATTCAAGATCAGATTTGGGTGGGGACACAGCCAAACCATATCAGTCATCCATCACGAACTGGCTGGATCCCATGTGTTGCTCTGTCTTGGTCTTCATCGACCAAATTGCAGCAATCAGCACCACGGACAACTCCTTCCTTTTTGAAGCACTCTCCTCTCCATGACATTCTCCCAGGTTTGCCTCATTCCACAGTGGCTTTTCCTTTATTCTGTCTTTACTGATTGGGCTGACTTTTCTCCTCTGGTAGAGTTTCTGTGTTGGCATCCCTTAGGTCTCAATTGCTATATGTAGGCTCTGCTTACCGAAATACATTCTGTAGAATGTATAACCCCAATTTTGTGTCTTGGTGGTAACTTCCTTCACTGAACTCTGAACTCAGGTAGACAAAGTCCTGCTCAGTGTCACCATATGAGTGTGTAGCATGCGTTTCAAACTAACATGGTTGAAACAGTACTCTTGGTTTCTCTAAATCTTGACCCAACCTTACTTCTTCTCCTGTTACTCCATTTTAACCTCTTCTTTTTGTTGGATATGAAGTGAGTTCTATTTACTAAAAGAAAATTACAAAATATCATATACTTAATATAGAAAATAAGATCCACAAATCTGTAAATAACCATCATCAATGTGTTGGTTTAGATCCTTCCAGGTGCTTTTCTATGCACTTTCACTAAAAAACTGGTTTCTTATTGGCTATGATTCTTTCAGTTTCAAAACACAGAAGGTTAAGTCAAACTCTTCTAAGTAGAAAATGAATTCACTCCCTCATACAACTGAAAAGCCCAGTGGGTGACACTGCTAATTACAGGGGCTCAAACCAGGTTGGCTCACAACATGACATGGCAATGATGGCCTCTTTCAAGAAGATGGACTGGCTTTAGTTGAAAATCTCCCAGCAAAAGAGAATGCTGTTTTCCTGTAAGCACCAGCAGAAACACCAGGGAGGGCTCTCGTTGGTCCAGCAGGATTACAAGCTCACTCCTGAGCTGATCACGGTGGCAGGGGGATACCCCACTTGGTAAAGTGCTTTGCCCCAAACCCCATGCCACCCACAGGACTAGGAAAAGAGGGAGAGGGAGTTCCCTCAAGGAAATGGTGAGCAGACAAAAAAGTCCATCTGAGCAATCATACCACAATAATATTTCTACACTGTCTCTCTCATTAAGCAAGATATCAGAAATGTCTTTCAGTGTCAATAAGTATACCTTTAGTAACAGCAGTTTCAATGATTGAACTGTGGTCAGATATGTGGAAGTTTAATAATGTAACCACTCCTTGCTGATAAACATTTAGGTTGTTTCCAGTTTTCTTCAAGACATTCAATAGCACAGGAATATCCTTTTAATGAAATATTTGCACACACACATTGAATTCACTATTACCATGCTTAAATATTTTTAAGAAATGGAATCTGAATCAAAAGGCACATGTGTTTAATGCTGTTGGTAAATTTCATTAACTCACATTTCTAAAAATTATGCAAATGTACACTCCTACCAGCAAGATATGCAATTATGGGTTCTTTTCATCATATTCATAACAGCAAGGTTTCCTCATCTTCCAAGTATGTAAATCACTTGCTGCTTGTTTTTCCTTTGAATTCACATGATTAATTGTGAGGAATGATTAATTTTTTATTCCTACTGTCCATGCTATATTCTCCAGCAGTATAGCATAGGCTGCAAGCCAGCTGAAGCTATAATAATAATTAGATAAGGAATGTATATTAGTCTTTTTTCACCCTGCTGATAAAGTCATACCCAAGACAGAAGAAAAAGAGGTTTAATGGACTTACAGTTCCACATGACTGGAGAGGCCTCACAATCATGGTGGAAAGCAAGGAAGAGCAAGTCATGTCTTACATGGATGGCAGCAGGTAAAGAGAGCAGAGCTTGTGCAGGGAAATGCTCCTTTTTAAAACCATCAGACCTCATGAGACTTACTCGCTATCATGAGAACAGCACAGGAAAGACCTGCCCCCATGATTCAATTACCTCCTACTGGGCCCCTCCCACAACACGTGGGAATTCAAGAAGCGATTTGGGTGGGGACACATTCAAACCATATCGGAATGATAATTGTCATTTGCTGAGTATTTACAAAGGACAAGCATCGTATCTAACCATCACCATTGTCACCTCATTTCCACATGACCTCCTGTTTAACCACTTCCCCAACTTCACCCTCATCCTCACACTGCATGGGGTCCCATAGGTCTTTTTCCCCTCAATTATGCTTAGTTTGTTCTTAAGCCATTTGCTTTTCTTGACCCTTCTTTTGGAATAATCTGCCCTGAGCATCTGCACAGCCACCACCTTGATATTATCCTAATTTCTATTTCATTATCAGTTTCAAAAGGAAGCCTTATTTCATTGCCTAATCTAAAGCAGGCCCTGCCTCCCCCAACCCAGCCGTGTTCCCTCACTTTGTTTCATGGTCTTCTCAGCACTTCTGACTGTCTGAAATCATCTTGGCCATTTACTTGTGTTCTGATTGTCTGTTTCTCCCACTAGAACATTAGTAGGAGCTTGTGCCGTCTACTCCTAAAGGCCAGCACCTAGAGCCCTTCTTCTTCAGCCCCTGATACATGTCTATCACACAGGTTAGCACATGAATGGATGACCTCAGTTACCTGGCTGGAAAATGCTGGATTCCACCTTGACTCATTTTTTCTTTTCATTAGGTTTATTCATTTGATTTCCTCTTCTTCATTCTCTTGCTTCATTCCTGTCCTCTCTTGCCACAGCACAAGTTTAATTTCACATCACTTCTGGACTGTTTTAATGCCTTACTCAATGCTTTAACTTTTTCAGTTTCTTTTTCTATTAGTTCTTTCTATAGATCACTGTGGAATTAATCTTTCCATAAAGGAGATAAAGAAAAATCTTGTTTATAAATAAAAACTAGTTATAGCTGTTTCTGTCTCTCCAGTGGAGGAAATTATATTAGTAGGGAAATAAAGTGGCACATGATTCCCTTCAGCAACAACTCACAGTGGTTGATTGGGGAGGGAGAAGGGAAACAGGGGCTTCTGAGAGCATCTGTCAACCTTTCTGTTCTGTCAAAGGGCGTAGTCTGAAGTCTATTTCTCTCCATTTGGCAGGCAAATGATTAGGTGTTGAATATGCAAAGTCAAGTCAAGAGCCCGGCAGGAGATGGGAAACAAAATTCTTTGCATCATAAACTGAGGGTAATCAAGTTTATAGAGAAAACCTGAAGGAGAGGGAGCTGATTATAGAAAACAGAAAGTTTGGAAGCAGGTGGTGCAGACTGTGAAACAGAAATAGAAGAGCCTTTGGTTGTCACAAATGTTCAATTGAAGTCAGCAGCACCCACAAATGCGCTGGATGCTGGAAGCTTTGTAGCCAAGGTACAGGGGAGGGATCCCTATTCAGCAGAGGTGCAGCAGTGCAGAATGAGGAAATAATATGTTAGTCAACGAGATGCAATTATTAAGTACACTCAGCTCATACATGACAAGAAAAATGCCAGTCAACCCCCACTTCTTGATCACTGAATTTCATCCCATGAGGAGTAGCATTGGAGTCCATTTCATTTGGAATTCTGCAAGTTGGATGTCAAGGTTGACATCTGGGACATGTTTTGAAAAGGTGCTTCCCACCAGTAAATCATCTCCTGGGCAATATTTGGTGGCTTCTCTGCAGGTAGACGAAGTACAGACTTAGCCCCACACTCAAGAACCTTCACGCTCCGACCCTCACCTATCTTTGCAAACTAATTTCCAAAACCTGCCGCATGTGAGCCATTGTCTCTACATGGAAACGGCCAAGGCTAAGCCATACTCTTTTTTTTTTTTTTTTTTTGGTACTGTGTTTTGAATCCCCTTTAGAATGATGACAAGTTTCAGGCCCATCTCAAGGAAAACATGGTGACAGACATTTAGTAGATAAAGCTTATCTGTAAAGGAGAAAGCTTAAGGACAACACACATTTTTTTCACTATTTGAAGAATACTGAGTAGGAGCAAAGTGGTCAAAATGTTTGTAGCTCCCAAGGGTAACTGAGACCTCTGGGTGAAATGTAAAAGAAAGTCAATTTTGAAGACATGCAGACAGACCATTTTAACAACAGAATTGGAATAAGCTGACTCACGACGCAAGTTTCCTGACTGGAGATGTCCACACGCACAGGTAACTCCAGATAGGGATAGTACCTCCGAGCACAGGCAGTTGTCATAGCCTCCATGAAAAGCCCTTTCAAACTCTAAGGGCATATGGTTACAGAATGGCCCAGTTATTCTTGCAGTTTTTCTTGTCAATATTTTAGTTTTCCCTCTCTAAACCTTTATGGATGATCTTGCTTGTACCAATCTTCTGTTTTGTTTTTAGTTACCTTTTCGTGTGCCTCTCCGGTATTCTCAATTAGACTGGAAGTGCACTGAGGCCAGGGACTGTATTTTATTCTCTGCATCTGAAGTGCCTGGTAGAGGCCCCATTCCCACCACCTGGTAACTACCTACTTTAGCCCAACTTCTGGTTTCCTTCAAGGTTGCTTATTCCAAGAATGTCCTTAGATAGGTAGCCCTTTTACATTTATGAAAGAAAGTGATGAAATTAAATAATTCACCTAGGGTATTAACGTTGGAAAATCTAGTGAATTTTGCCTTTTCAGTAACACTCCAGGAGGAAGTAATGTTTTAATCAAAAAGAACATTGCTATCTAACGAGGGAGTCTCAGACCCTGGTATAGGAGCTGGTGGATGATCCCGGAATCTGTAAAATCTGACGATGGCTGCTCCTTCATCTTGTTCAGAGACTAGTGCTATTCTCATTCATAATTCCATCCCCTCACACATTCTACTTTGCACAATTCTCTCTTCTATTTGATGGTTATGTAGTTAACATTTCCTTTTGTGGGCTGGTGTTATGTGTTCACAGTTACTGAGACTGAATTTAAAAACAGTCTTCTTTTCTCAGGAAATTGGACGAATGTCCATTTCCTGAGCCATTTCTCCTGGGAGATATTCAGACTGGCTAGATTGGAGGTCCTTCAAGTCCTCCGGTTTTATTGTGCGTGGAAGTCCTACCATAGTGACTCTGGTAACTTTCCAGATGTCAGACATCATGTGTTAGCTCTGCTGGAGTCTCTAGATCTTGCCCCAGATCTATTATCTAAAAACCTAAACAGGCTTTGCATGTTGCACTTGCCATAAAGTAGTTTTTAGGACTGGAGACTCTCTGGAAAACTGTGGCTTCTTGTGATGTCTTCTCCACAGCAACAGCCCTGCCTGCACGGCATTCTTCTGCTCGTCCTGTTTTGAAAAGCACACGCTCCCCTCTCAGTTGTTGGTGCTGTATTCATTACTCACTTTGGTTTTCTGTGTCTTACATGTTTGTGGATGGGCTTTAACAAAGAGCCATGTCTGTGACAAACCAAGTGTGTTTATCGGACTGAGCTAGCTCACACTCCATTCTGACCTCATCTAGTGTTCCTCCCTATCCTGCCAAGCCTGGAGCTAAAAACCACATTTCCCAGATCCCTTGCAAATCAGTTTGAATGAACAATTGGGTGGGAGGCTGGGCAGAAGCCCCCGGGTTGTGTCACGGATGCGGGTGGAGGCCTCAGCACCCCGATGTGACCCTGCTGAGGAGGAGGCTACCCTGCTCCCCACGGTTGGGCACCACTCTCCTGGGGTGAGGAGCCTTTGCTGCACCAGTGATTCAGGAAGCCACCTCATCCCTGCTGATAAGCCTCTGTTCGTTTAATCTGGCTGGAATGGTTCTTACTGTCAGCAATTGAACCTATACAATTAGAGATCATTAAAATTAATTAAATTTAATGAATAAACCAGTGAGCTGTATTTCAGTTTACAAATAAGTTTTCAATAAGTTTTCAGCACTTAAGAGTTTTTTCAGAGAAGCGCTTACCCATTTTGTAAAAGAAATATTTATTTCCCCAAACATGTCTGTTTCACAGAACCTGCATTACACGCTGGAAGCAGGCACGGGCTCTGAGGTCCATGTGTCAGACGCACCTCTAACTCCCACATGTTTTCGTTGTTTTCCACCCGAGCTAAGGGCAAGAAAAGCTTGGCTCAGAATTGCAGCCTGCTCTGTTCCAGGACAAGAAAAGTCAGAGCCAGAGGGTCTCCTCCTGGGCTTGGCTAGCCGCTGGGGATGAGAAAGCAGCATCCTCCACGTGCGGGCAGCACCCAGAGGCGGGAAGGAGCGGCCATCAGAGGCGGATCCAGCCCTGAAGACCCGCCGCCTTCCTCTTCCTCTTCCTCTTCCGAGGCCTGTGAGAGGAAGTGAGCCCCGCCCAAGAAGGCAGAGAACCTGCAAACTCCTGCTCTCAGTTTCTCCTCCTAAGGGGCTAGTTCTGCCATTTATTTAAAAGCCATGTGTATGGAGGTAGAATTGTTTACAGAGTAGAATTCATCCTTCTGAATGTGCAGGTCAGTGAGATGTGACAAATACGTTCAGCTGTGTAACCAGCACCACCATAGAGTTTCCTTGTGAGTCTTTGGAGTCCATTCTGTCCCCCAGCGCCAGCTCCTGGTGGCCACTGCTTGCTTTGCCCAGCGTGTCAGACAGATGGGCTCATACGGTATGTAGCCTCAGTGTCTGTCTTCCCCCATTTAATGACATAAGGCTTCTGAGATGGATGCATTTGCAGGAGGCAGTAGCTTATTGCTGCAGCAGTGCTCTGAGAGTGATGCATTTGCAGGAGGCAGTAGCTTATTGCTGCAGCAGTGCTCTGAGAGTGATGCATTTGCAGGAGGCAGTAGCTTATGGCTGCAGCAGTGCTGCAAGGGTGTGCGTGCTCTGATTTGTGTCTCCAGCTGCCAGCTGCTGGACCTTGGGGCTGTTTCTGGTTTTTTGGTTTTGTTTTTGGGTTTTGTTTTGTTTTTTTTTTTGAGATTATGAACAAAGCTATGGTAAACATTTGCCTGCAGGT
Organism: Mandrillus leucophaeus; assembly: GCF_000951045.1. Classification (NCBI taxonomy): domain Eukaryota; kingdom Metazoa; phylum Chordata; class Mammalia; order Primates; family Cercopithecidae; genus Mandrillus; species Mandrillus leucophaeus. The sequence continues at coordinate 2,924,406 of NW_012101587.1, read as the reverse complement.
TTTTTTTTTTTTTTCTTTCCACAGATCTTTTTATTTCTATTGGCAGAATGCCTATGGTAGATTGCCGAGTCAACACGGTGGGTGTCTGTTGAATTTTGAAGACACTTTCAAACTGTTTTCCAAAGTGTGTGTGTGATTTTTCACTCCCCACTGCAGTGTGTGAAGGTTTCAGCTGCTCTGCATTCTTGCTGGCTTTTGCTGTCAGCAGGTGTCTGGATTTTAACTTTTTAAATCAAAAAAAGCCATTTTAGTGGCTGTGTATTGATTTTCATTTTCTTAATAGCCGATGATGATGAGCAGCTTTCTGTGCATGCTCATTTGCTGCCTGTGTCTCCTCATTGGTGAAATGTCTACTGAAATATGTTGCCCCGCCTCCCCCCCACCTTTTTTTTTTTTTTTTTGAGACAGAGTCTCCCTCTGTTGCCCAGTCTGGAGGGCAATGGCACGATCTCAGCTCACTGCAACCTCGGCCTCCTGGGTTCATTCTCCTGCCTCAGCCTCCTGGGATTACAGGCATGCACCACCATGCCCATCTAATTTTTGTATTTTTCATAGAGATGGGGTTTCACCAGGTTGGTCAGGCTTGTTTCGAACTCCTGACCCAGTGATCCACCTGCCTCGGCCTCCCAAAGTGCTGGGATTACAGGCACGAGCTACCGCGCCCAGCCATGTTGCCCTTTTAAAATTGGATTGTTTGTCTTTCTGTTGAGTTGTAAGGCTTCTTTACATATATATATATATATGTCTTTTGGCTAAGTCCTTTATCAGGTATTTGTTTGCAAATGTTTTCACCCAGTCTTCTGACTTCTCATTTTATTAATAGTGTGCTCATTTATTAATTGAGTACTTTCTATAGTCCCACATTTTTTCCAGTATTGGCATACTATGAAGCATTTTTAAAAGTTTTAAAATAGTTGCTTTAAGGTCGAAGTATACATCTGTGCTAGTAAGAGTAAAGGCTTCTCATATTCTCATCATATCCTGTCTTCAAATGATATTTTACCACTTCATTTATAGTAAAATCTTAGATACTTTTTGCATGCTCTTTGTGTGATTCTTACATATTTTACTTCTACATATTAGTTGTTATATTCATTTTCATAGAAAATTACTGCTGCAACACCTTACCACAAAAATTAGGCAAATTTATTATCTTACAATTCTGGAGGCCAGAAGGTCTGCAAAAGTCTCCCTGAGCTGGAGTCCAGATGTTCACAGGGTGTGCCCCTTTCTGGAGGCTCCAGGGAAGAAGGTTTCCGGAGGCCATTGCATTCGTGACTACAGCCCCTTTGTCCACCTCCAGGACCAGTTAGGCCTCTGTTGCTGCCTGTTCTCCCATAGTCCCACCTCCCTGACCACAACCAGGAGACGGCTTCTGTTTTTAAGGCGCTTGTGGTTAGATTGAACCCCCCCGCAGATAAGCCAGGAAAACCTTCCCACCTCAAAGTCCTTAATTTAATCCCATCTGCCAAGTCCCCCTGCCATGGAAGATGATATAATTGAAGGTTTCAGGGTTTAGGATGTGGACATCTTTGGGGTCTATTATTCTGCCTAACACAATATATGAGAGACGGAATAATGTACTGTTACTGTTTTAGTGTTTGACCTCAGTTATATGTTTAAAGTGAATAAAAATTAAAACGTGTTTTAGATTTACCTGCATTTTACCATTTCCAGAGCTTCGTTTCTTTGTGTAATCCCAATGACCATTTGACATCACACTCCTCCCTGAAGCATTTTAGCATTTCGTGTACAGCAGAACTGCTGGTCATATATTTTCTCAGCTTCTCTTTTGGTCTGGAAAATCTTTATTTTACCTTTTCTGGGGAAGATATTTTCTGTGCGTATGAAATTCTCTCTGACAATCATTTTCTCTTTCATTATTTTAAAGATGGCCCTCTATTACCTTCTGGCTCGTGTCACTTCTGAGGAGAAGTGTGCTGAGATTCTCTTTGGTGTTCCTCTGTAAGCAACGTGTAATGCCCTTTCTCCTAGTTGCTTTCAAGATTTTCTCTTTATTTTTTCCCCTGGATGTCTGAGGGTATTTTTGTTTGTTGTTTTTCCTTCTCAAGCTATCTGGAGCTTCTGGGATCTGTGATCTTCTTTAATTCTGGAACATATTTCTTCTCTCCTGTTTATTCCTGTCTTTCTTCCTAGGGTATCGATTACACCTGTGTTAGACCAAGTGTAGTATCCCACTGGTTTCTTCTTCCTTATCCCCCACCCTTTTCTCACTTTTGTTCTTCTTTGTGTTTTAGTTCATATGACTTCTCTCAACCTAGCTTTAAGCTCACTGATTCTTTCCTCAGCTGTCTTCAGTGGGAAGACATAGGATACCCCTTTTCTCCTGTATCCATGAGGTAGTTTCTCTGCCCTCGGGAGAAAGGACAGGGGTGTAAAAAAAAAAAAAAAAAAACCTGATTTTATGGCCAGATGCCCAGGCTTGCCCAGTGCCAAGTCTGGACCAGCAGAACCAGAGGCCTCCTGCTCCAGCCTTTGCTTGACTGATTCTAGCACTGAGAAATCAGCAATGATGACTGAGCACCCTGCGAGGAGCCAGAGTGGAGGAAGACCTGGTCCATGCTGCAGGCATCTCCGGCCTGCAGAGAGAAAAGGGAGGCAGGGACACAAACCCTTTGGAACCCAATGCCTTTTGAATCCTCGCCCTGCTCTGAGCCCAAGGTAACCACAGTCCCCTGGCTTTCCACATCTTAAGCAGAAGCAAACCTCTAGAGCGTGACATGCTGTTTAAATAAATTGTGAGTGCCAAGACTAGCATTGCACAAAGAACTGTATGTCAGGATTCTGAAATCAATGTATGCATGCAGGGATTTTGTGGTACTTAAAGGCTTTAGATCCTGGGCCATTGACACTCCAGTTCCCAGTTAGTTGGTGTTTCTTCTTCTCTTGTTAAAATTTGAGCTTCAAATTCCCTTCTCATTATCTTTTCTTTTCTGAGATTCCCAAATGAGCAAAAAAAATTTTAAAAATGTCATGGACTTTAACATATGAAAGGTCAGTAAAATGTATTTATTAGATGAATGTCCCAGACATAATAATTTTCTCTTTTTCCTTTAACGAAAATGTCAACTCACTTTGTGGTTATTTGGGAAGTAAATAATAGATTACTTCTCAATAATGTTATGATACAATCATTTAAAGGAAAAGCAACCACATAGGTTCAATAAACTTGGCATATATAGGTAAAATGACTATTATCCTAAATTTCCTTCGTCAAAAGAAAATTTTATCTTAATGGAGTAAAACATAAGAAAGCCTTACTAGCAGAATAAAGCAGGTGGCTTAATCAATAATCTGGAGACCTTAATGATAGTCTCCTTTTCCCCAAGGGCTTTTTTGAAACTAGAATTGTGTTTGAACTATGTATATGTCCTTGTCATTTAATACTAAGATTATTTTATCACACTTCTGTGTGCAGGTTTTCTGAGCTGCATTACTTTTCTAATTACACTTATTATCTGCGCATAATTTAGGCCAAATTTGAAGCACTTTTCAACTTACAATTTCTAGATAATTGCTGGCAGTGCATGATCTACGAATGAGTTGGGTTTTGACAGTCCAGAGTGAGGTGAGTTGTGTAGTTTTGACTATGTCCTAGGAAAAAAATATTATATGATGGTTCTGTCTCTAGGCCTTCCAACAACAGCTTTTTTTTTTTTTTTTTTTTTTTTTGCATTTTTAAATTATACTTTAAGTTCTGGGATATATGTGGAGAATGTGCAGGTTTGTTACATAGGTATACACATGCCATGCTGGTCTCCTCCACCTCAACACCCACGCCAAACCCTGGCAGGAAAGGAGCTCTTTCTCTCTGCTGATGGGCACCCGAGTCCTCAAGTTCGCCTGGAGAAATGCTGGCCCTCTTATTTTCCTGAATGTCGACAGATAACGTTTAGAAGAGATCTTGAGGTGCCTCCATGTCCTTCTTAGCCTAGAGGGAGGGGAAGGTGAAGGAGAGTCCATTTTTTACAGTAGGAGTACAAAGAAGAAACAGGGAATAACACTCAGATTCTTAGGATTTTGCAGCAAGACAATAGGCCGGAGGGAGAAGGGGGTCATTTGAGTTCCGTTCGATTCCCACTAAGTGCATCCCTGACCAAGCCCAGGACCCACATTCATGGTCCTGCTTCCCACTTCACACCCCGACCAAGCCCAGGACCCACGCTTATGGCTCTGCTCCCCACCTCACACCCCGACCAAGCCCAGGACCCATACTCATGGCCCTGCTCCCCACCTCACACCCCAGCTGCAGCATCTGAGGGGAGGGGCAGGACAAGGTGGCAGAGACGGGGCATTTTCACCCAAAGAAGACCAAAAACAGCCAAAGGGATGGTTTAAATACCTGTCTTTTCTATTTTTTCACTGACTCCATGGTAACAAACAGATTTTGCAGTAAGAACCAACATACACACACCCCTGAAACATATTTCATCAAATAATACTGACATTATGTGTGGCACACGCTGATATTTTCTATTCTATTCTCTCTTTCTTTTTTTAAAAACAAATGATAATGAAAACCCACTAAGCTAAGGGTCGTGACCAGCTGACAGGTAACACCCTTCGGTTTGGAAATACTGATTTAAATTTTGGCTTGCTCTAAGCTATAATTCACATTTGACATTTAGATCATATTTTTCCCCTACTGAACTCTCAAGTGGGAACTGAGAGGCAGTACTTAATAAATACAGAGAAAAAGAAGGAAAGAAAATTGATATTTACAACATAACCAAGTTTTAGCGTGAGTTAAAAAAGCGGGTTTTTGTGATGAAAATCTTCTAAAATTGTGGCAATGGTTGCACACATCTGTGAATGCACTGAAAACCATTGAATTGTACATTTTAAATGAGGGCATCGTTGCTCTGTGAGTTATATCTCAACAAAGCCATGAAAATAAGCAAACGAGAACAAACAGTTCTGTCCTAGGCCCTGCGAGGCCTCTTTCTAAGCCCGGCCGCGCGTCCATCTGGGCCATTAAACTCCTCAAGGCGCTGATGACCTTTTGTTTAAGAGATACTGTTGTTTCTTGTCAGGCACTGATGTACTTCTGCTTCCTTACCGGGGTAAAATTTAAAGACAATAACACTGATGATTTTAAGTGTGCATTTAAAAAAAGTTTTGACAAATGTATAAACGTGTGTAACAACCACCCCAATCAATACATAACGCATTTCCATCGCCCCAGCAGGTTTCCTTGGTCCCCTTTCAAATCCCTCCCCAGTTTCTGATTTTAGGGCTGTGCTCTGCCTCGCTGGGAGCCCCACCCAGGGAGGTGGAGTCCTGTGGGTGCTGCTTGCAGGGCAGTTCCTCATTTCGTGGCTGGAACATCTTCTGCGTTGTCCCTGCGTTTTGTAACTCTCCAGTGTCTTCAAGCAGTTATTCTTCAGATGTATTTTTCCAGAGTGTTACATTGCTGTCAGCAAGTGAGTAGTTCTATAGGAGCAATTCTAGCAATAGGGGGCACTAGAACAAAAACTTGTTTTTGATTTTGTCTCCAGAAGTCTCTGAAAATTCCTTAGGACATCCTTACATTTAATATATTTTGAAAAGTTACTCTCTATCAAGCTAAAAATGAACCACTGTTACAATTTTCATCTCCGATTATGCTCAGCTAGTTTATTCAACCAGTCTCCTTAGAGTTTGCTCCATAGTAAAAATATGTAATCTAAGCAAAATAATAAAAATATGACTAGCCTAAAAGGTATGCTTCCCATTATCCTACAGTATTTAACTATGCACATATCCTCTTGCTGATAGCCACATGCCTACAGTATTTAGATATTATAAGTAAAATCTCGAAACAGGTGCAACCACTGATCTGAATTGCCTCATAGCAGTGCCTCTCAGTGGAGGGTCACTCTCGCGTAGGGCACTTCAGCGGGGTCCAGAGGCCACGCAGACTGTTGTGCCTGGGAAGGGCCTTCTGCGGGCTGTAGTGGGTGGGGATGGGGATGCTGCCAAGCATCTCTCAATGATCAGAAAGGCACCCAGCACCACACGATCGTCCAGAAGCAATGTCTGCAGCGCCACAAGTCAGAGACCCGCTGTGTCCTCTAAGTGCAAATTCTCTCATGTAATAGACTATTGGGAGTGGGCTAGCGGGCAGTAAAATACTGCAGCTAAAAGTAAAAAATGCCACCCTTCAAATCCATACTAGTTACCAGTGTTTGGATTCTTGACAAAATGCTTAAATTCTTTTTTTTTTTTTTGGAGACAGGGTTCCCCTCTTGTCACCCAGGCTGGAGTGCAGTGGCGCGATCTCAGCTCACTGCAACCTCCACCTCCCGGGTTCAAGCAATTCTCCTGCCTCAGCCTCCTGAGCAGCTGGGATTACAGGCACCTGCCATCACGCCCAGCTAATTTTTGTGTTTTTTGGTAGAGATGCGGTTTCACCATGTTGACCAGGCTGGTCTTGAACTCCTGACCTCAGGTGATCCACCCTCCTCGGCCTCCCAAAGTGCTGGGATTACAGGCGTGAGCCACTGCACCTGGCCCAAATGCTTCAATTCTTAAAGCTTCCTTTCTTATTTTTTGTAGTATTTTATTTTTATAGAAGCTGCAATGTCTTTATTTTCATTATTTACAAAATATTAAGAAATAGTTTATATATTTTAGGTGTACAATATGATGTTTTGATATACATTTTCATCCGTAAATTTGGAGTAAGGATACCAGCGTCATGAGGACTAAAAATAACATTTGTCTTCGCACACAGCCCAACTCAACATGGTTTTGGCGTCTTGTCTAACACATACCGCAAGTAAGACTCACGTGGGGCCGGGCGGCCACAGTCAGGATCTGTCGCTCCCAGACTGGCCGCCCCCTTTCCATGAACATTGTGCTTGCGGATTCACAGAAGCCCATTCCGCGGGGCTGCACGCGCTGCTCAGTAACGGGGCTGGTTTGCTTCGTTTCACGGGGGACTCCCTAGAGCTTGGAATGGTGCCTGGAACACAGCAGCGCTCAAAGAACAAACACCGTGGGGTCTCTTCTTAGGTGCCATTGGCATGATACAGAGAATAACCAACTGACGACACTCCGGTGAATTTTTGTTTACAATGTTTATTTTACAATACATTTTTATTTTACAACTTTATTCACACTTCACGATTTTCTGTTGTGTGTAATCTAACCTCACAGAAGTTTTGTGTGGACGAGTCTTCACCTCTCCTGTGTGTACATCTGGGAGTGGCGCTGCTGGGTGGTGGGCTGGGTTTCTGTTGAGCGTTCTGAGGACCTGCCGGGTTTTTTCTGGCGACCAGCCCTGCAAGGTGTTTGTGACCTGCCCCCGTCCTGGGCAGCCCTGGTTATTTTCTTTTAGCCAGACTGCCTGTGGACCATTCCATACGAATAGTCCAATTAACATATGTGAATGTATTATCACATTAATAGGTTAAGAAATTGGCACCCTCATAACAGTCACTCACATTCCCCGTCTGCTCCTCCCGGCGTCTGTCCCACCTGAGCTGGTTCTCCTGCTGGCTTTGTCGCTTCGGGCCCTGCTGTTCCTGCAATGCAGGTGCCGTGCGCTTTCTGTTGAAAGCTGGACATCGAGCCATAGGAAATGGAGAGAACAGGACCTTCCGGTGATGATTTGTGCCAGCCTGGTTAGCATCTGGGCTTTGCTCATCACTTGCCTGTGGCACCTAATCCAGGTGCACCCCGGTGAGCTTGTTCTTCTCTATCTGGACTGTGAGTCTGTGTCTCTCAGCTCTTGTGGCTGTAATCACAGTTACTACCCTGGAATCCTGCTGTGGTGGTGCTAACGTCTGGGGAAGGAGGAACACCCTGTAACCTTAGGATTGAGTCTCAGGCTCACCTCGCCCCGCCCCGGTGTCTTGGGGCCACGGCTCTTCCTGTTCCTCCAGCGGCACTGACGTTATGCCCGTGTTGCTGCTGCTTCCCCGGCAGATGCCTCCCAGTGTTTCCTGACACTCCGCCCTGCAGTCTGTGCTTCCTACGGTGCCCCTCAGGTGGCACAGGAATGCTGGGGGGGCAGGAGCGGGAGGAATTCTTTTCCCCCAGCAGGGATAAGACTCTGGCACAGTATTTCCCTCTGGAGGGAGGGCCTTTGGTATATGGAAGAAGGCTCTGGGTGTATTTCAAAATGATTGCTTTTTCCTCCACCGGTGGTGCCATGAGGGTCTCTCTCTTGGATTGTTACTGTGAGCACCCACTGGGTTCTTCAAGGTAAGGCCGTGAAAGTGCAGAGGATCCCGTAGCTCTGCAGCCCCACCCTGCAGCCTCCAGATAGTCCACACTGGCCTCCAGGGGTTCATGAGCACCACCATTGGAGGGTTCCGGTGAGCTTCAGTGGCTCCTGCTCCAGATCAGTGGTCTCAACCCTGACTTTCTGCAGGAGCCTGTCTGCAGATTTGGGGTTGAAGTGTGCATTCTGACCTCTGTTTCCTGATGGTCTGATCGTCAGTTTGTTCACTTTCCTTTTGTGGATGGGAGTGACAGCCTTCACGTCTCCACATTTTTGAGCAGAAACCAAAAGGCTTCTGATGTAGCTTGGATGTGTGTCCCCTCCAAATCTCATGTTGAATGTGAGCCCCGGTGTTGGAAATGGGGTCGGGGGGAGGTGTGAGTCACGGGGCGGATCCCTCCTGAATGGCTTGGTGCTGCCCTTGAGGTAAGAAGTGAGTTCTCTACCAGTTCACAGGGAGTGCTGGTTGTTAGAAGAACCTGGCAACTCCTAACCCCTTTCTCTGCTCCGTCTCCTGCCATATGATATGCCTGCTCCCCCTTCACCGTCCACCATGAATGAAGCTTCCTGAGGCATCACTGGGAGTTGAGCAGGTGCTGGAGCTATGCTTGCACAGCCTGCAGAACTGTGAGCCAAATAAAACTCATTTTCTTTATAAACTGGCCAATTTCAGGTAGTCCTTATAGCAACACGAAACACACGAACACAGATCCTTCTTTCTTTAGAGGATGACTCAGGTACGTTCTGCCCTAACATTTAGAAATGTCTGCCAGTGGTGCCCCGGTCTCCAATCTTCTTGATGTCTCCTGAATTTGAGTACTTAAAACCCCACACTTCTGTTTGCTTCAGGCCTCTGTGTCTGGGCATTTGGCATTCCAGTGTTGAATTGAATGTGGGCTCTGTCTGGCAGACAGCTCGGCTCTATGGGGTCCTGGAGTCTCTTGACTGTAACAGGCAATCTTCACGGTGCAGCCTGGTCTTCTCCGCGCGTCCATTCTCCCTCCTTGGTAGGACCCCGGACTGTTTTCTTCTTCTGCCAGTGTTGGGGGTGCCTCCAAGTGCTTATCTCCAGGGCCCAGTGGAACCCCAAGTCTTCCACCACCAGCTCCTCATGCCCCATCTTCCTTCTCTGCTTTGGTGACTCAGATGAAAGCTGAACCATCCTGTGTGCCAAGAGCTTCCCCACCCAGCAGGACTTAGCTGATTTTCTCTAGAGACACATTTTTCAGGCTCGTTGAGTAAAATAGTAAAGAAAACAGCTTATATTGGTGGGATCTACATCGGACCATTCAACTCCATGCTGAAGTCCTTCCACCATTGAGTTAGCCTGCTTGGCCCAGGCATGAAAAATAGCACACAAGCTCCCTGGCCAGAGGCAGGAGTCCAGTCCCCTCTCTGGGCAGGAACTTGCCTGCTGCATGTACTGAGTGCTCCATACACGCACTCAGCTCCAGGTTCCTGCAGGAGCCTCCTCAGCCCCAGAAAGGAGTCTCCAGTGTGACAGCTCCAGATCTCACCACTACACAGGTAGAATTTCTGTAAGAAATGGGGATGCATTGGCTGTCGGAAGTAAAGGGCTACTGTGTCCCCACCCCATGCACGGATGGAACTTTTGGCATAAAAACTCTGAGTTCCCTGTGAAAGACCCTATTTGAAAAACGTGCTGTTGGGATTTTCCTTTTTCTGCAATCTCTCCTGTGTGTTGGTGTGATAATAGGAGAGTGTTTCTCCCACTTGAATTATTTGCCTGTCCTCCTTGGAAAGTCAATGGTGAACTAAGGTGGACATACAAAGAGAGAGAGACGGCCGGGGTGGTTGGTGAACTGCTAATGGCATGAGTTTTCCCCGTAATTCACCACTCCCTCCTCTGAGTCTTTCTTTCTTGCCCTCTGCTTTCCATTTGAGTGAAAAAAATCTCAAGACTCAAAGTCTGTGTTGGGGTCAGAGCACTTTGCTTGCATGAGCATGATTCTTATAGGCAAAGAAAAGCTGTACAGTATGCTCCCATACGTCAGGAAACCACACTGGGATCTGTGCCCCAGTCGATCCACGTTCATTTCCTTCAAGGAGAACTGAACGAGGAAAGAGGACATCAGCGTGGTTCAGGTACCTGCAGCCAGGTGCCAGGTGTGCGTCCTGTTTCCACTATCCACCAGCAGCGTGACTTTGGCAAGTTACTTCCATTTGTACCCTCACTACTGTCCTTTGTAAAATCCTGGTAATGACTGTAACTGTTTTGTAGAGTCCGTGTGAGGACCCACGGCTGGTACATACAGCACAGCACAGCTTGGGTGCTGCATACAGCAAGGGTTCAGCACATTCATCCTTCCCTCTGCCCTGCTCCTTTTAAAGGGGGAGCTCACCTGTCTTAGTAGCCTAGTTAAGGACTTGAAGGTTCTAACCCCTAGACTAGTAAATTTTCCTCTCATTTCATTTTGGTCAATAATGTCCTCCCCAAATCCTCTGCCTTGTAGTAAGACCATGGAGCTTCCTCTCCACCTCCTCCAGTGCCTCCAGTGGGAGTGCTGGTTTTCTCTCACATCCCCAATCGCCAAAGCTTCGAGTCACTTAACTTGGAATAGAGACTATGGGAGGAGAGAATTAGGGAGGGATGTTAGAGGCTCATCCAATCCTAGGAAATCCTAACCATCAAAGTCAGTGATGGATGGATAAAATAGAGTTGCCCTTTACCTAGAGATGTTTCGTTGTCTTCTCTCTGTGGGAATGCAATATAAACAAATGCAGAAGACTTAGTTCCCGTTTCCTCTGAACCAAAGAGCAGCTTCCATTAGTTCATGGATGTGTGTGTTGTGATCTCTGACATGTTGGCATGTCTCTTGTCTCCTGACAGTTGCAAATGTCGCCGTGATAAGATCAGTATTTGAACCCTGATGACATCGCTTCTGTACTGAGCTGCCAGGCGAGGGAGATCTCAGGAATGTCTGGTGGGTCTGATTCTCCTTATTAGCGTGGGTTGTCGCAGGTGTTGTCAAGGTCTAGGGAATGGGAGCTTGGCAGAGGGCTTTAGCCAACTGCACCTGGAAACAACTGATTTCTCAGAACTGTTTAAGAGAATAAGCAGCTGTCTTCTGACAAATAACAATTTGTGGGAGCCAGGAGTATGGACTGAAGTGGTTTGTGATTAAAGTATCTGGGTTTCAGCCTTGAACGCCCACGTGAAGCATAACGCCTTCAGTAATCACCGTAGCACGTGATGAGTGGAACACAGACTGTCCTTATCTCGAAGAGAAATCCTTCTTTCTCCTCTTATTTGAGAGGGGCAGCAAAGGAGTGTTGAGATCAAATTCTTTCCTCTTTGTGATTGTCTTGAGCATGACATAAAGTGATTCTCATAGTTTGAAAAGCTGTGCTAAGATGACCTCTTAAGTCGGCACCTCTCAGGGCCTGAGAAGGGTGACAGGGATGTGGCTTCTCACAGCGCTGACACAAATGGGCTCATCTGAAGCAAGAATGCTCTCTGAGAGGAAAGGTTCTTAGAAGGATGTCATTTCACAGGACTTGCAAGGCAATCGGAGTGCATTCCCGTGCCACCAGGATAGTCTCCCTTTTCCAGGTTAATAGAGTTCCCAGAGTTAAGACGTTCTCTTCTGCTCTTCTAGAGACTGTTCATGTAATTGAATTCAACGAGAACCAAAGAAAAGTTGCCTCTTCTCACAGGCCTTGGGGTTGAACTGGATCAGAACAGTGCTGGCAGAATTACAGTGCAGTGTGGACACACCTAGTGTGCAAGGGACTCAGAGACTTCCTCTACCGTTATTTGATTGACATGTAACATTAAGATTGATCAATGGATTCAATTGCCCCTTGATTCATCCTTCATCAAGTTTTTCCCTCTTCTGGCACCT
>NW_012101587.1:2908893-2911355 GCF_000951045.1 Mandrillus leucophaeus | reverse complement strand
CTTGCACCCAGGAGGTGGAGGTTGCAGTGAGCCGAGATTGTTCCACTACGCTCCAGCCTGGGCAACAGAGTGAGACTCCATCTCGACAACAGCCACAACAAAGAAATGAGGTTATTTCAGTTTAAGAGAAGTTCTGAGTGAGGAAAGTCACGGTTGGATAACATAGAAAAAGGCAGACGGCTCATGGCACTGGAGACTCAGGACTGAGGATCAGGGAGGGTTGTAGAAAACACACAGTGGTGTGGATAACTTTTGAGAAGTATTTCTAGGTGATGACATGATCCAGGGCTTGGCACCGTGATCCAGCAGAGCGGGCAGAGCTGAAGGTCTTCAGACTTAATGTTGTCTGGGGATAGTGACGCTCCTCAGGAATAGCCGAGACATTCCAGATCACTGCGGGTTTGGGATACAGAGCAGGGTCTTCAGCAAAGGGAGGCAAGTGCCTGGGAGGTGGGGTGATAGGGGGACCCTGCTTAGAGCATGCTCCAGCCGAAGGGGTGAGCGGAGACAGGGAGAGCAGCAGAGGCGAGTGATGATGGTGTCAGGGCAATGCCAACTCCACTCCCTTTCCTGGGGTCTCATTCCTCTTGGGGGCCAGGGTGTGGGAGGGCTAGAAGCTCCCATCTCCAGGGGTTACTAGGAATCAGTGCCCACAGTGAAGTATCCGATTTCAGTGAAGGCAAAGGGGATGGAGAGGCTTTTCTGCAAAAATGAGAGGATACAGTGAAATTTGTTTAGAATCTAATGATGATTCCAGGAGGTACAATTTGGGATGTGTGTCTCGATACTGGGAAGAACTTGAGATGAGAACGCTGGGATCAATAGAAGGATATGGTCAGTATTCATGGACGGAAGTGTAGACATGAGGTCTGCTTAGATTTAAGGCGCTTCCTTACATCTCTGAAGTCCAGCATGAGCGATTGTGTGTGCCTGTCTGGGTCTAACTGAATGGAGACGCCAGGAAGTTCACTAGCAGAGAGCTTGTGAGTACTTCTCCCCAGATTAAAATGGGACAGGAGGGTCCCCACTGGGGACCGCCTCTGCATTTTTTCAGGAGGGCAGCAAGGGCTCCGGCCCAGTAGGTGTGAGCACCGTCGCAAGCGCTGTCTGGCACAGGTTTGGAGCTGGATACATACTCACTAAATAAGTGAACACACAGGCCTCAATTCCCAAGTGCTGGAAAGAGCTGTAGTTTCACGGGTGGGGCAGAGCCTATGCCAGGATGTTGCTGAGAAGCTGTGGAAGCCCCTTCCAGGCGGGCTGGAGGTCATCTCACCCACAGCACGCCACTCCACTTTCACACAGAACTCGTGCTGTTCACTTCTTCCTGAGTGCGCTGCCCGCACCTGCCCCACACCTCCCGCCGGGCTGCCTTCTGGGGATGGGGAAGGAAATGAGAGATAAGATCCATGCATTTATTAAGCCCACAGTATGAAAGGGGGGGATGTTAAATAATTATCCACAGTGTGCTTTAATTACAGTTGTAATGTTGGAATATTTTAGCATGGAAATGAGTATCATCAGTTTCACTAAGTACTTTTACATTTTTTTTTCATCTGAAGAGTTTCTGATACCTTTTTCTCCTCTGTAAAGTCCTCTAATTAAATAAAACACATTCTTCTTGTCTAAACTTAGAACTCATACTTTTTTTTAAGCCCCACAATATGCATTTGATTTTTTCATGGACTGAAGCTATGACTTAAGTTTTTTATTCATCACTTTTCCAGGTTTCTTCAGTTCTTTATGTTTTTCCATAAAATCATCATTAATATCAGGACTAGAAATTCTCAAAGCAGGTCGCTTACTAATTTAACTGTGATTGGATTGTACTGGGTGAAAATGGATGCTAACAAATTATTGCGAACTTATATTTTGATACCATTTTTTAAAGGGAACTGAAAGAAGAGGACAGTGTGACTAGAAGCTTCTAGACAGGCAAGGAATTACTGTTCTGTTTTCCGTCTTTGATGCTTAGAATATACAATAGGTATTCTTTTTCTTTTGTTTGCTTTGAGACAGGGTCTGGCTCTGTTGCCCAGGCTGCAGTGCAACAGTGGAATCTCAGCTCAGCTCACAGTAACCTCTGCCTCCCACCTCAGCCTCTGCAGTAGCGGGGACTACAGGTATGCACCACCACACCTGGCTAATTTTTGTGTTTTTGGTAGAGATGCCGTTTCACCATGTTGCCCAGGCTGGCCTCGAACTGCTGGGCTTGAGAGAGCCTTTCGCCTTGGCCTCCGCCTTGGTGTTGGGATTACAGGGCATGAGCAACTCAGCCTGGTCTGAAGTAGGTGTTGTAAAAATGGTTAGTAAGATAAAAAAGAATGTGTCTCTTTGTTAGGACATGGGAAGCCAGGGTTCTAAAACAGTCACTAAAGACAATTGTGCTGAAATATGTGCAGATATTTACGCAAAAGCAAATTTGTCAATTGTAGTTTAGGTAGAAAAACAACCAAATAGAT
>NW_012101587.1:2901389-2902173 GCF_000951045.1 Mandrillus leucophaeus | reverse complement strand
CTCTCTCACCACCTACTTAGTTTTCTGTTTGATACAGAAAAGCAGCACAAATGCTTGACTCTTACCCTTTATTTACTGATTTTCAGAAAAACGAGTAGCTATCCCAGCAATCTCCAAATACGATGTCTGTGTGTGTCAGTAGGAACCCTTGGATTTCTACATATTTGATGCACTTTGCCTTCTTGTGATCATTGAGTTGATATTTTGTGGTTATGTGCATTATCACTGTCCTCCTCCCCACAAAACTGTGTTTTATTTCTTGTGCCATCACCATTTTCATAGTGCCCATGCCTGGAGGACTGTCGGCTCTCCATACATATGTGTTTTGACAGCATTTTGGAGCAGTTATAGAAGTTTTTTTTTGTTTGTTTTTTGTTTTTTGTTTTTTGTGTTTTTTTTTTTTGCTAGATACCTAGTTTTAGAAGATATCAAAGGTAAATTATAGCATTAAATATTTCAGATCATTTGTTTCCTGAGCAGATCAGGTGGAAGAAATGGGGTTATTGGCCAGGTGCAGTGGCTCATGCCTGTAAACCCAGCACTTTGGGAGGCTGAGGTGGGTGGACAACTTGAGGTCAGGAGTTCAGAACCAACCTGGCCAATATGGCGAAGACTTGTCTCTACTAAAAATACAAAAATTAGCTGGGTGTAGTGGTGCATGCCTGTAATCCCAGCTACTCGGGAGGCTCAGGCAGGAGAATTGCATGAACCCAGGAGGTGGAGGTTGCAGTGAGCCAGATCCCACCACTGCACTCCAGCCTGGGTGACACAGCAAGACTCCATT
>NW_012101587.1:2895611-2898059 GCF_000951045.1 Mandrillus leucophaeus | reverse complement strand
CCACTCCACTTTCACACAGAACTCGTGCTGTTCACTTCTTCCTGAGTGCGCTGCCCGCACCTGCCCCACACCTCCCGCCGGGCTGCCTTCTGGGGATGGGGAAGGAAATGAGAGATAAGATCCATGCATTTATTAAGCCCACAGTATGAAAGGGGGGGATGTTAAATAATTATCCACAGTGTGCTTTAATTACAGTTGTAATGTTGGAATATTTTAGCATGGAAATGAGTATTATCAGTTTCACTAAGTACTCTTACATTTTTTTTTTCCATCTGAAGAGTTTCTGATACCTTTTTCTCCTCTGTAAAGTCCTCTAATTAAATAAAACACATTCTTCTTGTCTAAACTTAGAACTCATACTTTTTTTTAAGCCCCACAATATGCATTTGATTTTTTCATGGACTGAAGCTATGACTTAAGTTTTTTATTCATCACTTTTCCAGGTTTCTTCAGTTCTTTATGTTTTTCCATAAAATCATCATTAATATCAGGACTAGAAATTCTCAAAGCAGGTCGCTTACTAATTTAACTGTGATTGGATTGTACTGGGTGAAAATGGATGCTAACAAATTATTGCGAACTTATATTTTGATACCATTTTTTAAAGGGAACTGAAAGAAGAGGACAGTGTGACTAGAAGCTTCTAGACAGGCAAGGAATTACTGTTCTGTTTTCCGTCTTTGATGCTTAGAATATACAATAGGTATTCTTTTTCTTTTGTTTGCTTTGAGACAGGGTCTGGCTCTGTTGCCCAGGCTGCAGTGCAACAGTGGAATCTCAGCTCAGCTCACAGTAACCTCTGCCTCCCACCTCAGCCTCTGCAGTAGCGGGGACTACAGGTATGCACCACCACACCTGGCTAATTTTTGTGTTTTTGGTAGAGATGCCGTTTCACCATGTTGCCCAGGCTGGCCTCGAACTGCTGGGCTTGAGAGAGCCTTTCGCCTTGGCCTCCGCCTTGGTGTTGGGATTACAGGGCATGAGCAACTCAGCCTGGTCTGAAGTAGGTGTTGTAAAAATGGTTAGTAAGATAAAAAAGAATGTGTCTCTTTGTTAGGACATGGGAAGCCAGGGTTCTAAAACAGTCACTAAAGACAATTGTGCTGAAATATGTGCAGATATTTACGCAAAAGCAAATTTGTCAATTGTAGTTTAGGTAGAAAAACAACCAAATAGATTATAAGCATATAATATTCATCATTTCTGCTCATATTAATGTAACTTGATATATCTATTCACATACAGATCGACTTTCTGAATGTACAATTAAATTCTTAGAGAAGGATGATTTTCTTATAGTTGGTTTTGTGATTATCTACATCTGTTATTCAGTTGTAAAGTTTGTTGAAAGAAAGCTTTCTTATTCATCTTTGCCATTTTTCTATAGCATATATTGTAGGATCAGCAATGAGGAAAGATTCATTGAATACATACATGAGTAAATTTATGAAATTGCTAAATAAAGGAAACTTTATCTGGGGGAAATTAAAAATGCCCATGCGACGTTAAGTTTCTTCCTTTCATACTCTGAGGCATACAATATGTTTTCGGATATCACACATCAGTAAGAGTCCTTAGGAGTCCATGTCGTTCTAGTCAAATCTGAACAAGGGCGGGATTACTCCTTTCTCTGAAGTTACCAGCGTCAGTATTATGTAGGTTTTGCACGTAGATCTCATGTATGTTTTGTGAAGTATTTACCTAAGTATTAGTTGGTGCAAAAACAATTTTTCTATTAGTTTATTTCATTTTTTTGAAGTGAGTATAAATGTCATTGTGCTTTTAACTTTGTTTTCCACATGTTCATTGTTAGTATAAGAAATGTGAGTAAATGTTACCTTGTATTCTCTGAACTTGCTAAACATATGAGTTTTAGAAGGTTTTGTTTTTTGTAGATTTCTTTTCTCCATATACAATCATGTCATTTGCAAATTGTAATAGTTTTATTTCTTCCTTCCTTATGTGTATGCCTTTTATTTCCTTTTGTGGCCTGTTGTTCTGGTTAGAACTCCCACTACTATTTTGAATACATGGTGAGGGCCGATAGCCTCTTTATTTTCTGACAGTAGGGAAAGCACGCACCATTCCGTACAATGTCAGCTGTGGGATTTTTGTTGATGTAATTCTTCTGTGTTCCTAGTTTGCTGCAAGTTTTTATCATTAAGAGATGTTGGATTTGTCGAATGCTTTTTCTGCAGCAGTTATCAGGATCACATCATTTTTTTCTTCTTTAGACTGTTGATACGGTAATTACATTGATTAATTTTGAATGTTAAATTAGCCGTGCACTTGTTCATGTTATACTCTTTTTATTCATTAATTCGCTAATAATTTGACAGTGATACTGTTGAAGTTCTTGAGATATTTGTCTGTAGTTTTGATCAGTGTGTACCGTGTTTGGTTTTGGTATCATTAATACTGGCCTCATAAAATGAGTATAAAAATGTT
>NW_012101587.1:2888174-2891263 GCF_000951045.1 Mandrillus leucophaeus | reverse complement strand
CGGCTAATTTTTTTGTATTTTAGTAGAGAGGGGGTTTCACCGTGTTGGCCAGGATGGTCTCTGTCTCCTGACCTTGTGATCTGCCAGCCCCGGCCTCCCAAAGAGCTGGGATTTCAGGTGTGAACCACCGTGCAGGCCTCACAACCTGGTTTTAACCCTATAAGACCCATTTCATACTTCCGATTTGAGAACTGTGAGATAATAAGCTTCTGTTGTTTTATGCTACTAGGTTTCTGATAATTGTCATGGTAGCCAAAAAAAAAGAGTACCATGCATTTTGAGAAATTGGTTTATCTCCTCTAACTCATTAAATTTATTATCATGAATTTGATCGTAGCATTCCCTGAATAAGCTTTTAATGGCTACAGGGCCAGTAGTAATAATACCCTGTTACTCCTGATTGTAGAATAGTTATTTCTTCTCTTTACTTTTATCATTTTGCTACAGTATTATCATTTTTAAAAAACTTTTCTGATGAACAAGCTTTTTGTTTCAGAAGTTTTCTCTATTTTCCTTTGTTCAGTTTTATTGATTTCTGCTCTGTCATACTTGTATTATATATAATATCATTTATTATGTATGTATTGTTTTCTTCCTGATGCTGTTTCATTTTATTGTGATCGTTTTCCAGCTTCTTGACAGAGAATTGTTGTCAATTTGAGACCTCTCTCTTCTAACGTAACCATGTAGTGCTGTAAATACACCATCATCACCGTAGTATTACACGTGTGTTGATATGTTGCATTTTCACCTTCTTCCAGTTATCTTTTTTTTTTTAAATATCTTTCGAGACTTCCTCTTTGGCCTATGAGTGAATTAGAAGTGTCATGTTTAATTTCCAAGTATTTAGCGAGTTTCCTGTTGTTCTGTTCATGATTTCTAGTTGGATTCCTTTATAATTGGAGCACACGCTCTGTAAGATGTCAGTTCTCTTCATTTTGTTTGGGTTTTTCTGTGCCGGGATAGGATCTATCTTTGTGAATGCTTCATGGGCGCATGAAAATAATTGTGTGTTCTCCTGATGTTGGCTATAGTGTTTATGCCAGTGAATTCAGTAGGTTGATCATGTTGCTCAGATCTTCTGTGCGCTTGCTGAATTTTTGCCTCGTAGTTTTATCAGTTCCTGAGAAGGCAGTGAGGACATCCTCAACTCTAACTGTGGGTTTGCTGATCACTGTTCAACTCCATCCGGTTTACTCCTCATGCATTTTGAGACTCTGTCTTTTGTTGTATTTCCATTCAGGGATTATGTGTCTTCCTGGTGTATTGATCCTTTTATCCTTGTTGACTAGGGACCCATTCTGTTAGTTTTCCTTTTTCTGAGAATATCTTTAATTTCCTTCATTCCTGAAATATAGTCTCACCGGATGTGGCCTCCACAGTTGATAGTTCCTTTCTTTCGGCCCTGAATGTGCGTGTCATTTCCTTCTGGCCTCTGCTGGCGCAGTTGAGAAACCCACTGCCGTTTGACCTGGTATTTTCCTACAATTTAATGTCTTTTCTTTCTGGCTAATTTCAAAATTGTTTCTTTGGCTATATTTTTCAGGATTTTGACTATCACATCTGTCTTGGCATGGATTTCTTTAGGTTTATGAGGTTGAGCTTCACGCAGGGTTTTGAATCTGTAGGTTTATTTCTTTTGAAAAATTTGGAACTTTTACAACTGCAATTTCTGGGACTATTTCAGCCCTACTGTCTCGTTTTTGTATAAGGCAGTGGTAAATGCATCTTTGACCTTATGAGTGTCCCATAGGTGCCTGAGGTTCTGTTTCTGTTCTTTTTATTTTTTTTTAGTCTGTTTTTTTTCTCTCTCTTGCTCAAATTTGGAAAATTCTCCTAAACTATCAAGTCCACTGATTCCATCCTGTTTCATCTCCACTCACTATTGAGATCATCCAACAAGATTTTACTTTCTTTAAACACCCACACCATACACCCTTGATGATTGCAGCTGTGTAGTTAACTTCGAAATTGGGTCCTCCAACTTCGTTCTTCATTTTCAAGATGGTTTTGGCTATTCTTGGTTCATGGTATTTCCTTAAAAGGCAGATCCACTTGCCAATTTCTATAAAAAGGTAGTGGGGTGAGATAGAAATTGCATTGAATCTCAAGGTAAATTGGAACATACTGCCATTTTAACATTACCAAGCCTTATAATGTATGAACACAGGTTGTCTTTGTTTATTTATGTTTTGTTTAATTGCTTTCAATTATGTTTTGTAGTTTTTCAGTTGTACAAGTCTTGTTCTTTTTTGGTTAAATTTATTCCTTAGTATATTATTCTTCTGATGCTATTGTAAATGAAATTGTTTTCTTAACTCATTTTTGGATTTGGATTTTTTTAAATTGCTAGCATGTGGCATTAAAATGAAAATTTGTATATTGATCTTGTGTGCAGTAATCTTTCTGAACTCGTTTATACACTCTAGTGTGTGTTTGTGTTTTGTCATGAAAATGTTGCATTTCTCTCAGCTTATATTATCCATGACTTTTGTCCTTTATTCTATTAATATGGTGTATTACATAGATTGGGGTTAGGTATGTTGAAACAACCTTGCATTACTAGGATAAATCTTAGTTGGTCAAGATGTATGATTCTTTTTATTTGCTGTTAAATTTTGTTTGCGTGATTTTTTTTTTTGGAGAGCTTTGCATTTATGTTTTTAAAGGATATTGCTCTATATTTTTATTCTTCTCTGTTGTCTCTGGCTCCATTGTCGGGGTAATGCCATTCTTATAGAATGAGTTAGGAAGCTTTCTCTTCTTCTCTATTTGTAGAAGTGTTTGCGATAAGTTGATGCTAATATGTCTTTTAAGTTTGGAAGGATGCACCTGTTAGATCATCTGGTTCTGGTTTTTCCTTTATATAAAGTTTTTTTATTATGGATTCTATGTCTTTGCTTATTATGCATTTATTCAGATTGCTGATTTTTGAGCCATTTTTAGTAAATTGCATCTTTCTAGGAATTTGTCCATTTAGGTTATACAATTTGCTTACTTTTTATTCCCCGTTTCAGCCCTGATCTTTATTATTTCCCCTTCTCTTCCTACAGTGGATGTAAATTGCTATGTTTTCCTATTTTTTTTTT
>NW_012101587.1:2884677-2886059 GCF_000951045.1 Mandrillus leucophaeus | reverse complement strand
TTAAAAGTGTAGTCAGATTTTTCAGTGAAACCATCTGAGCCTGGAGATTTCTTTTTGGGAGCTCATTAATTACTAATTCAATTTATTTAATGGTGATAGTGCTATTTAGATGATCTATTTAATCTTGGTTGAGTTTTGGTGGTTTGTGACACGGTAGACAGAATTACAGCACCTCAAAGATATCCACATTATAATCCCCGGAGTCTCTGAATGACTTAGGTTACACAGCAAAGAGGAATTAAGATGACGCGTGGAATTCAGATGCTAATAACCTCCACCTTAAAATGAGGCGATGGTGCGTGTTATCCAGATGGGCCCAATGTCATCAAAAGAGTCCTTAGAAGGGGAAGAGGAAGGCTGGAGGGAACCGGTAAAGATGGCAGCTAGGGAACTCCCGAGTTCAATGTTGCTGGCTTTGGAGCTAGAAGAAGGGGGCCACAGCCTGAGAACGAGCACAGCCTTTAGAGCAGGGGTCCCCAATTCTGTTAGGAACTGGGCCGCAGCAGGAGGTGAGTGAGTGGTGAGCTAGCGAAGCTTTGTCTGTGTTTACTGCTACTCCCCGTCGCTTGCGTTACCACCTGAGCTCTGCCTCCTGTCACATCAGCGGCGGCATTTGGTTCTCACAGGAGTGCAAACCCTATTGTGCACGGGGCATGCGAGGGATCCAGGCTGCGTGCTCCTTATGAGAATCTAACACCTGATGGTTGGTCACTGTCTCCCATCACCCCAAGATGGGACCGTCTAGGTGCAGGAAAACAGGCTCAGGCCTCCCACTGATTCTACATGATGGTGAGTATGTATAATTATTTCATTATATATTGCAATATAATAAAATAAAGTGCACAATAAATGAAACGCACTTGAATCACCCCGAAACCATTTTCTTCCTTATGCTGCCCTACCCTTGGTCTGTGGAAAAATTGTCTTCCTCAAAACTGGTCCCTGGTGCCAAAAAGGGTGGGGACTGCTGCTCTAGAAAGCCAAAAAGGTAAGAAAATGGATCCTCTCCAGGAGCCTTCAGAACAAACCAGCCCAGCCCACGACCTGTTTTTATTGTTTGTTTGTTTGTTCGTTTGTTTTTTGAGAGGGAGTCTCACTCTGTCACCCAGGCTGGAGTGCAGTGGCGTGGTCTCAGCTTACTGCAACCTCCACCTCCCAGGTTCAAGTGATTCTCCTGCTTCAGCCTCCTGAATAGCTGGGACTACAGGCGCCCGCCACCATGCCCGGCTAATTTTTTTGTATTTTAGTAGAGAGGGGGTTTCACCGTGTTGGCCAGGATGGTCTCTGTCTCCTGACCTTGTGATCTGCCAGCCCCGGCCTCCCAAAGAGCTGGGATTTCAGGTGTGAACCACCGTGCAGGCCTCACAACCTGGTTTTAACCC
>NW_012101587.1:2871679-2882432 GCF_000951045.1 Mandrillus leucophaeus | reverse complement strand
GATGCTATTGTAAATGAAATTGTTTTCTTAACTCATTTTTAGATTTGGATTTTTTTAAATTGCTAGCATGTGGCATTAAAATGAAAATTTGTATATTGATCTTGTGTGCAGTAATCTTTCTGAACTCCTTTATACACTCTAGTGTGTGTTTGTGTTTTGTCATGAAAATGTTGCATTTCTCTCAGCTTATATTATCCATGACTTTTGTCCTTTATTCTATTAATATGGTGTATTACATAGATTGGGGTTAGGTATGTTGAAACAACCTTGCATTACTAGGATAAATCTTAGTTGGTCAAGATGTATGATTCTTTTTATTTGCTGTTAAATTTTGTTTGCGTGATTTTTTTTTTTGGAGAGCTTTGCATTTATGTTTTTAAAGGATATTGCTCTATATTTTTATTCTTCTCTGTTGTCTCTGGCTCCATTGTCGGGGTAATGCCATTCTTATAGAATGAGTTAGGAAGCTTTCTCTTCTTCTCTATTTGTAGAAGTGTTTGCGATAAGTTGATGCTAATATGTCTTTTAAGTTTGGAAGGATGCACCTGTTAGATCATCTGGTTCTGGTTTTTCCTTTATATAAAGTTTTTTTATTATGGATTCTATGTCTTTGCTTATTATGCATTTATTCAGATTGCTGATTTTTGAGCCATTTTTAGTAAATTGCATCTTTCTAGGAATTTGTCCATTTAGGTTATACAATTTGCTTACTTTTTATTCCCCGTTTCAGCCCTGATCTTTATTATTTCCCCTTCTCTTCCTACAGTGGATGTAAATTGCTATGTTTTCCTATTTTTTTTTTTAGATGAAAGGTTAGGTTATTGATGCCAGTTCTTTCTTACTTTTCTTAGAAATGTTTACAGCCATAAATTTCCCTCTACGCACTAGTTTAATTGCATCGCATCAATTTTTCTATGTTGTATTTTCTTTTTTATTCTTCTCAAAGTATTTTCTAATTTCATTTGTTATTTTCCTGACTCATTGTTTATTCTTGCTTGCAGCGTGTTAATTTCCACCTTTAAAAAACTTCCCTTGTTTCCGTTTGTTTTTAATGTAATTTCTTTGTTGTTGGAGAACATACTTTGTATAATTTCCATCCTCTTAAATTAATTGAGACATGTATTATGACTTAATATATGGCCTATTCTGGAGAATCTTCCGTGTGCACTTGAGAGTAATCTGTACTCTGCTTTTGTTGGGTGAAGATTCTGTAGGAATCGATTGGTTTTGGCTGATTCACAGCGTTTTTCAAGTCTTGTATTTTCTTGTTCATATTCTGCTTATTGATTTGAAAGTTGGGTTATTAATTTTCCAACTATTATTATCATGTTATTTCTTTATTGCTTCAATTCTTTCCATTCTTCAACGTATTTGAGACTTTCTTGTTGGATGCATATATGTTGATAATTGTTATTTATTCTGAATGTATTGATCCTTTATTATAAAATGTCTTTCTTTTTTTAGTAAAATATTTTTTTGTCTTAAAGCCTATTTTTTCACAAATTAGGATGCCCTTCTAGTTCTTTTTTGTGGGGGTAGGGGTGTCTTTGCATGAGATATCTTTTTCAGTTCTTTTACTTGCACTTCCTTTTTGTCTTTGAAGAAAAACTATGTCTCATAGAAAACGTAGTTTTATTATGCTTTAAAAAATTCATTTGGGCTATTTCTTTTTTTAATTGGATTGTTTGATCAATTTACATTTAATGCTATTATTCATTGGATTTTAATTTGCCATTTTGCTGTTTTCTGTATGTCTTACATATCGTTTGTGTTTCAATTCTCCTATTACTGTCTTCTTTTGCATGAAATAATCTATAGTATGCCATTTTAATTTCCTAGTTATATATATACAGATGTGTCATATATATGCATATACATACACATGCATACGTGTGTGTGTGTGTGGTGTGTGTGTGTGTGTGTAGTTTTAGGGGTTGTCCTGGGTATTATAATGAGCAATACACATGCATACGCGCGTGTGTGTGTGTGTGTGTGTGTATGTAGTTTTAGGGGTTATCCTGGGTATTATAATGAGCAATACACATGCATGTGTGTGTGTGTGTGTGGTTTTAGGGGTTGTCCTGGGTGTTATAATGAGCATCTTCACTGTAACAATCTGGTTTGGGTTAATAGAAAATTAACTCCAACTCATAGGAAAACATGGTTCCTTTATAGCTCTACTTCTCGCCAACCCTTGCTGTTATTTTCACATGAATTTTATACCTTACACACCCAGTAACACGGATTTGTAATTTTTGCCTTATGAAGTTGGTTTTTGAATCAAATAGGAGAGAAAAGTTACCAAGAAAAAATATTTTATTGTCTTTGATTTTTAGCTGTGTAATTTTCTTTACGGGCATCTTTGTTCCCTCATGTGGACTGGACCTGCTTTGCACGGTCTGTTCATCTCAGCCTGAAGGACTGTCTTTTGTGTTTCTTATAAAGCAGGTTCTTTGTTGGTTTGGTCTTTAAATGTCTTAAACTCACCTTAATTTTTGAGGTCAGTTTTGCATCAGATGGTGTTCTTAGTTGGCCCTCTTTCTTTTAGCACTTGGAAGATGCTTCCTACTGTCTTCTGGCCTTCATGGTTTCTGATGGGAAATCAGCTGCTTATCTTACTGACTTGACACCTTAGGCAATTTAAAATTCCATAATAATGCTGAAGATTGTGTAACATATCTCAAGGGTTAGCACTCTTTAAATAATTTATTTTTTCTTGCATAAGTATTTACATTTACGGATTTATCAAACACCATCTTTAGAATTACACCTTCAATGCTTATTGATTTATTATTATTTATAATACAGTTTCTATAATTGCTTTCCATATTATTTATGATTGGCACGCCGATGACTGTGAACAATCACAGCTGGATCATTACACATTTTCCCATCCCCCAGAAGTGTTACCAACACTCATCCTGTTGTTATTACTTCTGAGACAATGAACTATTTCCTTACTTTGTAAAGGAAGCAAGTTGATGTTACTTGTCTTGACAGGAGTCTGTTGTGTCCCATGGGTATTTTGGTAAGCAGGATTAGAATTGCATCAAGACACTGACTCATTATCAACTCACAGAGTCAAAATGGGGACAAAGGAAATAGATAAAAGAGAGTGTACGGTTCGTCTCCTATGAGTTGTTAAGAACAACAAACTCTTGTAATAAAAATTACACATTTTGGAAATTGTAGCATTAAAAATATGCTTGTCTAAGAAGCTTTAAGTAAGTCAGTAAATATACAGCTATTACTGGTATTATTTCTTCCCCTGAGTACCCAGCCCCTCAGAAGTTAGCACGGTACACATGAAAGGGATAGCGTAACTGTCAGTGGAGACTGCAATGCGTTTCTGTTCTTCAGGCAAGGAGCATGACAGCAGGCCAGGAATACGCAGAATCCATACGGGTCACCCTGTGATTGTGGTCATAGGTGCACACTGGAGATTAAATTGTGCAGCTTTCTGCAAGGGGCAAAAACACCTGCCTCTAAGTAGGACAAAGTCCCTAATAAACTATTCACTTGGTCTTTGTATACTCATAACCAATGGAAGGTAAGTTCTGTGGAAAAATCTATAAACATGAGAAGCACATGATGTAGTCATTAATATTTGGGGACTCCACACGTGTTAAAAAAAGAGTGGGAGATGAGTGGATTGTGCTCAAGATAAGAATGAGATTAGTTATGAGGGGTTGATACAGCAAGAATAGAAGCATTTTGCAGAGTTGTGTTTTTCTCTTTTAGATTTTGCTAAGAATTCTATTCCTGTAAGTGGGGCAGTGACAACGATTTATAAAATTAAGAATCCATCTATCTGGCCAGGCACGCTGGCTCACACCTGTAATCCTAACACTTTGGGAGGCCGAGGTGGGAGGCTCACTTGAGCTCGGGAGTTTAGGACCAATCTGGGTAACACAGTGAGACCTCATCTCTCTCTCTCTATGTATATATCTACATAGATCTATATAGATCTACATATAGATATGTATTTCATCTATCTAGAACTCACATCTACGGGTGGATGTTCTTTTTTTCTCCTCTTGTTGGCCTGAGGTGTGGTTACTGTAGCATATGGTTTCGGGGCATGCTAGTTTTACCAGGGCTACTGTTATGCATTACTTTGAGCTGGGTGGCTTAACACATCTAAATTTAAATTGACCGTCTCACAGTTCCAGAACTAGAAGTCTGACGTCCAGGTGTGAGCAGGGTCGTGCCCTCTTTGAGGGCTCCAGGGGAGGAGCTTCCTGCATCTTGTCACTTCTGGTGGCTTCTGACTTTCTGTGGCTGTGTCTGCATCGCTGCAGTCTCTGTCTCCGTGTTCACATGGACTTCCCCTCTTCTCCATGTGTGTCTCTCATAAGGACACTTGCAATTGAACTTTAGGTAATCCAAGATAATCCCATTTTGAGATACTTAATTTAATTATGTCAGCAAAGGCTTTCTTCCCAAGTAAAGTTACATTCATAGGTTTTGGGAGTTAGGATGTGAACGTATCTTTTTAACTTTATAGCATACCATAAGTGATAGTTCTTGGCTATGAAATAAATGATAGACAAAAGGCCTAATGAAGACTCTCACAAGGCCAGCAAGGCCAACATTATGTGCTGCTCAATAGTAGATAATGATAAGGCTAGGGGACTTTCCTTGTCTCCATGACAACCAGAGCTGGAGACTTCCCAGAGCCCCACAGGACAGGACTTTCCAGACTCCCAGAGCAACCTGGCCCAGGGATTGTTAGTTCTCTGTGAAAAACAAGACGTTAAACCCTGGTTGCAGCTGGGCACGGTGGTTCACGCCTGTAATCTCAGCACTTTGGGAAGCTGAGACAGGTGAGTCGCTTCAGGTCAGGAGTTTGAGACCAGCCTGGTTAACATGGTGAAATGCTGTCTCTACTAAAAATATAAAAATTAGCTGGGTGTGGTGGTGGGCACCTGTAATCTCAGCCACTTGGGAGGCTGAGGCATGAGAATCCCTTGAACCCAGGAGGTGGAGGTTGCAGTGAGCTGAGATTGCACCACTGCAATCCAACCTGGGCGACAAAGTGAGACTTTGTCTCAAACAGACAAACAAAACCCCCTAAAAACCTGGTTGCCCTGGAAACAAGACCACTGAAGCACAGATGCAGCTTCCATAAACCATAAAGCAAAGCTTATCCTTACAAAACCATCTTAAACTCCCTTTATGAAAGAAACACCTGGTAACTGGCACGGACTGTAAACAGGTGAGAGATAAAAATATGAATCCCTTAAGCTCTGAGAATGGTCTCAGAGCCAAGAGGCTCCTGCTCAGTGGTCGTCTGACCCCTGACTGTGCCTGGCTCGTGCCACCAGCCTGTTCTCACTCCACTTGTAAGAACATGCCAAATAAACTGGCTGAGTATCAGTGTTTAAGACACATGTTTGAGGAGAATCAGACTAAAGGGAAGAAGTTGCTCCTGGGGAATCTGCTTGGTTAACTAGGACCACCCAAGACCCCCAAACACAAAACTCGGGACACTTCCCATCCTTCAACCCACTGAATAGGCCAACGCCTTGACTACTGACCAAGGCAGAAGATGCATTTAGGCCAGCATTTTATGAGATCTCAAAGAGGAACTCCAAAGCCAGGGGCCAGGGAGAAAAGCAGCCTCCAGGATGGTGGGATGGTCGCTGTTTCAAGAGCTGGCTCCTTACATTACCAGTGGAATCTTTGGAAAGACAAAATTCCAGATCAGAACCATCATGAACTGGCAAAGGAGAGCAATAGAAGAAAAGTTGCAACTCATAGGTAATCGGGTTTTAATTGCTCATATCCAAGCAAAGTCTTATCTCATAAAATGTTCTAGTTTATTAGATTTTGATATGCATTGAAAAAAAAATTCCAAGAAGTAATTGCCTCTGGAGACCAATTGCCTTAGGATGTCTCCAACTAAAGTTAATCCAAATGAACAGTGAGCTGTAGTATCAGAAGCAGAGAGACAAGTGTGTCATGTAGGGTGCATTCAGTCTCTGTGGACTTCTGTAATACTCAGACATATTATAAACCACCTAAACAGTATTCCTGGCCAGAAGAGCCATTGTCTCTTTTAATTTGTACCTGTACTAACTAGATAGTGCATTTCTATGCATGTCTAAAATAGAGACAGAAACACATTTTAAAAAATTTGCTGGAGACAACTGTGCCATCCATGGGGAATAGCATAACTCTTCAAAGAAAGACACTTCCTCTTTTACAGGCATTCCATGTTGAAATATTCTATAAAATATGCCAGTTCAATTTCAGGAATGGTTTGGTCTCATTCAATTATTTGGTGAAAATTTAAAACTCTGCGAGGATTAACCCATAAATCTGGCTATTCACATTGCCAGACCAAAGATAATGTTCACATAATAATCCTGTGACCCTAGGACAATTCTGAATGCTGGTCCAGTAGAAATTATTTTTAAAATGTCCAGGGGCTTTTGTGAGTTATCTAACTTAGTTATAGAGGGTGCCATGAAATCTGGTGCATATATAATTCATAATTTATATGAGAAATAGATTAACTTTGCTCAGCATTTATTGGATCTTTCAATATAATAAAATATTGTGGTTCTTCTATAATCTATCATTTTGCTGAGTCATATCAGGGCCTTGTTCCAAGAAAATTGCTGGAAGTGGGAGAGGCAAATGGCAATTAAACCATTATTGCAGTTGGCTTTTGCATGGTGTAGCAGAAACTAAACTTAATGTGCTCCAAACAAAATTTATTCCTCTCATTCCTACCTCCCAACCTGCTTCCCCCACTATGGCCTGATTTAGACAGGAGACATCAAAATGCAGGTCAGATAGCCAAGCCAGAACCTAAAATGCAAGCTCAAAAATTTTGCCTTTTTTCTCTTTAACCTCAGATTTAAAAATTTTAAAAACTAGTAAGTTTTAGGTTTTAGAGCAGTTTTAGGTTTACAGGAAAAAAATGCAAGCCCAAACATTTTGCCTTTTTTCTCTTTAGCCTCACATTAAAAAATGTTAAAAACTAATAAGTCTTAATTGTTAGAGACATTTTAGGTTTACACGAAAATGGTACACACGTACAGAGAATTCCCGTGTGCTGTCTCTCCTTCCTCCCACAATCTCTCCTATTATCATCTTACACTGGTGTGTACATTGATTACCACTGATGAACCATTATTGATGCATTATTATTAACTAAAGTCCATCGTGTACATTAGGGCTCTGTGTCGTGCAGTTCTATGAGCTTTGACAAGCATACAGTGTCACACATACACCACTACAATCAGAACACAAGACGAGATCTCAAAAACTTCTAAGTGCGTACAACATTAACTACAGGCACTATGCTGCCCCACGGATCCCTGGAGCTTATCGTCACACATACCAGAAACATTTCCCCCTGTGAACAAACCCTGTTCCCCTCCTCCCCCAGCCCCGGCACCCACCACTCTACCCTCTGCTTCCTGAGTCTGACTGTCTTCGTTAGCTCCTGCAAGTTCAACAGGACAATATTTGGATGGACCTGGAGGACATTGTGCCAAGTGAAATATGGCAGGCACAGAAGGAAACAGTCATTCATTCTTTGTGATTATGTCTTTACAAGAAGTCCTGGGATAACACAGGCATGGAAGAGCTGTTTTTCTGAGTGAATACAGAATATTAATAGCAAACATTTTATACAGTGAGAGCAGCCAGCTGGTGGCACAGGCTCTGGTGGGCACTGGGGGTGGGCAGCCGTTTCCCCTCCAGGACAGAGGATACATTCCTCACAGTTGTCAGCTGTCAGATGCCTCCCATGTCACTGCTGTGGAGAGCTGCCTGGCCCTCAAGCTCATGGCCTTCCTGGGGCAGCCTCCACTCCCGACAGGGTGTGAAAAACCCAGCCCCTCAGTGTCATTCAGAACAACTCAACACCATCCCAGCTCCCCGTGTCGGGGGAATGATCCCTCTTGAGGCTGTGTCTCGGCCCTGCTTTTACCTTCTCTCTATTGATCCCAAGAGAGCTCCCTTCATGTAAATAAGCCCTGACATATGCTGGTCCTCACCTTAAAGTCAGCTTCGAGTGGAGTCTAACCTGTGACACAGGCTTCCACTACTTTGCAGGAGAATCAGGAGAAAATCAGATTGTTCTGCGAAAAAATACAAAACAAAATTGTTCCAATGGATAGGATGACTTGGTTGCCCTGTGGGGAGTGGGATGGGGAACAAGGGAAATTACATGAATAAAGCGAGGGTCTCTCAGGTGCGCTTGGTAGAAGGAGGAGACGGCAAAGGTACACCCAGGCTTCACGAAACCCTGTGCGATAAGCACTGGCATCACGCTTCATGGTGAGTAAACTGGGCCCAGTGAGACTAGATAACCTTCTACGGTCATTTCGCCTCTGAGCTGCAGACTCACAAAGAGCAGGCCCTGTTACAAGACATTATCTCCCGGCTCAATCAGTGGTAAAGGTGTTGTTTATGTGATTTCAGCCGTGTGATCCTCAGAACTTCAAGTTAGGGCAGAGGAGGTCAAGACAGAGTGAGTGATTGTATTCTCTTATTTTTGTGATTTTAGAGGCAGGGTCTCGCTCTGTCGCCCAGACTGGAGTGCAGGGTGTGATCACAGCACCCTGCAGCCTCTTACTCCTGGACTCAAGAGATCCTCCTACCTCAGCCTCTAGAGTAGCTGGGACTATAGGCACACAACACCATGACTATTAAAAAAATGTGTAGAGATGTGGTCTTGCTATGTTGCCCAGGCTGGTGTTTAACTCCTAAGCTCAAGCAATCTGCCCACCTTGGCCTCCCAAAGTGTCGGGGTGGACTGCAAGTCACCAGGAGCTCCGTCCTCAGCAGGACAGGAGAGCTTCTTGGACAGGACTTAAGTGGCCTCTTTAGAGCACACCCACATCTCTACAGAGAGAGCCAGTGCAGACCCTGAGGGAGCTGCAGGCAGCTGATGGCAATCAGGGCATCGCTACGGGGGAAAACCTTTAGGCTGGCTTCCAAGAGGGCTGCCGGAGTGGCGGTCATTCTCTTCTTAAATTCACCCTTGTCTACGTTCTGAGTTTGTTAATACACAAGAGAGCGTATCCATTTCTCAGCGGTAGACACAACTTAACCAAGAACTGAGTTCGTTAATACACGAGAGCGTATCCATTTCTCAGCGGTAGACACAACTTAACAAAGAGTGTGATACAAAGAGTGTAAAACCGAACTTGCAATAAGCCCGCACCATCCACCAGTCTTTCAGTGCCTGCAGTCTGAATGGAAAGCCGCTCTGTCACGATGAGAAGCCGTTTCAACATATGAAAGCAAAGGATTTATCCAACGTAAAACGTCGCTTGCACAAATGCGTTACTGAGCATTGCCACAGAGGTTGTGGGAGAGTGAGAGACGTCATCTCGAGTTTTTCACCAGTACAACCCCAGCTGGACTTGCTCTTCCCCACACCTTACACCTTCGTGGTCGACAGCGCCGCAAAACTTCTAAATCTCTGACTCTGTTTCCCTTTTCTGGGACCTCTTGGCATCTCCCTCTCTCCTTTCCAGAATACCGTAGTTCTGTCCTAGCTCTTGCAAATGGCAGTCCCCTCCACCAATTAATATTTCATAGTGTATAAAACACACTATTTCCTTAAGTTGGGTTCAGCCACTATAACCAGACATCACGTGTTACGATGCTTTCCGCCTTGCAGGCTCTAGATTCTAGAATATTAACACTCATGGGGTAAATTCTCAAGGTCCTCAGCCACAGTAAGAGTGGCTTCACCAAAGGCATTGGAATACAAAAAGAATCCTAGCTTAGGCTTCCTCAGCTCTGGAAAATATACATCCATGTCCGTGGCCCCGTGAGCCTCTGGCCTCCCCGTCCAGGACTCCGTGCTGGCCGCCTCTTTCTGGGTGAATGCAGCATTTCCTAGTGTGCAGTGGATCAACTTGAGGGGAATTGTGGCAGTCTTGGAAGACATCTTGTGTTTTCAGATATTTGTCCATCTTTTCTTTCAGGTGTTGATTCCATAATTTAACTTTTACAAGGTAATGGCATTTTCCTCATCAAGTTCTGGTGAAGCTTCACATGGTAACCACCTAACTGCAATGCCTTTGAGCCAATAACAATCAAGACCAACAAGAGCCAGCTGGTTTAAGAAAAAAATCAGTGTAATCCCTGATTACAGCCTGTCTGGGTAGAGGCAGATTCATAAAACGTGGAAAGCGTGATCTTAATCAGAACTGACAGTACCAGCCAGCCTTCCTTTTGCCATGGTTCCTGTATTTATTTAGAAGGGGCTGGTGCACAGACCCATCCTGAAACCCTGATGACAGCTGAGGACTCTCTCCTGGGAAAAAAGCACAGCCTCCCTCTGCTCCCTCCACATGGGCACACACACACATACAGACATATACACTTGCACACACACAGAGACACACACACAGACATACACACACACAGACACATACACTTGTACACACACACACAGAGACACAGACATACACACACACACACAGACACATACACTTGTACACACACACACACACACTTGTACACACACAGACATATACACTTGTACACACACACAGACATACACACACACACAGACATATACACTTGTACACACACACAGACATACACACACACACAGACATATACACTTGTACACACACACAGTGACACACACATACACTTGTACAGACACACACAGACATACACACACAGACATATACACTTGTACACACACATATACACTTGTACACACACACAGAGACACACACACACTTGTACACACATACACAGACGTACA
>NW_012101587.1:2834937-2871504 GCF_000951045.1 Mandrillus leucophaeus | reverse complement strand
ACACACACACACAGACTA
The DNA here is from genome assembly GCF_000951045.1 of Mandrillus leucophaeus. Lineage (NCBI taxonomy): Eukaryota > Metazoa > Chordata > Mammalia > Primates > Cercopithecidae > Mandrillus > Mandrillus leucophaeus. Next base: position 2,871,486 of record NW_012101587.1, on the reverse strand, counting down.
CACTTGTACACACACAGACACACACACAGACACACACACAGACACACAGACACACACAGACACACTTGCACACAGAGACACACAGACACATACACTTGTACACAGACACACACAGACACACACACAGACATATACACTTGCACACACACAGACACACACACACAGACTACACTTGTACACACACAGACACACACACAGACACACACACAGACACACTTGCACACAGAGACACACAGACACATACACTTGTACACAGACACACAGACATGCACACAGACATATACACTTGCACACATACAGAGATACACACATACCTACAGTGCACACTCATGCATCCACAGGCATTGACACACAGAGACACACACATACAGAGACACACAGACATACATACAGAGGTGCATACCAACATCACACACACATCCACAGGCACTCTAACACACAGACACATGTATACAAATACAGAGACATATATACATAGAATACACACATGTATCCACAGACACACACACGCATATACACAGATACATACCTACAGTGTACACTCATGCATCCACAGGCACTCACAGACACACAAACATACACACATACCAACATCACACACAAACACATCCACAGGCACTCTAACACACACACAGACACATATATACAAATACACACAGACACACATATATACATACAACATACACACACATCCACACACAGAGACACACATGCACATACACACAGATACATACCTACAGTACACACTCATGCATCCACAAGCACTCATACACGCAGACACACACATACATACACGGAGACACACAGACATACACACATACAGAGATACACACATACCAACATCACACACACATCCACAGGCACTCTAACACACACACAGACATATACACAAATATACACAGGCACATATATACAACACACACGTATCCACAGACACACAGAGGCACTCTCGCACACTCATACACCCACACCCATATACACAAAGATACACGCATACCTACAACACACACAGGTATCCACAGGCACACACGGGCACATACAGGCACACATATATACATGGAGACACACGTATACAATGCATGCTCACACATATCCACAAGCACTCACACACACACTCTCACACACACATTACTGCAGGTACCTTCAGTTGGCTCACAAACCCCTTTGGTCTGTCCAGGAATCACAGCGTTCAGACCCCTGCTGGAATGAGTGCAGGTGACCTGAAAAGTGATGCCCATGGCACCTGCTCTGTGACCTAGGGTCGCCCATCCCACAAGCACCGAGTGCTCACCGCCTAGGAGGCAGCAGGAAAGGTGTAAGCAGGGCTGCCTAGGGCACTGACTGGGATTTATTCCTATGAGTGTGTATATATATATTTAAAGTGAAGGTCGTAACTCTGGCAAGCACGGGAGTTATGAAACTTTTGAAACTCTTTAGTTTCGAGCGTTTATGATGTATAAATGGTACACGACGGAAACAATGTGGTCACATTCAGTCTCAATTATAGATGTTTCATTTTTTAGTGTATTTTTAGAATTTGAGGACTAGGAAACAGATGGACAGATTTTAAAGCTTTCTGGGGGAGATGATTGAGTTATGAGAACATAACTAGTAAATCAGTAATGGGAACATTCTCCATGACATGAGCTAAACCTATTTTTTTAAATTTTAATTGCAGTTCTAAGGGGGCCCACCCCTTCCATTTCTTATGAATGTCTTGACAGTTGCTGGCTCTGGTGCTGTGCAGCTGCAGTGGGGGGCAGGTGGAAGTGGTGATAAAACCCCTCACACGGGCCAGGTGCGGTGGCTCACACCTGTAATCCCAGCACTTTGGGAAGCCGAGGTGGGTGGATCATGAGGTCAGGAGTTCAAGACCAGCCTGGCTAAGATGGTGAAATCCCATCTCTACTAAAAATACAAAAATTAGCTGGGCGTGGTGAGCAGGCACTTCTAATCCCAGCTACTCAGGAGGCTGAGGCAGGAGAATTGCTTGAACCCCGGAGGCGGAGTTGCAGTGAGCTGAGATCACGCCACTGCACTCCAGCCTGGGTAACAGAGCAAGACTCCTTCTCGAACAAAACAAACAAAAATACCCCTCACATAGGCGGCTTCCCCCTCCCAGTATCTGGTCGCGCTTGATGCTTTATCCGTGAACAATTCAGACTCAATGTGCATTATGTATTATTTGATATTGATGTAATGACTCCTGGGCTTATTGGCTGAAGTGCACGATCTCTTTCATGAGTAAAAATAGCTCTTCCCTATTCCACTCTCGCGATGGGAAGAAGGTGCCCCTCCTACCCTCGGGTAGTTGGCCGCTGGCCTCTCACCTGCACGCAGACCTCAGGCCCTCATGGCCCAACCTGCAGCAAATGTCGGCAAAGACTAAATGTGTTTTCTCCAGTGAGATTTTGTTATATAATCTCTTCATTACTTTGGTGCACGAACTATAAACCACTTGTAATCAACTATGTGCTGTGAACAGTCAGTGATGCTGTTTCCTTTCAGTCATTAACAAACATGTGAGATATTATCATGCTGTATATAGAACCCTGGAGAATTTGAATTAATTCTCTTGCATTTTTCTTCCCACCATGAGACTTACAGCATCATCTCTTAAGTGGTTGTTTTCTGTTTTCAGATGTGTGTCTGAACAATTATTTTTTCAATTTCTCTAGAGACCAAAACAAGGCTTTGAAGACCCTACAGAGGGGATGATATTAGTACCTGCAACCCTTGCTGCAATTCCACAAGGAATTGGGCACTAGGAATTCTTTTCCAGTCTTACCACGTTCCCACAATTCTCATTTTGCAGAAGTTTTCATAATGCAAGGAAAATTTAAAAGGTCCATTAGTTAGAGCATAGGGTGTGTATTGCAGAGATGGCGATGGTTTGCAGTGCGGCCTCGTAACACGTGATGAGGTGTTGGAGCTAAGAAGTTGCTGCTCCTTAGAACAGGAGTCAGAGTCATGGTGTTTGGGAGCTCACTGTGAAGTGAGGAACGGGTTATTTGTGCAGGTGGACTTTATGGATCAGAATGTGATCTGTCTTGGTGCACGTTCCCTGTACACTTGAGAAGACAGGAAGGACGTGTATTCTGCTGTGGCTGGATGGCATATTCTATATGGCGTATTCTGGATGGCAGAATATCTATATGGATATTTCCGATGGCATAGTCTGCTGTTGCAGGATGGCATATTCTATAAATGTCAGTTACATCAAGTCGATTGACTGATAGTTTGGGTGATCTGTGTCTTTACTGATTTTGTTCCATGCAATGCTGGAAGTCCTAGCCAGAGCAATTAGGCAAGAGAAAGACATAGACGGTATCCAAATTGGAGAGGAAGAAGTCAAATTAGCCTTGTTTACAGACCACATGGTCTTATATTTAGAAGAACTTAAAGATTCCACCCAAATAAAACCCATTAGAACCGATAAGCATATGACACAAAACCAGAATGAATAAATTTCTAGGCCACCAGATGAACTATTCCACCCCCACTGCAGCTCCAATGCAGAAAGGCACAGAGGCAGACGCTCCCTGCATGACCGCAAGAGAAGGTGGGACACTGAAATCACCGACTTTCCTTCCCCCATCAAACAGCTGAGCTTGCAAAGCAAACTGCCACCCCAGATCTGAAGACACAGGAGAATCCAACCAAATGTGGCACCAGCCGTTTGCTTCTCTGGAGTAGAAGTCCCTGAATGGTGCGTGGTAGGACCTCGTGCTGGGCCGGTGGCTTTGACAAAGGTCTCAGGCTGGAGAGTGGATTAGCGGAGAGCAAGTGGCTCCTCCGGGCCACGCCATGGGTGGCCTTGGGCTCACATTCAGGGGCTCACCTTGCAGAAACCCCACCAGGTTCTCACATCAAGGACCTGGGAAAAAGCCCCTTATAATTGAGAGAGGGAGGGGAGATACCCTTCTATGTATCACAGACCTACCCTCCAAGGGAGACTGTCCATCGGGACACGCAGAAACAGCTCCCTCCTGGAGGAAGGGCCCCACTCAGCCTGCCCTGGCCTTGCTGGAGGTGGGGCTTTTTGGGAAAAGAACAAGGAGGCTGAAGACAGGGAAGCCAGCAGGTGGGGAGGCTGGGACCCTGGGGAAGGGGTGGGAACATTGTGAAGGCCACACCCCAAGCCCTGGGGACCTGTATTGGGCCATGGTTGCATTGCTATAAAGAAACACCTGGCCAGGTGCTGTGGCTCACCCCTGTAATCCCAGCACTTTAGGAGGCCGAGGCGGGCAGATCACGAGGTCAGGAGATCGAGACCATCCTGGCTAACAAGGTGAAACCCCGTCTCTACTAAAAATACAAAAAATTAGCTGGGCGAGGTGGTGGGCGCCTGTAGTCCCAGCTACTCGGGAGGCTGAGGCAGGAGAATGGCGTGAACCCGGGAGGCAGAGCTTGCAGGGAGCCCAGATCGCGCCACTGCACTCCAGCCTGAGTGACAAAGCCCGACTCCGTCTCAAAAAAAAAATAAATAAATAAATAAAAAATAATAAATGAAAGAAATACCTGACACTGGGTGATTTATAGAGGAAAGAAATTGGATTGGCTCGTGGTTCTGCAGGCCGTACGAGAAGCCTGGTGCTGGCAGATCTACATCAGCGAGTTCTCAGGAAGCTGGTGGAAGGTAATGCGGAGCCAGCAAGTCACACGATGAGACCTGGAGCAAGAAAGAGAGGCGGGGAGGTGCCACACTCTGCAACAACCAGATCTCTGGAGAGCTCACTTTTGGGAAGACAGCACCAAGCCATGAGGGATCCGTCCTCGTGACCCCGATGCCTCCCTCCGGGCCCCGCCTCCAGCGCTGGGGATCACAATGTAACATGAGATTTTGGTGGGAGAAATATCCAAACCATATCAGGACCTAAGAGATGGAGACTTCATCAGAAAAGGATGGACCCCTTCTGCCCACCCCTAGCCCCCACTTTACGGTGACCCCAGCGTGTTCAGTCTAACAGCAGCAGAGTCCAGCTGAAGGCGCTGCCGGTGGCACCTCTCAAAACAAGGAAAGGGTAACCCGTTACCTTGAGGGCCGGCAGTGTTCCCGAGATGGGGGTCCTGCCTCCCAGGCCACCCTGCAGAGCAGAGGTTGCAGCTGGCCCTGGGGACACCCACATGCGTGAGGAATAAGCCGGCATGTGGCATGCCACCGACATGGGGGCATCTTTAACATTTTGTCTAATAATGTATAAAATAGTCCTTTACTACTGTCACTCCGGCAGAAAAGGAGAAACTTATTACTGTGCCTTACAGACATATTGGGTAAAAAATTATCCACTGAATCATTTTTATAAGTTGATTTTGAGAGCACTGAGTGTCTTGGAAAGAGGACACTGGCAGAGAAGAACCTGCTATACTGAAGAGCAATGAAAAAATCTGTTTCAAAATGTTCTTACACTTCATTTCTACATTGATTCATACACTGTTTCTTTAAGGTCGGAAACTTCTGTGTGTCATTTTGAAATAAAGGTTTAGATTCCATGACATTTTCATATTTTAATAAATATCAGTGATGTGCAAGAACTGAGTATGGATAATTAAAACACATTTCACTTTTACTTTTTATGGAAATATTATGTATCGCCAAAAACATAAATATTGTAAATTTATAGCTCAAGGATTTTTTTATTTTTTTTTAAACAGAACATGCCTGTGTAATCAGAACCCAGAAAAAGGAAAAGAGCATTTTTCACCACACAGAAGTCCTGGTAACAGTCTTTCTAGTTATTTGCTTACTGCAAGGGTAACACTATCCAAGCTGCGTTGATTAGGTTTTCATATTTCCTAGAAATGGATTCATACACTACATGCTCTTTTGTGTCTGGATTCTTCCATGCAACATTATTTCTGTGAGTTTAATCTATGTTGTTACATGTACCCTGTTTTCTTTCCTGTTTTTTAATGCTGTGTAGTTTGTTTGTTTGTTTGTTTTGAGATGGAGCCTCGCTCTGTCCCCCAGGCTGGAGTGCTAGAGTGCAATGGCACAATCTCTGCTCACTGCAACCTCTGCCTCCCAGGTTCAAGGAATTCTCTGCCTCAGCCTCCTGAGTAGCTGAAATTACAGGCACCCACCACCACGCCCAGCTAGTTTCTGTAGTTTTAGTAGAGACGGGGTTTCACCATCTTGGCCAGGCTGGTCTTGAACTCCTGATCTCATGATCTACCCGCCTCGGCCCCCAAAGTGCTGGGATGACAGGCGTGAGGCTGTGTAGTATTTTACTTAGTGCTAATTGTAATTTACTTATTCTACTGGTGATGGACATTTAGGTAGTTCCAGTTCTATTTTTTGAGTTACTACAAAAGAGTGCTGTTTTGAACATTTTTGTACGTGACTTTTGGTGAACATATGTAGGCATCTTCACTGGTTATATGCCTAAGCATCTAATGTTGGTCACAGGCCATTCAGATATTCAACTTTAGCATATTCAGGCAAACACTTCTGCAAAGAACTTGCATCAGTTTAAACTCTTCCCAGCAGTGCATGAGAGTTCCAGTTTCTCCATATGCCTGCTGACACTTGAAGTTATTTGTCTTTTTTATTTTGGCCATTCTTGTGAGTGCATAGTGGTGTCACTCTATGGATTTAATTTACATTTTCTTTTTAAAAATTCTGGTTGACAAATAATAATCCTATATATTTATTGGATACACTATGTGTTTTGATGTGCGTATCCACTGTAGAAAACGTGAACAAGCCCATTAACATACCTATCACCTCACCTACTTATCATTTTTTGTGAGTAGCATGTTTAGAAGCTACTCTTTTAGCCGTTTTGTAATATGCAATACATTTTTATCAACTATGGTCAGCACGCTGTGCAATAGATGACAGAAACTATTCCTCCTTGTCTAAGAGAAACTTGGTATCCTTTGGCTAACCATCCCCTTTCCCCTGCCCCTGAAGATGGATAAAGCTGCGCACCTTTTAATATTTCATTCACCATTTGTCATCTTTTTTGAAGTCAGTTCAGCTTTTAAAAATTCATTTTTCTCATATCTGTCTATTTTTTCCTCATTCAGTTAAGGGGTATCTCATGTATTTACGATACAAATCCTTTTCTGGAAATGTGTGTTGCAAACATATTCTCCTACTCTTGGTTACTTTTTCAGTCACTTTTTCATTTGTTGTTTTGCTGGCAATGTTGTCTAAATTCTCACCACTATCACTCTTTTTAAATTACTGCAGCTTTATAATAAGTCTTGATATCCCTTTTATAAGATTGAGCAAGATTTATTCCGAGGTATACGCACAAGAGTGGGAGTGTTTGACAGAAGGCATATTCATATATTCTTTCTCCAGTACATCATACGGTTCTTCAGAATATCTATAGGGATTGTTGCATTATCAACATTTTACTCCTAGAATGAGACTTTAATCTTATTAGTACTATTTCTTCTAGGCAATGGGTAATCTGGCACTGCAAATACTTAAAAAAAAAATTAAAGACCAACACATAAAGATTGTGTACCACTAGTATGGATTGATGAGTTTTTCATACCATCTGTCTCATCTTTATTCTCTGGGACGCTGACAATGTGATCCTCTCTGTTTCCCAGAACAGGAGAAGCATCGCACCTGTAGTCATTCCTAGGCGTGGGGCTTAAGATGATGCTTTTCTGTTGTCAAACAAGTAGCAGCAGTGCCCCCCCAGGAGGCCAACTACACTTTCATTCATTTATTTCTTAATGTAGCAAGTATTTGTTAAACATCTGCTGTTGCCAATACATCAGTGAACAAAAGAAGTAACATCTCTGCCCTCCATGGAGCTCACTTTGTAGTAGTTGGGGACAAGCGATACAAATGAATATTAATTAATTACCCATTTTGAAGCAGGAGCTAACAAATTTGGTGAAAGGCAGGATACAGAATTCGAGGAAAAGAGGATTCAGCAATGACCCTCTGGTGATGGGTCTGATGATGCAGCTGCCGGTGACTGATATGAGGAAAACGAGAGGAAAAACGAGTTTGGATTTCAAGTGTTTATGTAGAGATGGCTGCTAGACAGCAAATGAAACGCTTTGAGTAGATACATGGATGTGTGAGGCCGGAGTCCAGGAGTGGGGTCTGGGGAGGAGACGCACCTCTGTGAGCCATCATGCTGTAGATCTGTTCAGAGCCACGGACCGCATGTTGTCAACAAAGGAGTGAGGGTATTGAGAGAAGACGAGAAATTCCGAACATGTGCTCTGGGGCACTGTAAACTTTCCAATATGGAGAGAGAAAGAAAAACCAGCAAAAATAATTGAGAATCAGAAATGAGTGAGGTAAGAGAAAATCAAGGAGACCGTGGCATCCCGGAAACCAAATAGAAAAGTGTTTCAGAAGGAGGATGTGAGCGGCTCCACAAAAGCCACTGAAATAACAATACGCAGGACGTATCAATGGGTTGAGAGGATGACTTGTAAACTCCAGTGCAATTCGGAGGACATGGGAAGAGAACTGGAGAACGTGAGTTGGAAAACTCTCAGGAAGTAAAAATATAGAAAAAATGGTTGACATCTGCAAGGGGTTATAGAATCAAAAGGATTTTTGAGAAGGTGGAAAAAGTTAAACGACATTTGTGTGCTAATGCACACAACCCAGGAGAAAGGGAAAACAGGTGATGCACACGGGAAGGCAGAGTTTCAGGAAGAAAGTCCTTGTGTTCTAGCGCCCACGTGAAGGAGTTGAATTTAAAGGAGTGCATGACTGCGTCCTAAAGAATGAAGAGAGAGAAAGCGAGAATAAGGTAACAGCTGCAGATGCGTCCATTGGACAGTGGGAGATTGAAGATGTTTTCGGGTGTATGAATCTTTTTTTTTTTTTTTTTTGAGATGGAGTCTCACTCTTGTTGCCCAGGTTGGAGTGCAGTGGTGCAATCTTGTCTCACTGCAACCTCCACCTCCCAGGTTCAAGCGATTCTCTTGCCTCAGCCTCCTGAGTAGCTGGGATTACAGGCACGCACCACCATGCCTGGCTTATTTTTGTACTTTTAGTAGAGACTGGGTTTCGTCAATCTTCTTAATCAAATACCAGGTACAGGAACCAGCAGAGAGTGACAACGAGGAAAGACATGTTGGAAGTGGAATCTATAGATAGATAGTCTTCAAATGGGGGCGATTTTGCTCCCCCTGGGACACTGGGCAGTGTCTGGAGACATCTGTGGTTGTCACAATTTGGGGGGAGAAAAAAATGATACTGGCCTTGGGTGAGCAGAGGCCGGAGATGCATCTCAGTATCCCACAGTGCACAGGGCAGCCCACACAGCAGGGCCCCTGGGACAAAGTGCCAACAACGCCGAGGTGGGGACACACTGTGAAAGGGTGATGGAGTGTTGTGTGTTGCCATAGAATGCTGAGGGCACATCTGAAATCGGTGATCAGAGATTGAAGTGAGTTCCCTTAACCCGGCGACATGCTTTTCTCCGGATTTGTTTAGCAATGTGCACATTGTGTAGAGCGATAGAGTTGGGGCCTGGACAGCAGTAAGGAGGGAAAAAGGCCACGGGTGGAGTTGAGCATCTGAGCGAGGGGATGACAACCATGGCAAGTCAGCTTGGGACGGAGGGAAGTGAGGACGGTGCAGGGATGGGGCAGTGCAAAGGGTTTAGGATGGGGATGGAGGGAAGTGAGGATGGTGGAGGATGGGGCAGTGCAAAGGGTTTAGGATAAACTGTAGGGCTCAGGGGGCCGAATCACTGAGGAAGTTGGGGGCACTGGACTTACTGAGGTGTGGAGTTTTACCAGGATGTAGTTTTTAGCAACTCCATCGTCATGGGAACCAGTGGTTGAGTTAGCCTAGGGGAAAGGCTGTCAAAAGAGAATAAATCAAAGATGCCAGGATTTTGAAAGGATCATGGACATTGATGTGAAAATCACAGATTGTGGCAGAAATGGTGTGGGGAGTGGCAGTGAAAGGAACTCATTCTAGGATTGTCAGGGACCTGGCCTGGGAGCAGCAGACAATTAGCATGAGGAAGGGGGAGGTGGGTACAACAGTTAACCTTGAGGGTTTTCAGAACAGAGAAAAGCTGTAACATCTAGAAGTGGAACCAGGGGGCTCTGAGGACCCCTACTCCTCCTACTGACTTGAGAACACCAGGGTAGGGGGAGAGGAAGAGTGAGGACGCTCACTGCATCCACCCCTGGAGAGGGCAATGAAGCAGCTCCCTCGGGGAAGACCCTGCTTCACTTATAGCAAGAAAGCGCAGGGCATTTAGAGAGAAATGTCATGAGGTAGGAAATTGCTGTGGATGATGTGATCTGCAGAGGGCACAGTGGACGGGCCCAGGAGCCAGGAACGCTGGGCAGAGGGATGAGAAGGGAGGTGCTTGGGACGGTTTGGGGAGACGTGTCTGGGGAATGAGGAACTGGGACTCCTGAGCTTCTTGGAGAGTTCTGTTAACAGGACCACGCAGTAAAATACGATTATTCCAGAGGGACTCCAGGCAGGTAGTGCTGGTGAGGCACTGAGGGAGGTGGGGAACTAGAGGAGGGGGTTTTTCCTGGAATATTCGGAGGTCTGGGGTTACTCACTTCCTTATTCCTGCCGTTGGTGTGGAAGCAGGTGGATGATGGCCCTGTCCCGAGCGTCCAGCGCTGAGCTGCGTAGACCTGGGGTTTCTCCCTCAGTTAATGGGCCGTTTTCGTTGAGGTTTCTGAATCTCTGCAAAGCAGGGGTGCATGAACATTTGGTGTTCTAACTCTAACACCAGATAACAAGGGAGAAAGTGAATATCTCTATTAGAGGCATTGTCAACATGGGCAAGAAATGCCACATTTGAGTTGAGTCTGCTGACATTTATTCCGGATGTAAGTGTTCCCAGCAAGCTCAAAACAGGCCGATGAATCTTGCACCTGCTTCATGAACCTGAGAGGGGCATCAGAATGATCTAACAAAACGACTCACAATGAGAAATAGTTTCTTCATAGTGACTGAAAATGGAGGATCTCCTGTCCCTTGGTCCAGGTGGGCTCAGCTGGGACAGCAGTTGGCTGGGCACCGGGAGCACGTTCCACACTCTTGGCTGTCCATTTCTAACAAGAAGTCTGAACCTAGGAGTCATTGATTTGTGGCTTTCCAGTTAGACTGCCTGAGTTCAGAATGTTTAATCCAGATGCATCAGACTTTTTCTTTTTGATACAGCGTCTTGCTCTGTCACCCAGGCTGGAGTGTAGTGGTGCAGTCTCAGCTCACTGCAGCCTTGACCTCCTGAGCTTAAGCAATCCTTCTGCCTCAGCCTCCTGAGTAGCTGGGACCACAGGTGTGAGCCGCAACATCTGGCTTTCAAAAATTTTTTTTATAGAGATGAGGGTCTCACTATGTTGCCCAAGCTGGTCTGGAACTTCTGGGTTTAAGCAGTCCTTCCACCTCAGCCTCCCAAAGTGCTGAGATTATAGGCCTGAGTCACTGCACCCAGCCAGACATAAATTTCTTATCTGGGTTTGATGGCCTTAGCAGCTCTAAATAAAAATAAAATAGTGAATATTGGTTTGTTGTTCTTCCTAGGGAGCCAATATCTTCATGTAATGCTCCGAGTGCTGTGAGATGCTCCCTGAGTACACAACAGCCATTTCTACCACCTCTTCTCACATCCAGTCATGCAAATCTCCAAAGACCAGGTCACTAGTTGCTTGTGGCTCCTGTGATGAAAACTACAACCTGGGGGGTTTAAAACCACAGAAATCCATGCTATCGTCTAAAATGCAGGGTCAGCAGGGCTGTGTTCTCTCTGAAGGGTCTTGGGAAGGACTTCATCTCTTACAGCTGACGGTGGCTCCTGGCAGTCTGTACGTTCCTTGGTATGCAGCCACATCCTCCCACCTCTGCCAGCCTTCACACGTGTTTTCCTCTTTTTTTATAAGGGCACCAGTCAGATTGGATTTAGGGCCCAACATAGTCCAGTGTGAACTCACTTAGCTGCAAAGACCCTGTTTCTAAATAAGGTCACATTCTGAGGTTCCAGTGGTACCTGGATTTTTGCAGGACACTGTGATCCAGCACAGACAGTTTCAATCACCGCCATTATTCAAGTCATTCAAGATCCCAAAAAGAGAAGCTCAGTTTCTTTCTCTCCATTTTGAGGTCATGGGATTTCCTTCAATTTTAATTTTATGTCCAGTCATGTATTTTTCCTGCCCTCCTCAGCAACCTGGAGCTGTGCAGACTGAGACCGAGATGCATCGCTGAAACCCTCTTTGGGTGTTTTCTAACATTTCTTCTTGGAAAAAAAGGTTTTACCTCGTGGGATTTTCAAGAACCTCTAACTCCTCCATTGGGGACCATCTCCAGGTGCCACCAAAAAAGAGCACAGCAGCAGCCTTGTGGATAAATCATGGTCTGGAGTCAGCCACTTTGCACATATCACTCAGAGCTGCATCATCGGGTTACCCCTGGAAAGGCTGCTCACACACCCACATTGAGGGCTCTCTCGTCACTGCTGATGACGTTCTGTTTCGTGGAGAGACTATCAGAGCTGGAATATCCATAGGCTTATAATCATCATGAATACTTCCTCTCTCATTTGCCATGAAATAATATGGCTCCTCAGTCCATGAATCTGGCATCAATAACTGAAATAAGCGCGGAAAAGCCCGAGCAAGAGGCAAAGAGGACACTAAGCCTTGAACGTTTGCTTCCATGCTACCTTTACCCACACCGGCAAGGTCAGGGGCTTCCAGAGGCCTGGTTTTCTTCTGGCTTCCCTTGTGGTCATGTTCCACCAGAGCTGGAACCCTCCCCTGCTTTCCCCAGAGCCAGGCAGTAAGGACACACCTGCACCAGCTCCATGTTACTCAGGGATCCAGTGTTACTCACCGCAGCTCAGGTGGCAAGGGTAAAATCACTCCTTAATATGTGTTCTCTCTTGTGATTTTACGTTTGTCATATGCTCAACAGAGGCTGGATGGACCCAGTTCTAATTTCTTTTACATTTTTTTTTGAGACGGAGTCTTGCTCTTTTGCCCAAGCTATAGTGCAGTGGCATGATCTCGGCTCACTGCAACCTCCGCCTCCCAGGTTCAAGTGAGTCTTCTGCCTCAGCCTCCCAAGTAACTGGGACTACAGGCATGTGCCACCACGCCTGGCTAATTTTTGTAGTTTTAGTAGAGATGGGGTTTCACCATATTGGCCAGGCTGGTCTCAAACTCCTGACCTCATGATCTGTCTGCCTTGGCCTCCCAAAGTGCTGGGATTACAGGCACGAGCTACCGCACTCGGCCTCTTTTACATTTTTAAAAGCTAAAAATATAATAACGCATTCTGAAAAGTTTATACATCATAAAGTGTAGACCTCGATGAAATTATGAGCTGAACACAACCATGCAACCAACATCCAGATCAAGACCCTGGAACCCCCTCAAGTCCCTTCCAGTCACAGCCACCGCTGTGTGTGGCCATATCTTAATTTCCAAGAGCTTTCTGCACTTTTTTGTACTTTATGTAATTCAAGTTATACAGCATGTGCTTTGTCTATGGCCTCTTCTCTTGAGCATAGCATCACCTTCATGAGATGCAGCCGCATAATCGCTTGCGGTTGTGGGCTGCTCATTCTCATTGCTACAGTTTTATTCCATTGTGTCAGTATGCAACACTGGATTTTAATGATCTTAAAGCAGCTTCACCTAACAATGTGTGGCATTATGTGGACACCTCACATACTGTTCTAATGTGTGATTTTCCATAAACACGGATTCATCTAGATCTTCTTACTAGTCACATTCTCACGTAGTGCTAAAAATTAGCAGGAGTTGCTGACGTTTCATGGGGCACAATAAAAAATCGGCTCTGCTTCCCTATGTCTATTTGGGAGTGTGCATATCATATGTTTGCAATGGTGAATGCCTGTTTTGCAAAGCATTGTTACTGCGGCCTCAACCAGTCTTAAGGCGTGTTAGCAAAAGAATAGAAATTGCAAGCTTCCTTGGTAATCTCAAAAGTAAACAAAGTAATTATCTAAAGATATTTGCAAAAAAAATTTAGTCATTTAATTTTATGACTAAAGGACCACCTAACATATAATCCAAAAATATATAAATTAAATTCCACTATACAAAACCACAAAGATTAACAAAACTGTGCTAGCTTCCGGTTCTCCATTCAAACTCTGCCTTAACCTTTTATATTCTAGGAAGTTCCTGAAGATAAAACTATTTGGATTAATTTACCTGGGATTTTCTTCTAGGGGCAGCAAACTTTCATGGAAGGGCAGATAGTAAATATTTTCAGCTTTGTGGATGCTGAGAAACAAGGTCCTCCAAATTTTGAGCAAATGTTCTCCATCCAAGATGAATAGCTTTGTTCTGTTGTGTTTACATTTTACATAGCTTGGGGACGATACCAAAGAGGCAGAAGATGGAATTTGTTCCGTGGTTCCACTTCACTGAGCCTGCTGGAGGATGATGGTTAGAAGGATTCCTTCCCTCTGGGGCTTCCGGGATGTTTTAACCCAAATGGATATTCATTACAGCAGCACCAGGAACAGTCTGCTGAACCCTGGGGCGGGGTTGGGTGGGGGATGGTGGTGGGGAGGGGGTTCAGCTGCCTCAGCAGCTGCTGCTGGTCCGATCAAAAGCGAGGCTGAATACCTGTTTCTCCATTCTGCACTCCCTCCGGGAACCTGGAAGCTCAGCAGGAGATGAAGTGGCTGGAGGCGTGTGAGTCCTGCACTGATAGAGGCGGATTCTGTCAAGCCTTACCTGGATGGTGTGTGTGACTATCCCCATAGAAACGAGCAGGCTGTCTCATGAAGCCTCCATTGTAGCCTTTTGTGATCACCTGTGATCTTAGAGGGCTCCTCTACAACCCGGAGTCCCAAATAGGTGACTACAGAGTGGGCTCACACTTATTTCTCCACTATTCCTGTGTTCTTTCAGGGGGCTGACCTTCAAACCTACTTAGAAATCAGACCTTGAATGTAAGTATATGTTGTTTATTATCTATATCCTTTGCATGGCAGAATGTCAGTTATAGGATAAATAACAGAGGGTAGGCTTTGTACCAAGTCATGGTGACAACAGTACAAAGCAAGGCTGGGTGTGGTGGCTCATGCCTGTAATCCCAGCACTTTGGGAGGCCGAGGAGGGCAGATCACGAGGTCAGGAGTTCGAGACCTGCCTGGCCAACATGGCAGAACTCCATGTCTACTAAAAATGTAAAAATTAGCCGGGCGTGGGTCATGTGCCTGTAATCCCAGATACTCAGGAGACTGAGGCAGGAGAGTCGCTTGAACTCGGGAGGCTAAGATTGCAGTGAGCTGAGATCGCGCCACTGCACTCCAGCCTGGGTGACAAAGTGAGATTCTGTCTTAAAAAAAAAAAAAAAAAAATTAATACAAAGCAAGTGCTGAGTGTCAAGTGACGTAACTTTTGAGACAGCCACGATCCCAATTTCTCAGTGTCCTTTGTTGTCCCCAGGGTTACAATATGAACCACTGATTTCATCATTACTAATAAATATAGTTTTATAGTCATGTTCATAAATTCTAGACCATTAGAGATTCTAGAACATTTGGTACATGGTATTCATTTGGAAATATTTTTTGAAGTTTAATAATAGTCATTACTTGAATTTGTAACTTTTAATCTTCAAAAAATAAGACATGTAATGCTGAAAGAAAGAGTCCCTGTGGAAAGTCAGCCAGGAGATCCTAGTGCTGCTTCGAATTGAGTTTGCAGAAAAGCGTCTAGATGATACATTTCTGTCTTATAATAATTTGTAATGACTCATACTTGGTGCCATTTACTTGACTGTTTGCCAGGCTAGGTTTTTGATAATGGCCATTATTCAGCTCATAAAACATGCTCTGTGACTGACTTCTTTGTTGGATGCTGAGTAATATTTTATATAACACCTGAATTTCTTTTTTAGTATGACTTTAGCAATGAATATATTGTAATGCTTTGGATAACTCATAAGTTTCTCAATTTCGTGTTGTTCTATATTTTTATTTTTTATATTTAAGTGACTCAATTCTTAATGTTATAGTTTATCACTTTTAATGGTTCAATCTTTTGGTGAATTTTTTGTATCCTCTCGGATTGTTCAGAGGCTGAATATGATCCCGGAAGGAGGCAGCACCAGCAGGAACTGGGCGTCGTCTACTCAGAGTCATTCCCCCGGGCTCCCTGCCTCCTCCTCTCTCTTTGTCCTTGTTACGTAAAATGTGTTTCACTCTCAACCTGATTTTTATTCTAGAAGTATAAGCCTAGTTTCTATCATTAAATGCGTGACATTGGTGTCGGTTCACAATGTTTGATGCTCTACTCTGTCTGCTGCTCCGCGTGATCTTTTTGAATGATTAGAGACGTGCTTAATGCTGCCTTCATACTCTGTATGGACATTCAGTGAACCTCTGTTAAATTAATAAACGTCGAGTGATGTTACCGTACCCTACCTGGGTGACGCTTCCAGTCAAGGGTACTTGCCCACATTATTAGGTTGGACAATCACTGTGCAATAGTCATTGTGGTTTTTGCCATTATTTATTCATCCTTAATATATTTATGTAAATTCCCTCAATTATTTTATACCTTTAAAAGTATTAAAACCACATAATTAAAATGCCCCACAAAATTTGCATCATTGTTAAATTTCTGCTATGATTCTGTTTGCCTAATGTATATGGCTGCATATGCATTATTATATATTTACTATTAGTTGTACCATTTATCATTTGGTAGAAATTTAGCTTATTGACATCCTTATTCAATTCTTGAAAGGTAAGTTGTTTTTTAAAAAATGTTAAGAAGAAGAAAAGCCATATGTAAGTTAGGTATAGGCATTGATGCATCCTTCTTTTACACACACACAAATGAACACACATACAGGCACACACACATAAAACTTGGTTTTGTGTATGTTATCCTTTTAAGCATTTTTTTAATGCTTACTTTTTCTCAGAACTGGTACTCAGGAAGGGTATGGTAACATCACTCGACATTTATTAATTTAACAGAGGTTCACTGAATGTCCATATAGAGTATGAAGGCAGCATACTGGGCGCAGTTGCTCACACCTGTAATCCCAGCATTTTGGGAGGCTGAGGCGGGTGGATCACTGGAGCCCAGGAGTTCGAGATCAGCCTGGCCAACATAGTGAAACCCCATATCTACCCAAAATACAAAAATTAGCTAGTCTTATAAGTTAATCTCAAAATAACTAAATAGATAAAAATTAATTTTTTTCATAATTTATTTTATTTGCTAAAGTTTTCTAAAGAATATTTTATACAATAAAACTTAATTTATAAGGCCCCCTTTCCATGTCAATTATTATTTGAAATTGTATAGAGATGAATGACACCTATTTGGTATGTAAAACACATGCACACACAAATCTGTGTGTTTGAGTTTTATTATTCTGTACTCTGCTGTCTATGTGGGGTTAACATTGATCACTTTTTTCCTGTCAGAATAACTTTTCCTACCCATTTCTTTGCCCCTTCGAATCTGCTGTTTCCACTGGCTATGAACT
Organism: Mandrillus leucophaeus; assembly: GCF_000951045.1. Classification (NCBI taxonomy): domain Eukaryota; kingdom Metazoa; phylum Chordata; class Mammalia; order Primates; family Cercopithecidae; genus Mandrillus; species Mandrillus leucophaeus. The sequence continues at coordinate 2,854,022 of NW_012101587.1, read as the reverse complement.
GAGAGAGTTATGCAGGAGAGCCGGTTCTGTGTCATCAGGGATAAGTTTTTTCTATTAAATTATGTATCTAACAAACAGTTATGGATTATTATCTCTGCCAGACAATGGCATACATATATACGCTATTCATGTTTCCTGCATTCACTGAACTATAATGTAATGTATTATGTTATTATAGGATATATACACACACAAATTTCAATTATATAAAATAGAAAGTTTCAAATGCTGTAGAGAAGTATACACAGCAATACATTTGTGAGTGATTATAAATTATCTATTTCTGAGGATCCACTTTCATTATTGGGTTGTGTTTCTTTTAAATTTATTTTTAAATGTATACACAATAGCATTTTCACTGTTCAGGTCTATGAGTTTTGACAAATGCATAGTCATGCAAATACCATCATAATCAAAATACAGAATAGTTTGATCACCGTTGAAAAAGTTCCCTCCTGGTGGCCCTTTGAAGTCAAACGTTTAATCCCTGGAAATCCCTGATTTGCTTTCCTTCATTCTGTTTTTTAATCTCCAAGAAAGTCATAAAAATGGAGTCACATAACATGTAGGTAACATGTAGCCTTTAGAATATGACTTCTGTTTTTTTTTGTTTTTTTTTTTTGAGGCGGAGTCTCGCTCTGTGGCCCAGGCTGGAGTGCAATGGCCGGATCTCAGCTCACTGCAAGCTCCGCCTCCCAGGTTCACGCCATTCTCCTGCCTCAGCCTCCCGAGTAGCTGGGACTACAGGCGCCCGCCACCTTGCCCGGCTAGTTTTTTGTATTTTTTAGTAGAGACGGGGTTTCACCGTGTTAGTCAGGGTGGTCTCGATCTCCTGACCTCGTGATCCGCCCGTCTTGGCCTCCCAAAGTGCTGGGATTACAGGCGTGAGCCACCGCGCCCGGCCAGAATATGACTTCTTTCATAGGGTAATGCATTTGAGATTCATGCATGTTATGTGTCTTCCAATGACCGTTCCCCCTTTTAAATTGAGGGGTGATATTCTCTACTTTATGTAGGTACCGGTTTATTAATCCTTTTCCCAGTTGAGAGACGTTGAAGATGTTCCCAGGGTTTGTGAATTGTGAGAAATCTGCTATAAACATTCACCGTTGGGGGGGGTGTGTGTGAACACAGATTTTTCAGTGTTCAAGTCTACTTTTGAATGAATATCTAGAAATAGGATTGCTGTGTTCATGGTGAATATATGTCTAACTTTGTGAGGAACTGACCAGTGTGTTCCAGATGGGCTGTGCCCTTTCACAGCCCTCCCAGTGATGCATGAGAGTTCTATTTACTGTGCAATCGGGTTAGTTTTTGATACTGTCTGGATTTTAAAAAAATTTTAGCCATCCCCATAAACACGTTTTTTTTTCATTATTGCTTTAATTTACATTTTCTTAATGACTAATGAGTTTCAGACTATTTTATATGTGTATTGTCATTTGCATGTTTGTTTGATGAAATGTCTACATCTTTGGAAAACTCACTTATTTGTTAAAAAAATAAATGTCGGCCGGGTGTGATGGCTCACGCCTGTAATCTCAGCATTTTGGGAGGCCGAGGAGGGTGGATCACTTGAGGTCAGGAGTTTGAGACCAGCCTGGCCAACATGGTGAAACCCTGTCTCTAGAAAAATACAAAAATTAGTTGAGTGTGGTGGTGGACGCCTGTAATCCCAGCTATTCGGGAGGCTGAGTCAGGAGAATCGCTGGAACCCGGGAAGTGGAGGTTGCAGTGTGCAGTGAATGTACCACTGCACTCCAGCCTGGGTGACAGAGCGAGACTCTGTCTCAAAAAAATAAAATAAAATAAATAAATGTCATAGGATTTTCAATACAGACAATCAGGCCATCTGTGAATATAGACAGTTTTCTTTTTTAAGATTTTTGCTCCTTTTATTCCTTTGCCTTGCCTCATGGCAACTTGTTCGGACATCTAGTACAATGTCGAATGCAAGTGTTATGTGTGGATGTCTTTCTCCTGCTCTTCATTTTAGACCATCCATTAAGTATGAGATTAGAATTTTTTGTAGATGCCTTTTGTTAGGTTAAGGAAGTTACCTTTATTCCTCCTAGTTTGCTTAAGTTTTAAAAAGTGTTATGAATGAATAATAAATTTTACCAAATACTTTTTTTCATGTGTTGAGATGATTATGTAGCCTTATCTACTGTAATCTTTTTAAATGGCGAGTTACGCTTACAGATGTTCGAATGTTGAAGCAGATACGCATTTTCGGAAGAAAGCTCACTTGGTGTGATGTACTCACCTTCTTATACATTGTTGTGTTTAATATTTGGTTGAGCATGTTTATATTCATGAGGGCTATTAGTTATAGGTTTCTTTTTATATAATTTTTTCCTGATTTGGGGTTAGGGCGCTTCTGGCCTCATAAAAGAATTCAAGAGTATTCTTTTTTTTTTTTTAAGAGCCTGTGTAAAATTGGTATTATTTCTTTCTGAAATATTTGGTAGAATTTGCCAGTGAAACTATCTGGCCTTGAGTTTTCCTTGTCTAAAGGTTTTGCATTATAAATTCAGTTTCTTTAACAGGTCTAGTATTATTTAGATTATCTACTTTTTCAGTGAGTTTTGGCATGGTGTGTCTTACTTTTCAAAAAACTTTTATTTTAGATTCAGGGGTACACAAGCGGGTTTGTTATATAGGTAAACTTGTGTCATGGGGGTTTTTGTTCACTTTTATGACTGCATAGTATTCCATAGTGTATAGGTACCATATTTTCTTTATCCATTCTACTACTGATGGGCATTGACGTTAAATCCATGTCTTTGCTATTACTGCAATGAACATACATGTGCTTGTATTTTTATGACAGAACAATTCGTATTCCTTTGGGTACATACCCAGTAATGGGATTGCTGGATTGAATAGTAGTTCTGTTTTTAGCTATTTGAGGAATTCCTACAGTGCTTTCCACAATGGTTGAACTAATTTGCAATTAATTTTTGACTAATTTACAATGAATTTACTAACTGTAAATTAGTTCAACCCACCAGTCGTGTATAAATGTTCTCTTTTTGCTGCAACATTGCCAGCATTTGTTATTTTTTGACTGTTTAGTAATAGCCGTTCTTAATCGTGTGAGATGGTGTCTCATTGTGGTTTTGATTTGCATTCCTCTAACAATCAGTGCTGTTGAACTTCTTTTCATGTGCTCGTTGGCTGCTTTATGTCTTCTTTTGAAAAGTGTTTGTTCATGTCCTTTGCCCACTTTTTAATGGGTTGTTAGTTTTTTTCTTGTAAATTTGTTTAAGTTCCTTATAGATGCTGAATATTAAAGCTTTGTCAGATACATAGTTTGTAAATATCTTCTCCCATATTCTATAGGTTTTCTTTTCACTCTGTGGATGTTTTCTTATGCTGCAAAGAAGCTCTTAAGTTTAATTAGATCTCCTCTGTGAATTTGTGTTTTTATTGCAGTTTCTTTTGGCGTCTTCATCATGAAATCTTTGCCAGTTCCTGTGTCCAGATTGGTATTGCTTAGGTTGTTTTCCAGGATTTTTATAGTTTTGTGTTTTACATTTGAGTATTTAATCCGTTCTTAGTTGATTTTTATATATGGTATGAGAAAGAGGTCAAGTTTCAATCTTCTGCATATGGCCATTGATCGTTTTTGTCAGTTTTGTTGAAGATCAGATGATTGTATGTATATAGCCTTATTTCTGGACCCTCTATTCTGTTCCATTGGTCTATGTGTCAGTTTTTGTACTAGTTCCATGGTATTCTGGTTATTGTGGCCCTGTAGTGTAATTTGAAGTTGGGTATCATGACACCTCCTGCCTTGTGCTTTTTGCTTGGATTACCCTGGCTATTTGGGCTCTTTTTTTGGTTCCATATGAATTTTAAAATAGTTTTTATCTAATAAAAAATTAGCTGGACATGGTGGTACATTCCTGTAATCCCAGCTACTCGGGAGGCTGAGGTAGGAGAATCACTTGAACCTGGGAAGTGAAGGTTACAGTGAGCCGAGGTCACACCACTGTACCCCCAGCAACGAGAGTGAAACTCTATCTCAAAAAAAAAATATATGTGTGTGTGTGTGTGTATATACATATATGTGTGTGTGTATATATACATATATATATATATAGTACATCTAGTACAATGTCAAATGCAAGTGTTATGTGTGAATGTCTTTCTCCTGTTCTTCATTTTAGACCATCCATTAAGTATGAGATTAGAATTTTTTGTAGATGCCTTTTGTTAGGTTAAGGAAGTTACCTTTATTCCTCCTAGTTTGCTTAAGTTTTAAAAAGTATTATGAATAAATAATAAATTTTACCAAATACTTTTTTTCATGTGTTGAGATGATTATGTAGCCTTGTCTACTGTAACCTTTTTAAATGGTGAGTTACGCTTACTGTATATATGTATATATATGTAGCCTTGTCTACTGTAACCTCTTTAAATGGCGAGTTACGCTTACTATATATATGTATATATATAGTTGTTTTCTAGTTCTGTGAGGAACATCATTAGTAGTTTGATAGGAATACCATTGAATCTGTAAATTGCTTTGGGCAGTATGGCCATTTTAATGATATTGATTCTTCCTATCCATGAGCATGGAATGTCTTTCCATTTGTTTGTATCATCTTTGAGTTCTTTGAGCAATGTTTTGTAATTCTTATTGTAGAGACCTTTCACCTCCTTGGTTCACTGTATTCCTAGGAATTTTATTATTTTTGTGACTATGTGTCTTTTAATGTATTGTTCTAGTTTAAGTTGTGAAATTTATGCAATCCATAATTTCTTTTGCAATCCATTTTATGTCTGTAGTGTTTGTAGAGATATTCTTTATTCATTTTTGATATTGCTAATTGGCGTCTCCCTTTTTTGGTAATTTTAGCTAGAGATTTATCATTTTTCTGATCTTAAATATTTTTAATGCTATATAATAGTTGTACATATTTTAGGGGTATATGTGATATTTCGATATACTCATATAATGTATAATAATAAAATCAAGGTGATTGGGATAACCATCACCTTAAACATTTATCGTTTCATCATGCTGGGAACATTTGATTGATTCTCTACCAGCTATCTTGAAATATAAAATGGATTATTGTTTACTATAGTCACTCTACTAATTTATTGAACACAAAAGCTTATTTCTTTTAACTATTTTCTTGTACCCATCAATCAGCCTCTCTTTGTCTCCCTCCACCACCCTTCCCAGCCTCTGGTAACCACCGTTCTATTCTTTATGTTCCTGAGTTTCACTTTCTTAGCTTCCACATATGAGACAGAAAGTGCAATATTTGTCTTTCTGTGCTTGGCTTATTTCACCTAACATAATGGCCTCCAGCTCCATCTGTGTAGCTGCAAATAACAAGATTTCATTCTTTTTATGGCAGAATAGTATTCTATTTTGTATATCTGTCACATTTTCTGTATCCATTTATCCATGGGTGGGCACTTAGGCTGACTCCACATCTTGGCTATTGTGCATAGTGCTTTAACAAACATGGGAGGGCAGATATCTCTTCAATATGTGGATTTTCTTTCTTTTGGATATATTCCAAGTAATGGAACTGCTGGATCATATAGTAGTTTTATTTTTAGGATTTTGAAGAATCTCCACACTGTTTTCCCTAATGGCTGTGCTAATTTACATTCCCAGCAATAGTATACGAGGGTTTCCCTTTCTCCAAATCCTCATCAGCATCCATTACTCCTTGTCTTTGTAACAAAAACCATTTTAACTGAGTTGAGATAATATCTGCCATTGCTCAGCTCCTTCTCAAACATCAATAATTCTTAGATTTGGTCTTTTCAGTTATTTTTTTATGTCTTGTAGGTGTTCTTCATTCCTTTATATTCTTTTCTCTTTTATCCTCTCGGACTGTGTATTTTTCAGTAGCCTGTCTTTGAACTAACTGATACTTTCCTCTGCTTGATCTGTTCTAACGTTGAGAGCCTGTAATGAAATTTTCAGTTTAACAAATACATTTCTCAGTTTTGGAATTTGTGCTTGATTTTTAAAAATTATTTCAATTTCTGCTGAAGTGAGGAAGCTTTTGATGCCTCCAACTTTGTTCTTTTTGCTTAGGATTGTCTTGGCTATAAGGGCTCTTGTTGGGTTCCATATGAAATTTAAAGTAGTTTTTTCTAGTTCTGTGAAGAAAGTCAGTGGTACCTTGATGGGGATGGCATTGAATCTATGAATTGCTTTGGGCAGTATGGCCATTTTCACGATATTGATTCTTCCTATCCATGAGCATGGAATGTTTTTCCATTTGTTTGTGTCTTCTCTTATTTCCTTGAGCAGCAGTTTGTAGTTCTCCTCAAAGAGGTCCTTCACATCCCTTGTAAGTTGTATTCCTAGATATTTTATTCTTTTTGTAGCAGTTGTGAATGGGAGTTCACTCATGATTTGGCTGTCAATTTTTGATGTATAGGAATGTTTGTGATTTTTGCACATTGATTTTTTATCCTGAGACTTTGCTGAAGTTGCTGATCAGCTTAAAAAGATTTGGAGTTGAGATGATGGGGTTTTGTAAATATACAATCATGTCATCTGCAAACAGAGATAATTTGACTTCCTCTCTTTCTGTTCGAATATACTTTATTTCTTTCTCTTGCCTGATTGCCCTGGCCAGAACTTCCAATACTGTGTTGAACAGGAGTCGTGAGAGAGGGCATCCTTGTCTTGTGCCTGTTTTCAAAGGAAATGCTTCGAGCTTTTGCCCATGCAGCATGATACTGGCTGTGGGTTTGTCATAAATAGCTTTTGTTATTTTGAGATATGTTCCATCAATACCTAGTTTATTGAGAGTTTTTAGCATGAAGCAGTGTTGAATTTTATCAAAGGCCTTTTCTGCATCTATTGAGATAATCATGTGGTTTTTGTCATTGGTTCTGTTTATGTGATGGATTACGTTTATTGATTTGCATATGTTGAACCAGTCTTGCATCCCAGGGATGAAGCTGACTTGATCGTGGTGGATAAGCTTTTTTGATGTGCTGCTTGGATTCGGTTTGCCAGTATTTTGTTGAGGATTTTTGCATCGTTGTTCATCAGGGATATTGGCCTGAAATTTTCTCTTTTTGTTTCATACCAAAGCCTGTGCCAGGTTTTGGTATCAGATAATGCTGGCTTCATAAAATGAGTTAGGGAGGAGTCCCTCTTTTTCTATTGATTGGAATAGTTTCGGAAGGAATGGTACCAGCTCCTTTTTGTACCTTGGGTAGAATTCAGCTGTGAATCGTCTGGTCCTGGATTTTTTTTGGTTGGTAGGCTATTAATTACTGCCTCAATTTCAGAACTTGTTATTGGTCTGTTCAGGTATTCAACTTCTTCCTGGTTTAGTCTTGGAAGGGTGTATGTGTCCAGGGATTTATCAATTTCTTCTAGATTTTCTAGTTTACTTGCGTAGAGGTGTTTATAGTATTCTCTGATAGTAGTTGGCATTTCTGTGGGATCAGTGGTGATATCCCCTTTATCAGTTTTTATTGTGTCTATTTGATTCTTCTCTCTTTTCTTCTTTATTAGTCTGGCTGGTGGTCTATCTATTTTGTTAATCTTTTCAAAAAACCAACTCCTCGATTCATTGATTTTTTGAAGGGTTTTTTTGTGTCTCTATCTCCTTCAGTTCTGCTCTGATCTTAGTTATTTCTTGTCTTCTGCTAGCTTTTGAATTTGTTTGCTCTTGCTTCTCTAGTTCTTTTAATTGTGATGTTAGGGTGCCAATTTTAGATTTTTCCTCCTTTCTCCTGTGGGAACTTAGTGCTATAAATTTCCCTGTAAACACTGCTTTAGCTGTGTCCCAGAGATTCTGGTACGTTGTGTCTTTGTTTTCACTGGTTTCAAAGAACTTATTTGTTTCTGTCTTAATTTCATTATTTACCCAGTAGTTATTCAGGAGCAGGTTGTTCAGTTTTCATGTAGTTGTGCAGTTTTTAGTGAGTTTCTTAATCCTGAGTTTTAATTTGATTGCACTGTGGTCTGAGAGAATGTTTGTTATGATTTCTGTTCTTTTGCATTTGCTGAGGAGTGTTTTACTTCCAATTATGTGGTCAATTGTAGAATAAGTGTGCTGTGGTGCTAAGAAGAATGTATATTCTGTTGATGTGGGGTGGAGAGTGCTGTAGATGTCTATTAGGTCTGCTTGGTCTAGAGCTGAGTTCAAGTCCTGAATATCCTTGTTAATTTTCTGTCTCATTGATCTGTCTAATATTGACAGTGGGGTGTTAAAGTCTCCCACTATTATTGTATGGGAGTCTAGGTCTCTCTGTAGGTCTCTAAGAACTTGCTTTATGAACATGGTATGTAGACCAATGGAACAGAACAGAGGCCTCAGAAATAATGCCACATATCTGCAACCATCTGATCTTTGACAAACCTGACAAAAACAAGCAATGGGAAGATTTCCTATTTAATAAATGGTGTTGGGAAAACTGGCTAGCCATATGTGCAAAACTGAAACTGGCCCTCTTGGTTATACCTTATACAAAAATTAACTCAAGGTGGATTAAAGACTTAAATGTAAGTCCTAAAACCATAAGAACCCTAGAAGAAAACCAAGACAATACCATTCAGGTCATAGGCAGGGGCAAAGACTTCATGACTAAAATGCCAAAAGCAATGGCAACAAAAGCCAAAATTGACACATGGGATCTAATTAAACTAAAGAGCTTCTGCACAGCAAAATAAACTACCACCAGAGTGAACAGACAACCTACAGAATGGGAGAACGTTTTTGCAATCTATTCATGTGACAAAGGGCTAATACCCAGAATCTACAAGGAACTTAAACAAATTTACAAGAAAAAACCAAGCCAATCAAAAAGTGGACAAAGGATATGAACAGACAGTCCTCAAAAGAAGATACTTATGCAGCCAACAAACATGAAAAAAAGCTCCTCATCACTGGTCATTAGAGAAATGCAAATCAAAACCACAATGAGATACCAACTCATGCCAGTTAGAATGGCGATCATTAAAAAGTCAGGAAACAACAGATGCTGAAGAGGATGTGGAGAAATAGGAACGCTTTTACACTGTTGGTGGGAGTGTAAATCAGTTCAACCATTGTGGAAGACAGTGTGGTAATCAAAGATCTAGAACCAGAAATACCATTTGACCCAGCAATCTCATTACTGGGTGTATACCCAAAGGTTTATAAATCATTCTATAAAGACACAAGCACATATATATTTACTGGAGTACTATTTGCAATAGCAAAGACTTGGAACCAACCCAAATGCCCATCAATGATAGACTGGATAAATAAAATGTGGCACATATACACCGTGGAATACCATGCAGCCATAAAAAAGAATGAGTTCATGTCCTTTGCAGGGACATGGATGAAGCTGGAACCCATCATTCTCAGCAAATTAACACAGGAACAGAAAACCAAACATTGCATGTTCTCTCTCATAAGTGGGAGTTGAACAATGAGAACACATGAACACAGGGAGGGGAACATCACACACTGGGGCCTTTCGGTGGTTGGGGGGCTAGGAGGGGGATAGTATTAGGAGAAATATCTAATGTAGGTGACGGGTTGATGGTTGCAGCAAACCACAATGGCACCTGTGTACCTATGCAACAAACCCGCATGTTCTGCACATCTATCGCAGAACTTAAAGTATAAAAAAAAGTGAAAAAAATTTAAATCTCTTTGTTATATTTATCTAATACATTTCTGAGTTGCTTTTCCATGTTATTTTAAAGATCACTGAGTTTTCTTAAAACTGCTATTTTGAATTATTGATCAGAGAGCTCGTCTACTCCCCTCTAGTTAGGGTCAGTCACTGGCAACTTAATCTGTCTGGGGAGATCCTGGTTTCCTGTTTGCTATTGTTTCCTGTGGATGTACATCTGGTTTTGTGGTGAAAAATTAGCTATTTATTTGTTTTCTCTGCCTGGCTTGTTTTGATTTTTATTGGGTATGTTTGCTCAGAGATTTCTTTGTGATATACCTGTCTTTTTTGCTAGGTCACTGCCTCTTCTTGGTCTCTTTAAAGAATCAGCTTTTGGTTTCATCAATTTTTTTCCATTGTTTTTCTGTTTGAAATTTTATTGATTTTGGTTCTTATCTTTATTATTTAGCCCTTCTGCTTACTGTGGGTCTATTTCTTTTTTCCTTTAAAAAAAAGAAAATCTACTTAAACTTTGAGAAATGTATTTACTTTCCCACATCAACAATTATAGATTATCATGTCATAATTATAAACGGCTAAGTCTTATACTTCCTCAGGAAAATATTGCACCATTCAGTGCTATGGATCCTACAGAGAATTTCAGTCCTTGGTCATAGTGTTAATAGCTCTTAGCTTCACAGCCCCATGAGCCTCATTGAAATGTCCTTTATTTTTTCTAATTTCTTAAAGTGGAAACTATATGATTGAGTTTAGACCTTTTAATTTTCTAATTAAATATTTAATGCTCAAGTTTCCCTGTGAGCACTATTTTAGCAAGGATTTTCATATGTTATATCACCATTTCATTCAGTTTAAAAAATATTTTTCAAAAATTTCTGTCAATCTGTTGTTTGGCCCCTTGGTTATTTGAAAGGGTGCTTTTGATTTCCAGGTGCTTGGAGATTTAAAAATGTGTCATCTGGGTTTTTTTTAACTTCTAATAGTTTTTCCACATCTGGGTTTTTTTAACTTTTAGTTCTAATAGTTTTTCCACATCTGGGTTTTTTTAACTTTTAGTTCTAATAGTTTTTCCACATCTGGGTTCTTTTAACTTTTAGTTCTAATAGTTTTTCCTTCATGTATTTTGGAGCTCTGTTAGGTCTATGCTCATTTAAGGCTCTTATGTTTTCTTGATTACTTTATCCTTTTTCTGTATAAAATAACTTATTTACATAATTTATATATATACATATTTATATAACACAACTTCTTTAGAACAAGAAAATTTATAAATGACATGTTTTTTTGGTCAAAGACTTCGTCAAGCAAGAGAGTACACACGGGCACTTTTGTTTCAAATAACATGATGGTAAACAATGGATATTAATATTTTTGTCATGCCTCAACCATTTACCGACAATTAGGCGTCAAACCCTCAGGTTGATCACTTGCTAAAACATAAGTGTTTAGGAGAAAAGGTCAAGAAAAGATGAAAACCATTAATCATATCTTCTTTAAGATTTATGAAATAAATTCTTTGCAACATCTTCTTTACATGAATCAGGCCTAACATAGTTCTTGCCACCATGTAAGGTAAATGCACTGATTAACTTTCTGTTTTCCAAAATTAGGTTTAAGGATATAATGGTAGGATAATTTAGCTGGCTGACTTGATTCTCTAATACAATGAGTCCCTGTATTCTTTATATAGCAAGAAATTCTATCTTCCATAAAACTAGTTTAGTGTATATTAAAAAGAGACAGTTGTTAAAGTGAAAAATTATTATTACACAAGGATAAATAATAGTTTAATCATGGCAATCTAACTCCCAAACGTTAAGAGAATGAAATCTTTTCAGAATATGAGTTTTAAAAACTTACAAAAACAGGGTATTAAAATGGCAATGTGATTTACTACCATGATTTCTCTGACAGATTAATCACGAAATAAATGCCTACTTGTAGACAGTTTCCACTCAGAATTATATAGCCTCCTGTCTGACAAAATGATAAGCCATAAATTTCACTAAAAGACAATGAGAAAGAAGTGCTCTCATAGCAGTAGTTTCAATAAATTAGCATTACTGTTATACCTGCTGAGACATAATTCTCTTCTGTTAAGGAATTTAAAAACTGGCCACCATTTTTTCAATTTACAAACTTAATTATCTAGACTCTAAAATATCTTCCCAATTGAAATACTGATCATTACATAATACAGTGAACACAGTTCTAACTTTTAGGCACAACTCATGACTTCAGTGACAAATAACTCATACATACAGACATCAGCACCTTAGGGTAAGAAAATTTGGGGTCTGATATAGCGGTCAAACTAAAAGGCCAGTCCAGCAACAGTCCTTCATTCAAGTACTGTCCATGGCTTCTTTCACACTGAAATTGCAGAGCGAGTAGCTGCCAGACAGATCCTCTGGCCTGCAAACCCAAAATAGTTTGCAGAAGATTTCCAACTCCTGAGATAATATATTATCAATCCAAGAGGCTTTTCAAATAAAATCAGAGTAAATTTGCTGTTTGAGAAGTCTAAAGGGAACCGCTACAGATCTGCTTGAGTAGATCGTAGAATTATACGTGTCAATCATCAAATCTTGAAATTAAAACCTTAAATTCATATTGATGATAATCACTAACTTTATTTTTATTTATTTATTTTTATTATTATACTTTAAATTCTAGGGTGCATGTGCACAACGGGCAGGTTTGTTACATATGTATACATGTGCCATGTTGGTGTGCTGCACCCATTAGCTCGTCATGTGCATTAGGTATTTCTTCTAATGCTATCCCTACCCCCTACCCCGACCCCATGTCAGGCCCTGCTGTGTGATGTGTTCCCCACCCTGTGTCCAAATGTTCTCATTGTTCAATTCCCACCTATGAGTGAGAACATGCAGTAAGTCTTATTTTCTATTTTTAACATCACGATTGTGTTCCATGCTTAAAGATCTAAGTGTTTCTTGAGAATTTAATGGTAAAAAAATCTATGAAGAAATTGGCTTTTTAAAAACTAATATATGTCTGTGCGTGTACAAAGGAGATTGTGTTTTGTATGAAAATTTGTCTCATAAAGTTGAGTTTCCCCTACCCTCATGAAAATCCTGAGAATATCCCAGAAATAAGAAAAACAGAAAAATTCACAATACAAAGTCAATACATTAAATTTAGGGAAAAAAGTATTCCAAACATATACTGGCCAAACATTATTAGTTATATCATTTTAAATATATTTAAAAGTAAAGAGAAAAAGGAGACAAACATAAAATTGTTAATGCCTTCTTTATAATCTGAGGGGTGAAAATAGCTAAAACTGAATATCCTTTTAAATAAAAAATGTAAAAATAAGTAAGCTCTTTATTGTGTCATCTTTAGAAATAATTATGTTTAAATACTAGTTTTTCAATTAGGACTCATGTTACATCACCATAAACTGAAAAAGTATGTGTTTTTCAGTCAGACAAACAGCTGATAATAGAAAAGTTATCTAACATTTACCATACTAAAGTGGAGTTTGACAATTTGTTTTCATATACAGTCATGTGTCCCTTAACTATATGTTCTAAGAAATGCCTTGTTAGGTGACCTTGTGTGGAACAACGCTGAGTGTACTTACAAACACTGAATGTACAGACTGCTGCACACCCTACAGACCGAGGCTATGTGGTATAGCCTATCACTCCTTGGCTACAAACCTCTATGGTGTGTTACTGTGTTGAATACTGTAGGCAGCTGTAATGCAATAGTAAGTATCCGTGTATCTAAACAGGTCTAAACATAAAAGAGCAACGCACTATGTTATGATGGCTATAATGTCACTAGATGATAGGAATTTTTTATCTCCATTTTAATTGTATGGGACCACTGTCATATATGCGATCTGTCATTGACTTAAACATCATGTGAAAAATGACTGTACCTAGAAGCAACTGAAAAGGTCTTCATCCTTCATCATCTTCCTCTAAAAATAAAAATAAAAAAATCTTCACAAAAGAAGTTTCTAAACATTAAATATGATACAATCAACCCCCAAATCTGTCTGCAATGCAATTCATACAGAGACATATATCCACAACATTCCCAAATGTCCATGTGTGCTTAGCACAGGAAGAGTCAAATTGTAAACAAGAGTTGTTATTTCTGTCTGAGAAAGCAGTCTTAATTGCTTGCTCTTTGTAAAATGCTAAATCAATCAGAATGAAAGGAACCTCAGGAATGTTTTCCACTGATTACAAAAGCTTCAAATCAAGCTCATTAAATATTCAAAATCAACCTAAAGAAAAATAGACATCGATGTTTTGCTCTAAATACTGTTTTGTTGATGTAATTGACTCTGGAAATCCTAGACTTAATTTAAAAAAGAAAAAGACAAAAGATTGTTTTATTCTGTTTCATCCACTTCAATGAAGACATCATTGAAGAAATATTCAGAGACCGTGGTTGGCTTCCCTTCAGGGGCCTCTTTTGGCCACTTTTGTGTCTTTCTTTCAGTAAGGGCTGATCACAAAAAACCTGAGTTGATGAGCTGCTAATATTCTCAGATTGAGTATTAATAACACTTGGAGATGCAAGCGGATCAGAGGACTCCTGCTTCTTTTTCTGGCTTTCACTGGATGGATTGGATCTTTTCAGATTCTGTCTTAGTGCAGGTATAAGAGGCTTTCGGCGTTTCTTACTATAGACCTGAGTAGGTCCATCAGATTCCAAACTATTCTTTGAACACATGAAAGATAAAACATCCCAAGGGTCTTCTGCCAGGTCTGGATAGTGGGGCTTTTGAAGATGATGTTCTGCTGTCCATGTGCTCAGACTTAGGAGCAGTGTCACTTCTTTCTTCCTTATCAGACACAATCATTTCATTCTGAGGTAACTGAGGCACAGTCTTGTCTATGCGTGTATCGGGAGATCTAGATCCTGTACTCCGAAAAGTTGGTTCAACTTGCTCTGTTTGAGGTTCTGGAGGTTTTTGGTTCAACTTGCTCTGTTTGAGTCAATGTGCTTCCTGAGGTAGGAAAAGTATCTTGTCCCTTGCGAGACTCCCCTGTTTCCTCAAAAACATTTGTTAATTCCTTTGAGTGCACCTCAGAGCTCTATGCTTGACAATCATCTCTTAAAGTGAGTGAACAGTTTTTGGCAGGAGGAACGTGGTCATTTTCATCAAGCCTGCAATGAAATCTCTTCCTAGATACAAGACCCAAATTATCAGGAAGCTTTTTAGAATCCCCTCTTTCAAAAATAGATAAACCCATGTCATCTTGACCAACTGAAGTTGCTGGGAAACAAATACTCATACCTCCCCTTTCTTCAGTATTCACGGATTTGACCAATATGGGAGCTGGCAGTGAAGGGTTTGGCATTAACTGTGCGGTGGCTTCGGTTATTTCTTCTACTCTCCATTAGTTTAATGGAAAAAGGAGATTGGTTGGGATTTCCACCGGAGTTAAAATAAATGCTTGTTCATCTTCTCCATCTTGAGGTACATTAGCAACTGGATTCACTGTTAGGTCTTGAGGACTGATTATATTTTCTTGTTGGACTTCTGGAATACTTATTGGTGTTTACCCTGGCACAGGAAGTGTAAGCACATTGTCTCCTTTAGAGTCCTTTATCTGGGGCTTTTCAAAAGAATTTTCACCAAGACCCCTCTCCAAACCAAGTGTGCAGGGCTGTGTCTCAGAGGAAGCAACTGGAGCAACTGACAACACATGAGCCTCTTGAGAGCTCTCTTGATTTTCATTTCTCTCAGTTAGGTTTACTTCTTGAGAAATCCTGTCCCTTGGATACCACGTACGCATGCCGATTTGCTCTGTTCTTTATTCTCTGCTGTTGTAACTGGTCTGAGGTTTTTATCTTCCAATTCTGTTGCTTTGGAAGCATTTTTCTCTGTTTCTCTTTGAGTTTCCAGTTCTTCCCCTTTGGTTACACAGAAACTGGAAACTTCCTGATAATCATCAAACCTGTTGGTCCCTAAAATCTTCTCAAGATTTGGTTTAGGCTTGGCAAATCTACTTCTTATTCTCAAATTACTGGTCACTTTAGAAGTTGTATTCCTGGTTGGTGTAGCATTCTTCTTTACTTTCTCCATTAAACTAATTTCTTCTCTGGAACTTTGTTCCTCCAATACAATCTTGTTTTCTTCAAATGATGAGGGAGATGTAGTAATGACAGATGAAGAGGGCTCCTGACATTCATGAACAATTTTGTGATTTATATTATCTAGGCTAAAAGGAATATGGCTTTTATTCTTTGAATGAACATGAGGGAGTATACATACTCCTACATCACCCCGTTCAGTACTGATATCTGACTGCAGTACTAGATCTCCCATTGCAGCTTCGGTGCTTCCATCATTGGTACCTGGTTCATCTTGGATATGTTCACCTACATGTGTGTGTGTGCATGTGTTTTATCCCTGGTAACTTTTTTGTTCTAAACTTGATTTGTTTTAATATTAATAGAGACACTCTAGTTTTCTTTTGCATTGTGGATATTTGTCCTTTCATTTAATATGCCTATACCGTTATAGTTAAAGTAAATTTTCTTAAGGCAGAATCCACTTGGATCTTGTTTTTTTTTTTTTTTTAAGTCAACCCAGCAATTTCTGTCTGTTAGTGTCATTAGATCTCTTAATTTAATAATCGAAATGTGTTTAGACCTATTGTTTTATTATTTTATTTTTATTTTTTATTTTTCTGACCTCCTCTCTTTGCTTTCTTTTTCATTATTTGAACCTGTACATTTATATGTATTTTCCTATTGGCTCTTTTTCTCTGGGGATCTCTGACTAATTCATTTTTTTCTTTTTTCAATATCAGTTTTGCTTTCAAAGCCTTTGCTCTGTTGTTTAGAAATATTTTCAGAGTTTTAGCCACTGTCCTTGGCACACAGTGCTGTTGACTGGTCCTACCTGCAGGGTGAAGCAAGGAGAGAAAATGAATAGAAAAAAAGGATTTTTATCCTCCTCAATCTTTGTACAACCAGAGCTTCCTTTTATGGCTGTTCTCTTTAATGGGTGGGTTTTCTCTTACGATTTGTATGTAGTGCAACTCTGTAACTGAGGCAGCCCTCATGGCAGGCCTGGAGAGAGAGACAGAGAGGGAGAGAGAGAAAGAGAGAGACAGAGGGAGAGAGAGAGGAAAAATAATTTCTCCCATTCTCTGGAAGCTCAGAGAAGCCCATTGTTCCAGTTCTCTGTTGATAAGGACAGTCTCTTCTTCAGATTTTGTTGTCCATTTGTATTGTTCAGTGACCTGCCCTAGCCAGCCTATGCTTGGGTCAAAGCTGGAGATAAAAGAAAAACACAAAACAAAACAGAAAAAAAAAAACAAAAACAAAAACAAAACAAGAAATGCACTGTGGTCTGCTTGCTGTTATTTTCGATAGATCAGTATTTGTATTTTGTTTGTGGTTTTTAGTTGCACTTTGTGGTATCCATAGTTTGCAGTGAGTTACTCCATTTTGGGTAGAGTTAGAAACTTGAATCTTTTATTTTTAAAAAATTATTTAGCAATTTGGGATTATTTCACAACTCAAAAGCAATGAATAATTGAAATTATTTCTGAATCTTTAATGACACCTTACTTCTAAGGAAAATCCATGAAATGTGTTAAGTGTAGAATTAGGAAATTTCATTTTCAGCTTTTATGACATCACCAGTGTAATAATTTTCCAAAACAGAAACGACATCATATTTCTTACATTTGAAAATTTTTTTCTCTGACTACAATAAAACGATAGGTAAATCATTGTGAATACAAGTAATTAATGCCTTTAGAGAGATGAACAAGGAACAACTACTTGGTTGGAAAGATCTTGAGTGTATGGCTACTGTTAGCACAGAGGCTGAAGATGTTTAGTTTACGTGTATTATTTTCCTTCTATTCTAATAAATGTCACAAAACAATACTAAGTAGCATAATCTACTAGTGCAGTATGGAACATATATCTTGTGGAAATACATTGCCCAATAGAGGCATTGTATGGTGTATAAAATAAAATAAAACATAATAAAAGAGAAACAACTAATGATTTTGGATCTGAATTATAGTGTTTTCCATCTTTAAGGCTAATATAGAATTTTATGATGAGAATTTTCAGACCATTATATATATATTTTCATGAATATTGATAATAAATAGTAGGCTAAAAGCCCTTTTACGTACAGTGGGTTAAATTAGGTTTAATGTTGTATATTCCAGAAATAAGGTAATAAAATGAGTTCATTCTAGACCCCCTAGAAAATCAATGATATAGCATCTTACCTTGTGATCAAACTTAGCAACAAAGAGCCTAGCCCCAAAACACAGAAGGAGATTCTTTTAACGAACAATAATGCTTACCTTTTAAAAAAAAACGTAATTTCAACTTTTATTGTAGATACAGGGGGTTGTGTAGGTTTGTTACATGGGTATATTACGTGATGCTAAGGTTTAGGGTACAAATGATCCGGTCACTCAGGCAGTGAGTACAGTCCCCAAGAAGTAGTTTTTAAGCCCATCCCCCTACTCCTTTCCTTCCTCTTCTAGAAGTCTGCAGTGACTGCTGTTCTCAGCTTCATGTCCCTGTGTGCTCAATGTTTATCTCCCACTTATAAGCGAGAACATATGGTATTTGATTTTCTGTCCTGCATTCATTATTTTAGGATTATGGCCTCCACCTACATCCATGTTGCTGTAAAGAACATGATTTCATTCTTTTCAAGGCTGTGTAGTATTCCATGATGTATAGGTACCATATTTTCTTATTCAATCCACCATTGATGGGCACCTAGGCTGATTCTATATCTTTGCTATTGTAAATCATTCTGTGATGAACATGGAGAGTCTTGTCTTTTTGGTAAAATGATTTATTTTCTTTTGGATATATACCCAGTAATGGGATTTCTGGCTTGAGTAGTAGCTCTGTTTTTAGTTATTTGATAAATCTCCAAACTGCTTTCCACAGTGGCTGAACTAACTTACATTCCCCCAGCAGTGTGTAGGCATTCACTCTTCTCTGCAGCCTTGCCAGCATCCATTACTATTTGACTTTTTATAATAGCCATTCTGTCTGGTGTGAGATGATAGCTCATGGTGGTTTTGATTTGCATTTCTCTGAGCATTAGTGACGATGAACATTTTTTCATATGTTTGTTGGCTGCTTGTATTTCTTCCTTTGAGAAGTGTCTGTTTATGATCTTTTCTTACTTTAGACTCACATGTTGTTAACCTGCCCTGTGTAACAAGGAAACTGTGAAATGCTTTCAGGTGCTCAATATGTAAGTGTATGAAGGTACCGAAAGCAACATTATAAATGTAATGATTTAACTCGCTGAAAACTAAAAGTCATGTATTCAGTGTCAGTTCTAATTTTGATAAAAAATTTGTTTAAAGAATAACAAAATATTACTATTTTTCAAATGAGGGTAATTGTCAATTTTAGATTAAATGATGTATAATAGCATATCATATATTAATGGA
>NW_012101587.1:2828666-2833482 GCF_000951045.1 Mandrillus leucophaeus | reverse complement strand
GTTCCCCATGTGTTTGAACATAGAAAGCATTATTGGAGATTTCCACTTGTGACCAAGGAAACTCAATTAGGTTTTACCTTTAATTTTTTATGTCGTTGTGGCTGGTGTAATGAAAAGGTTGTCCAAGCCTTTGAAACAAAAGTGCTCGTCTTTGCTCTTTCTGTGTTTGTGGAATCTTTGCTCTGTCTGTGTCTAAGGAACACTGCCATTTTGTGGATCAGAGCATGTAAAAAGCCAAAGAAATGAGAAAAACTATTTGAATGTCATGTCTCTCCCCAAGCAGTAGCATTAACGTGTTTATGCAATAAGCACTTTTACCAAATTTGCTTATTGAGGCACCTCCTGCAGGCGTGACACTGTGACGGTCTTGGATGCCCCAGGATCCCTCACAGCTTTTCTGGTGGACGCCTGAACCTGGCAGGGCCAGGGAATCCTTTCCCAAGGGGACGTCCTTGACCAAGGGCAAACAGAGGCTGCAGGTTAGCACTCCCCTTCCAGGGCCTCAGATGGGGCAGTGACTTGCATGCTCATGGCTCTGCACGGTAGCCTGGTCCATGAAACGCTGGTTCTTGCCGAAGAGACCAGCTCCATCACACAGTCTTGCACTCTTGTTCTGCCTCTGCTGTTTTGCTCTTCCTCCTCCCTCAGGTCTGCAGTCCCCTGAATCCATGCTGTTCATTCTGCCCAGGCCCCAGCACCCCTCCCTGCCTCCGTGGACCAATTGCTGCCACAGCCCACACGTGGACTGACCACAAAGCTGCAGGCCTCCAGTTAGAGAGGGATCCCCAGAGAGCATTTCCTCTGAGCAGTGCCTCTGTTTCATGGACTCCTAACACCCCACGTGTCTCCTTTGTAGAACTCATCACAGTTCTGGAAACGGGCTCATGCTTCCTGCTCTATCCACGGCACAAGCACTCCATCTTTCCCATAACATAGTAGAGGCAATAATTACTGCCCAATGCAGGGATAGAGGGGCTTTCAATTTGATTCCCTCCCTTCAATCATGCCTACCGTGGAATCATCCTCCATATCACAGCGACTCATCCATTTAAAACTCAGCCCTGCCCATGGGGCTCCCTTGCTGTCTCTCCTCAGGACGTCTCTATTGGCTGTAAAGGCCTCTCCCGGAGAAGCCTCACACCTGTCAGTGGCTCCTCCCCGCCGTGCCCCCACATACCTCTGCATGCACAGGTGTCTTCATCCTTCTACCTTGGCTCCTCCGTCTCAGTCTCTGGATGACCCTTGGTAGCTTTTACTTTCCTGGTTATCCTCAATCACTTGGCCAGTAAATGCCTCTTTGCACCTTTAGTGTGGAGATACGCGTCCCTAACATCTTAAAAAAATTCCATAGGTTTTTGAGGAACAGGTGGTATTTAGTTACAGGATAAGTTCTTTAGTGGTGATTTGTGAGATTTGGGTGCGGCCATCTCCCAAGCAGTATACACTGAACCCAATTTCTAGTCTTTTATCTCTCCCTTCCCACCCTTTTCCCGTGAGTCCCTAAAGCCCATTGTGTCCTTCTTCCGGCTCTTATCGCTGACTGCATTACCTGGCACTTATTAGTTTTTGTGTTAGTTTCCGTAATAGACTCCGAGCTCTCCAAGGTGGATTCTTTGTTCCTTTTCCACACCTGCCTCCATCATCGAGCGTGACCGCAGGAGCTCTCCAGAGGCATCTTCCGGGTCAAGGTCTAATGTAGGTAAAGAGTGAACTGGACAGAATCAGAGTGTGGCCTCTGGAACAATAGTGCCAGGTCCTGGGTTATCAGCAAAGCTGGTGCTTGGCTGATTCCAGTGAGCTGGGGGAATTTTTCCGGCAACAGAAGGATCATTTTTCCCAGGTGGTAATTCTGTTGCTCATCAGGGTCAAACGTGTGTGATTCTGATTCCACGTGTGCAGAAGGCGGTGCTGTGCACCTCTGGTGATATGCGGAAATCTAGCACACGCTCAGTGGTGATTGCTGAGATTGGGTTCAGGGACCGTCCTGGAGCACCTGAATGCTTGGTACATCTGCCATTTAAAAATGACAGGATTTCCCACCAGGACATTGTGACACGCGTCTGCCTCTCTCACTCATTGGCATGGGACTGGGCATGACTCGTTATTTTCAATGAAACCAAATTGGTTGGAAAACAGTCAGGAATGAGGTGTTCTGTGTCTAGGTGACTCTCAGGGAACTATTGCCATGGATGGAGCCTCTGGCATAGGACGTTCACCCTGCTGGAAAAACCTTATATTTGGTGGACACTGGCACAAGCAGGCAGTGAGGTGTCCAAAAGAAAGTGACCAGGCATAGCACAGGCTAAACAAAGGATGGTGGC
Source organism: Mandrillus leucophaeus (assembly GCF_000951045.1). NCBI lineage: Eukaryota > Metazoa > Chordata > Mammalia > Primates > Cercopithecidae > Mandrillus > Mandrillus leucophaeus. The sequence goes on along the minus strand of NW_012101587.1, from coordinate 2,831,161 downwards.
CAGGAATCCAAAGGGCAGCACTCACCGCTGCGAACGAGGAGCGGGGCCGCCCTGTGCCGTGGGCACCCTGCACAGTAGAGCCATCGCGGGCATGGAGGGCTGTGGTCAGGGGCTTTGCAGGGGAGGGCACGCTGGGCTCCGCGTGGAAAGTGCAGGGCGCAGGGAGCCCCTGTTTCGGGCCGAGGTTTCTGCTGGCTGCTGGAGCTGAGATTAAACACAGTGACAGTCACTATCCGCAGCTCTGGGAAGGCAAAACCCTGTCTCTACTAAAAATACAAAAATTAGCCAGAGGTGGTGGCAGGCGCCTGTAATCCCAGCTACTTGGAAAGCTGAGGCGGGAGAATCGCTTGAACCCGGGAGGCGGATATTTCAGTGAGCCGAGATCACACCACTGCACTCCAGCCTGGGCGACAGAGCCAGACTCTGTCTCAAAAATAAAAATAAAAAAAGATTTCAATGGCCCTATATTTTTATGGGAAAGAAATTCTGAAGATAAATAAGAGGTGACCCTGTTTCTGATAGGAAGTCGCCGGGGAAATGGTTGCCTGTGGGTTCTTGTTGCTGAACATGCTGGGCAGGTAGCAGAGGGGAGAGGCTGCGACTGGGGACGTGAGGAGAACAGACCCGAGAAGCGAAGTGAAAACCCAGCCGGAGTCAGCACAGTCCCCTCAGATCAGTAACGCTACATGGAGGATCCCGTGTTAAAACTCTGCGTGTGTTCACAAAACCCAAACTGCTTCCTGAGGGAAGGAGAGAAGCAATAGTGTTTTTTCCAAAAGGTTTGAGTCTGGATTATCCCATTAAAGATGACCTTGTTTTCTTTAACATTGTGCTATTTCCCTCCTCACTGAGGATTCACTACCCTCTTCCCAAGTTCTGCAAACCTGAAAGGAATCAACACCCAGTTCCCCATAAACGCTTAGACGGTCTCATTCTCCTGCTTCTCTTTCAATGCTTGCTTCTGCAGTACCCGTTCTTCCCGCCGGCCTTGCCTACTCGTAGGTCCTCATGTGGCTTCAGTATTTCTGTTATCTTACACTTCATGTGATCTTATGAAAATGCTTCTTTTTAATTTTTTAAAAATTGTGTTTATTTCAATAGATTTTTGGGGGAACAGGTTGTATGTGGTTACATGAGTCAGTTCCTTAGTGGTGATTTCAGAGATGTTGGTGCACCCATCCCCCGAGCAGTGTACACTGTACCCGATATGTAGTCTTCTATTCCTTGCTACCCTTTCCCCTGAGTCCCCAAAGTCCATTGTATCATTCTTAGGCTTTACAACCTCATCTCTCAGCTCCCACTTATAAGTGAGAACATATGATGTTTGGTTTTCCGTTCCTGAGTTACTTCACTTAGAATAATGGTCTCCAGTCTTTTTAAAAAAAATTTCCCCCTTCACATTGAAAGAAGACTGCTGAGATCCTCTATTGTTCCTTCAGAGTTCTGAAAACTCTTCCCTGAGTTTTCAGATTCCTAGTAGAACAAGGTCAGTTTTCCATACTGTTGTCTGGGTTTCATATTTTAGTCTTCTACCCTCAATATACCACCCAGGAGCTCACGGGAAGGTCAGGGCTCAGACTGGGAAGAAAGTGCCCAGCCTGGATTGGTGGAGACACCAAGAGAAAGGGGGAATTCTGAAATCCAGTGCTTCTACATTTCCCAGATTTGCACAATTTCTTCCTGAGTCTGTCTGAATAGGTAAGGCTAAACAACAGCAGTGGAAGAAAGACAGGGCTGGCCACCCTTCAGACTCAGCTCTCCCCGTCAGCAGCTTGGCCGGTGTGAGCGCCCATCTGAGGGCCCCGCTGGCTTCATGGCATTAACGCACTGTCTGTGGGCTTTTGTGTGTGTGCGTGTCATTGCAGCATTCTTCCAGCCTTGGTTATGACCCTGTGTTACAATTTGTGGGCAACGGTTCTAGTCCTGGTTTGCGTTTTTAAAGCCTTGGTCTAATGAGTAGCTTCACTCACTTTAAAAACAAATTACCTTGTGGAATAGCTGATACACCAGCTCTATTTCTTTCCATTTGACGGAGTCAGATTTCTGCTTATTGAAAAATATTGTGAATTTGAGTAAGGAGGTAGAACAAAGTTGTGAGGGCAAACTAGGGACTAGATCTGAATTAATTTCGAAATGTACTTTCTTCATAAACTGTTTTTGATTTATTTGAAAGACACTCATGATTTCAGGTATATTTAATAATGGAGTTATTAGGACAATATATATCCTAATAAGGATACTCATTCTCTAAATTTTCAGCAATGAAAATGCAGACTAATAGACAATATGTTCTTTTTTTAGAGTGAAATCAAATTATGTAAAATGTACCAAACCATTGGGTAGAACTTCTGACTTGAACTATTACGGAAATTTTGGATCTCTATTACAAAATCAAGAATTTTCAATAACACAGATGAGAAGAATAAAGTTCAAATTTTTTTTCTCTCTGTCACTAGGGATATTGATAATAAAAGTGTCTTTCAAACTCAACTAAA
>NW_012101587.1:2821869-2827296 GCF_000951045.1 Mandrillus leucophaeus | reverse complement strand
TTAAGGCAATTCCTGTTCATTTTGAAGTCCTCTGGCGTTTTCTCCCCATTCCTACATAACCAAAACCCTCAATCATTTTTCTTTGCCTTTTCTTTGTGTCATACATGCATATTCTTTTCAACTCAAGACGAGACCAAGCTAGTTATGAACCTAACTGGAGTTTGATTCGTTTTCTGTGTAGGATGCATCCTGTGAGCACCCTGCAATGCTTATTTGTTGTACCCTTTCTGTACCTGCCCTCCCCATCTTTTCACATGATGCAGTTTTGCTGCTGTGAACTTTTCCGTGCCTCCTTCCCAGAGCCCATCAGCAAGAACTCTGTGTTTGGCACCTGAAAGTAGAATTTCTGAGCCATAGGCTGTAAACGTCTGCAACCTTGCTACATTAACCCAGTTAATGACATTAACCCAATTAATGTTCATCCTGATTTTACACGTTTACATTCCTGCCAGGGATGAACTCTGGGTGTCCAGATTTTAAGGTTGCTTTCATGCCTGCTAACCCAACATCCATTCTGCAGCCCATGGATCAAGGAGTAATTGTGACTTTTGAGTGTTACTATTTAAGAAACATAGGAAACGTGTAACCATAGAGTACTACTCGGCCACAAAAGGAATAAAATTCTGTCATTTTCGGCGTCATGGATGAAACTGGAGGGCACTATGTTAAATGCAATAAGCTAGAAAAGAAAGTTAAAACACTGCAAGTGCTCTCTCCTATGTGGAAGCTAAAAAATGTTTATCTTACAGAAGTAAAAAGTAGAACAGAGGGAACTAGAGGCTGGGAAGGGCAGGAAGAACAGAGGGATAGGGAGAAATTTGCTGAAGGATACAAGGTTACAACTTGATAGGAAGAATAAGTTCTAGGGTCTGATGCTACTGTAGGATGACTGCAGTCAACAGTAACAAAGTTTCAAAGGACTATAAGGGGGATATTAAACTTTTCCAATATGAAGAACTGATACATGTCTCAGATGATAGATATACAATGACCCCGATCTGATACCATATATTATATGGATCAGAGCATCACTATGTACTCCATCAGTACGTAAAATTATTATTAATAAATAAATACACAAATGCATAAAAAACTTTAAAAAGGAATACACACACAAAAAAAGACATTTCATTAGACTGCCATAAATAGTGATTCATCTGATGGGTCTGGGCAAGGTAAATTGGAAACCAGGAAAGGATTCATCATTTTAGATGCCAGTAGGAACATTTGTGAGTCACGGGAGGGGATCAAAATATCAACATTCATAGGAGTTTTTTAAAAGTTTGAGTTCTTCTGGATGACTTTACAGGGTTCAAGCCTTCGGTGGAGGAAGTGATTGCACGTGTGGAAATCATGAGAGAACTGGAAGGAGAAGTGGGGCCTGAAGATGGGGCTGAATTGCTGCAATCTCATGATAAATTTGAAAGGATGAGAAATCGCTTCTTGCAGATGAGCTAAGAAAGTGGTTTCTTAAGTGGAATCTACTCCTGGTGAAGATGCTGTGAACAATGTTGAAATGACAACAAAAGATTTAGAATATTAGGTAAACTTAATTGGTAAAGTGGTGGAGAACTTTGAGAGATGGACTCCAATTTTGAAAGGAGTTCTACTGTGGGTAAAATGCTATCAAACATCATTGCTTGCCATGAGGAAATCTTTCACAAAAGGAACAGTCAATTAATGCAGCAAACTTCATTATCACCTTATTTTAATAAAATTCCATAGCTACCCCAACCTTCAGCAGCTACCCCTTGATCAGTCAGCAGCCATCAACGCTGAAGCATCTGCACCACAAAAAGATTATGGCTCACTGAATGCCCAGATGAATGACAGCATTTTTTAGCAATACAATATTTAATGAGGGTACGTACATTGTTTTTTAGACACAGTGCTGTTGCATGCTTTATAGGCTACAGTATAGCATGAACACAACTTTTAAATGCATTGGGAAACAAAAGCATTGTGTGACTGGCTTTGTTGTGATATTTGTAGGGTCTGGAACTGAACCCACAATATCTCCGAGGTCGGCCTGCATGCCGTTCCTTGTGTTCAAATGTACTTGTGTGTCTTTCAGATTTTTATCAACTTACTATTTGTCTGTTTTTGCTTCACCTTTCCTGTTAACAGGACTCCAAGGCATTTTCTTGTCTGCTTAGTTGCTATTCTTGCTAGTAATATCTTTTCTTCCCTTGCACCTTCTAGCTGGTTTCTATGGCTCTGGTTGGTGATGTTTTAACCATTACAGAGGGACTGCTGATTTCTGCACTTCATTTTGTCCTGTGACCTTACTGACTTTTTATCCTTTGTAGTAGTTTTTCAGTGGATTAGTGGATTCTGTTGGATTATATATGTATAAATATAATCTGCAAAAAAAGTTAAAATAAATATATTTTACTCCTTTTTATTAGATCTTGGACATCCGATTTCTTTTATGTCTAGTTGCTTTAGCAAACATTTGCAGTGGATACTAATAGTGACAGTGTCGATTCTTGTCTTTTTCCTGAGTTGAGTAAAAGTATTTTCTTTGATTCACAGTAAGTGGAATCCAATACCTTCTTTGATATTTTATTTTTTAAAATCAAGGATAGACGTGTTTTGTCAAAAGAGTTTTCAATAGGCATAGAGATAGTCATATAACTTTTTGTTCTTAGACCTACTAATATGGATTATAGAACAGATTTCCTAATGCTCCTTTGCATCTCTGGAATACACTGTCTCTGGTCATGACATGTTTTTCTGCAGTGTGCCATTGGATTCTGCTTGCTAACCTTACAGAAAGTCCCCATGGGCAGCTATATGGTCAGAGGCACATGGGGGTGCAGCAATGCGTCATCTGTCTCTGAGGACCCAACCAGACTCAGACCCCTGAAGAGTCCCTAATTTTTAGAAGATTCGTTGTTACGTTGCTTTCTGATATCTGCCAGATCTCCCCCTTGAGGCATCCCCTACCTCCCCTACCCTGTGGACCTTGTGCCTGTCTAAGCTGATGCTGCCTTCGGCGGGTCCTTGTTGGGGTGGCTCTCTCCTGACTGTGCTTGCTCTTGACAATGTCTGAAATCCCCGCACCGCTTTGCTCACCTGTTGGAACACCTTGGACTCCCTGGAGGATCTATGAAAACGTTGTCGGTCTTTGTTGTTTTTGGCAGCCCTTACATGCAGTCGAGAGTTCACAGATTTCTTTTATTTCGTGATAATTGGGTTGGTGGGCAGTTTTTTCCTGTCTTTCTTCTTGTAGCTTGTATGGCTAGAGGAGAAATGAGTGGATTCAGAATGACGTGTTCTGCATGTTTCTAGTGGAAACCATGACTGAGAAAGCACTTTCGGGGGGTGAGCTCTGTGCTGAGTGCCCCTGTTCCGGGGCTGGAGGAGGCTCCTGCTCCCTCCCTCAAGGCTGCTCTTCGAGTGTGGGGAGCCTCCAGGGAGAGGCCAGGGGCTTCCTCCTTCCCCACAGGTCAGAGAGGGGTTCGAGAGACACAAATGGAGCTTGGTAGGCATCCCTTTGGGCAATGGGACACGGGTTGACTGGGTTTGCCTCCTTTCAGGTGAGATAGATACACACACGCACACACACACCTGCCTCACATGCACAGCTGTCTTCTGGATTACAATTCTTCTATCACTTGCCACTTACTCTTTTGCATTAACCCCTAAATTACCGAATCCAATCTCCTCAGCTCCCTGACGCTTTTCTGGACTCCCGTCTCCTAGGTCGTGCCGTCCTATAAAATCCATTCATTCTATTACTCTGATGTTTTTAAAAGAAGCAACTCTGCACATCCGTGACTCAAATATCTACTTTCTGTAATTTGAAAGGGGCTTGGATTTTCCCCTGGCTTTGTAAGTATGTAAGTTGTGTTTTTCTTTCGGATGGCTGAGAATTGAGTTCACATCATTGCCATAGTTTATCATTCCCACGGATTTTACGGTCCAGCGTAGACAGCATGCGTGCCGGAGATACGATGGAGTGTGGCCTAAATGTGAAAGGCCGTGCTCAAGCAGTTCCCTGCCAGAGCTGTAACTCACCCCTCCAGCTCTTTATTCCTAGCTGTCCTTGTGATGAAAACCATTTTCAAGCCAATCTGTCATTACCCACGTGCCACTCAATAGAGCTCAGTGCGCTGTCCTCATCGCAGGCCTCACTGGAGTGGAGGGAACTGTTTCACCTTCTCCTCACTATTCAGTGCAGCCACTTGTCTGTCCAGTCTTCGTGTTAGGATAATAACGACTCCAACTGTGCCATGAGTAGAACTTAAGGAAAATAGGGATGGACAAGAGAAGATGGTATTTCTTTTTCTTCTTTTCCTTTTTTTTTTTTTTTTTGGCAGCACGAAGAGGTAATTATATGTAATTTGAAGTAAAATTTCCATTCACTGTTACTTGCCCAAACTCACAACATGGTCCTCCCAGCAATACGACAAGGAGGGCCACAAAATACTCGTTTGGGAAACTGCATTGTTTCTCACACGATCAATATACTTCTATTCATTTTTCCAGAAAATTTACTGATTTCTTGTTTTGTAGAGGCTGGGTTACTCACTTCCTTAATGCAGTTATTCACACATCCTAGTTTAATTTCCGTTTACATTCAGTATGATAAGGGAGCCTCCATATTACAAGTCACTCACATTCCCTGTTATAAAAAGAATGAGCATATTCATGTCTCCTGAGTGCTAAAGCCGCCCCAGACATCAATTTTCATTAGTCAGAGAAAGTGTACAGAAATCCTGAATATATGATCATAAACAGCCATTGTTTCTAGGAATTTACATGTTGACCTTTTAGATAACTCTTTTATTCATGTGACATTTTGAAACTTTTTGGAAATATGTATATACATTATTTACATAATAAGGTATACATTTGTATTAAAACCTGTAATTCATATGTGTAATAATTTGGGAAGAGAGTTGAATTTAAATCTTCACCGCAACAACAGCAAAACACTATTCAGTAATCTTGAATTAATACTTTGCTGTGACAGCTGGAAAACGGAAATTGTGCATCCATTTGCTGGTATGAGGCTTGTTCACCTTATGATTTGATGTTTTTACAAGGGCCCTAAGAGGTTCTCTAGCAGAAGACTCTAGTTGAGTGGGAATGTTGCGTCCAGCGTTGTTGGAAGCTCATCCATTCTCTGATTGAACACCTCCAGCAGTGTGGAACTCACTGCTTTCCACATAGCTTATTCTACTGGATAGCTCTGAGGTGTAGATGGGTATTACTTAAACTGACCGTGACCTAATTTACAAGAAAAAAACAACCCCATCAAAAAGTGGACAAACGATATGAACAGACACTTCTCAAAAGAAGACATTTATGCAGCCAACAAACACATGAAAAAATTCTCATCATCACTGGCCATCAGAGAAATGCAAATCAAAACCACAATGAGATACCATCTCACACCAGTTAGAATGGCGATCATTA
>NW_012101587.1:2799200-2821089 GCF_000951045.1 Mandrillus leucophaeus | reverse complement strand
AAAAAACAGAAAAACTGACCCTGACCTGAAACCTGGGCTCCTGAAGTCTTGGCCCACCCTTCCTTGTTATCTCATTTACTACCTCACAGCATTTCCAAACCTGTTTCTGTCAGTCAGCACTTCAGACAGTTGCGGTGAGTTCCTTCTCCTTGGCTCCCGGTCTTCCCTCTCAAGGCTAAATTATACGCTCTGCTTCTCTACTGGTTCCTTATGTGATTGACTTTTCAGATACTTTCTGTGACAGGCTACCAAATTTTAAGTTTGCAATGCAGAATTAGATTGAAACACAACGTTTCAGATATGTTCAGACAATGTTATTTTCCCCATGTGCCTTCATTAAAGTGAACACCAGTTTTCACTTCATGCCACACAGTAGTCATCTAGAATATTCCCAGGCTAACTTCTCTAAGTGCTTGTACCATTTGTTTGAGTTTAAATATTTTTGAATATACATATATCTAACTCTGAAAAAAATTATTTTATGGGGTTTGAATTATGTTTTGCACCTACTAAACTCTTCCTAAATTAACCAATATTTCAGCATTTCTGCCAGATTTTTCTTACCCACGGATTTGATACATTTAAGCTCATGACAAGGCACAGGTACTGGGTTGAAGTGTGTTCCCCAAAAAGATATGTCCAAGTCCAGAGCCTGGTATCTGTGGGTGTGACCTCATGTGGAAGTGAGGTTTTAAGATGAGGTGGTGCTGGATTAGGGTTGCCTCTAGTCCAGTATGACTGGTGTCCTCCTCTGAGGAAGACTTGGAGATGCAGACGCAGAGAGGACAGCCCTGTGATGACAGAGACGGAGACTGGAGGGAGGCAGCCACAGGCCAAGGAACTACGGGGATCGCTGGGAACCACCTGGAGCTGGAGGGGAAGGAAGTATCCTCTTCTAGAGCCTTTAGAGGGAGAGAGGCCCTGCCCATACCTGGATTTCAGACTTACATACTCCAGAACTGTGAGCAAATACATTTCTGTTCTCTTAGGCAATCCAGTTTGTGGTTATTTTGTTACATCAGCCACAAGAAGCTAATAGAAGAAATTTTTAAAAAACTGGCAATTAAGAGGTCATCCAGGAGACACAGTCTTTGTGCAGCAATCCCTGATTCGTGAGGATGCTGGGGGGTGATGGTAACATTGTGGATGGAGAGAAGCCGCTGACTTCAGGGTGGAAGGAAAGCATCGGTGGACTTGGGCCCTGGGTGGGTGTTGGGACAGAAGGAGAAGGGGTTGAGGTTTCCCCCTGAGGCTGCATGTCTCTCGTCGCTCAGAAGCCACTCACGATGGAGCCGCAGGAGGCTCACGCGGGGCAGGCAGCAGACCCTGGACAAACAGCGCTTCCGTGTGGGTTGGTGGCAAGGGGAGCCTTAGAGGAGAGTTTGCTCCCTTGTTCCGTGGATTGCGAGAAACCCGGGGCTATTCGTGGGGTGGGATTCCCATGGAGAGCCTGATATCAGTTCAATGTGGGGACCGGCGAGGAGGGTCCGGTGCTTTGCAAGCCTGCGGGGATTCCGGCTGGTCAGTTCCGGAAGGTGATGGGCACCTCTTGTCATGATGTCTTTGGGGCATGTGTTGAAGTTCATGCAATTGTACCATGCAGTGTGCATCATTCTCTTTTTTATGTGTTCAGATGTGACTAAGTTAACTTCCTTCCCCGGGCCTTGGGCTCATTCTCTTTGACAACAGGGGCTCCCTGGAAGGTTGTAGTGATGAAATACGGTAGATGGGCCAAAATATCAAATATGCGCATAATCAGAATTTCTGAAAAGAATATCCAAGCAATGGAATGGAAGAGCAATGGAAGAGAACAAATATATTTTACTAAAATTTTCTTGGACTAAAAGAGTTGACATTATATATCAAAAAGGCACACTGAGTACCTAGGAAAATCAGCACAAAATTAACAGTCCTGACATATAACCTCATAAAACTACTGACTTTAAATGAAAAGAAAACAGTAATGATCCACTGGCCAAGTACAGATAAACAAATGTAAAGTGGGCATTTAATGCTCACCTTCAGCCTTTGTGCCATTGTTTCTCCAGCGATTTTGGGTGTCTGAAGTGAGTTATCAGAAAGAATCTTCAGGAATGTTCCATGGGAACACAATTCTCTGAGTACTTGCCTGTTGATATTCCTTTCTTCTTGAAAGACAATTCGGCTGTACGTGAAAGTGTCTCACATTTTCTTTTGTTGGGCATTTTTTTTTTTTGAGGCGGAGTTTTGCTCTTGTTGCCCAGGCTGGAGCGCAATGGTGCAATCTCGCCTCACTGCAACCTCTGCCTCCCGGGTTCCAGAGATTCTCCTTGCTCAGCCTCCTGAGTAACTGGGATTACAGGCATGCACCACCATGCCCAGCTAATTTTTGTATTTTTAGTAGAGAGGGTTTCACCATGTTGGGCAGGCTGGTCTCGAACTCCTGAATTCATGTGATCCGCCTGCCTTGGCCTCCCAAAGTGCTGGGATTACAGGCGTGAGCCACCGTGCCTGGCCTTGAGTATCTTAAATATGTAACTCCACTGTCTTTGACATGAAGCATCACTGTTGAAAGTCTGGTGTCAACATGATGATTTTCTTTCCTGTATAAGTCACTTCATATTGTTGGTGTTAGTAATAGTATTGTTCTTGTGGAACTTTTGTAGGCATATTGTGGAATAAAGAGCATGCACTAATTTGTCGGTTAATGATCTTGAGAAAAATGTATTGGTCTTTTCCAGATAGTTACCCCCTACTTCTGACATTTGATACGACGATTATTTAGATAGTGTGGTCATGAATTTATAAAATATATTTAAATAACTACTATCTGATTAAAAAATTATTTTGTGGAAGCATTTTACTAAGAATTTCTTTTTTGGAAGTGTTTCACTTATATAATTTAAAATATACCTTCTCTGTGGGATACTAATTCAAATAGCACTTAGGAATACATTTTAAAAATGAAACAAAATAAAACAATTTTTTTTAATCAAAGCATTGGAAGAATGCAATTTTAAATTACTAAACCTCACATTTTTACATGAAAAAATGTGCTGTGAAGGAGGTTGTCTTTCCTCAAATTACAGAAATATTTTATTGGAAAAGATATTTTCTTTCAAAAGTCAGTGTATGATTCTTTTTGATAACCACATATCAAAGTGAAGATAATCTATAGAGTCATTTTCATGATATCTAATGGTTTCCTGGATAAAATACTAGATGTCACAAGTACATATTTGATTCATGGTATTACCAACCAAAATGTAGACATTACAACGTCCAACTAGTAAGTAAAACGTGTATTTTTCTTCCTTTATAATTAATATACTGAGCTGCAGAATGACCTCACCATAGTATTGAAAATGATGACTTGTTTTCATGACCGAGGGGCAATATAACACAGGAACTGACAGTCCTTGACAAGAGCAAGAAGCCCTGGATTTGAATCAAGTTTTTTTCAATTAGCAGGACAAGTTACTTATTCTTTCTGTGCTTCACTTTTCTCATCGGCAAAATGGGGATAATAATGGTACATAGGTCATGGATCATTATGTTAATATATGACAGTATTTAGAATGGTGGCTAGTGCGAAGTAAGCCCTATGTAAATATTTTCTTTGCTAATTGTGATGGCTATAGTGGTGATGATGTTGGTGCTGGTGATGATGATGATAATGGTGATGATGGCAATAGTGATGATGACAGTGATGGTAAGAATCATGGTAATGGTGATGGTGGTGATGATAATGATAATGATGATGGTGATGAGGATAAGAATGATGATGGTAATGATGATGATGGTGAGTATGTCTCCTTTCAGGATTTTATCTATTTCTAGGTAGTGCCTACTCAAATTGCTACTGTAGGTTTCCCAGTACCTCAGGCCAACAAACTAAAAAGTTTATTTATTTATTTATCTTTGGTTAGAAAGGTTTTTGGTGTATGTTAACTGAATTTGTCTAATTAAAGTTCAAATGTATTTTCTTAAAGTAAAATAAGGATATTAGAATGTAAAGATCCCTTATTTTCCTCAATTAAAATTGAAAATAAATATCAAGCTTTATTTTAATAAATTAGATTTCTTTGTTCACAAACTTTATCATGACTTCAACAAACTGTCTATGAAATGCTTGGACCTTCTGATTTGTCCTACACTATCTTTTTAAAATAACCGTTAGTCATTTCATTTTAGGATAAAAATTCATCATATAAAGTGCTTTCTTATACAAAATTATTTTTTCTTTTTTGAGACTGAGTTTTGCTCTTGCTCCCCAGGCTGGAGAGCAAGGGCACAGTTTTGGCTGACTGCAACCTCCGCCTCCCAGGTTCAAGCAATTCTCCTGCCTCAGCCTCCCGAATAGCTCGGATTACAGGCACTCGCCACTATGCCCAGCTAATTTTTGTATTTTTAGTAGAGAAGGGGTTTCACTATGTTGGCCAGGCTGGTCTCGAGCTCCTGACCTCAAGTGATCTGCCCACCTCGGCCTCCCAAAGTACTGGGATTACAGGCATGAGGCGCCACGCCAAGCCCAAAATTATTTTTTTGTAATCTTCCTTACTAAAAATACATCTTTATATAGCTAACCCTTTTACCTCCCTCTCTCCTTACTCTTTTTATACCTTGTTTTATAAATAACTTTTAATCTCCAAATTACATAAAATTATCATTTATGTTTCCAATAAGAATACAACTTACAGAATTTTATATTCGTTAGAATTCTTATTCTTAGTAACCTAAAGTTTTAGTGAAAACCTAGGAAGCAAGAAATCCTGAACTGTTTTTCAGATGTCAGCATTTTATAGATGAAGTAATTCTGTAATTTTTAGAAACATGTGTTTTTTCATATCATAATCCCTTCTTAACTGGGAATAACCCATACATCTAATGAGCTTTTACTAATTATTTAATTCAAAATAATGTAAAGATATAAATTACACAAAATGTTTACCTCCAAGCATTTATCCTATTTGTATGTAATTAGTTCTTTCATTCTTTTTTAACAGTTTATGTCACTTCTGAAAACTTAAGATATTAGACAAAGCTACTTATTATTTCAAGTTAATTTTTTTATTAACCATTTTTGTAGCCAGTGAATATCAGGTGTTCATCTAAGGAAGAAACTTAAAGTTAAATACATGGGTATTTTTACCACTAACCTAGAAGATTTAGCTGTTTTTATTGAATCAACAGTATTAAATTAGTCTTATTTGTCCAAAAAAAAAAAATCACTTAAAAAGTATATTTGAATGGGATTATTTTATTACAACCTTTGTGCCAAACTGTGACATCTTAAAATATCCAACAGAGGTAAATATAAAATAATTAGTAGACCCAGGCAAAAATGCTAACAATTTTGAAGACATCCAAAATTTTTTTGATTTTTTTTTTTTTTTGAGATGGAGTTTTGCTCTTGTTGGCCAGGCTGGAGTGCAGTGGCACAATCTCAGCTCACCACAACTTCCGCTTCCCAGATTCAAGTGATTCTCCTGCCTCAGCCTCCCCAGTAGCTGGGATTACAGGTGTGTACCACCACACCCAGCTAATTTTGTATGTTTAGTAGAGACAGGGTTTCTCTATGTTGGTCAGGCTGGTCTCGAACTCCCGACCTCAGGTGATCTGCCCAAAGTGCTGAGATTACAGGTTTGAGCCACTGCGCCTAGCCTTGATTTTATCAATAATTTCAAAACAATTTTTATTAAAGAGTACTAAATTTGTGTGAACTTGAAGAGCATGTGGACTTAATTTATGAGCACTCATTACTTATAAACCATTTGATAGTATGCTAGACATAACGTACAGCATAATACACACAAACGCACACACAAACGCGCAGACACACAAATATCCAATAGCTTTTACCGTGGAATTTTAGCCACGTAAGGTTAAAGTATTTATATTGATAATAGTTAAATTTAAAACTAATTGGTCTCTGTATAAATCTTGCAGTGGACAAGATTATGATGAAGTGTAGTTTTAACGTGTTTCTTGCTTTTCTTTTTTTATTCCATGTTCAGATGCTCTCACATCAACACTGCAGAGTCCCCTGTGAGGAGGCCTGGAGCCAGGCTCACTCCTTCCGGCCTTCTTTCTCTGCTAGTGTGGAAATGGGCCTAATGATTCAAGAATGCACATCTGTAGACAAATGAGGAACTTTTTTGGAAATGCCTTAAACTCACAGAGACATATATCCAGTAGAATGCCAACCAGCACAGCAACCCAGCAGGGTAGGCAAGATTGCTGGTACACTTAAGTCAAATGATATGCTAATATAAAATGACTGAGATATGTTTTATTTTAATCAGACTTTATGTAATTAAGTCTACTTCTGGTATGTATATATCAATGCATGGCTGAATTTTCAGAATATTACTACTTTTACATAGTAAGTTCTGCTATGGTTACAGCAGAAATTTGATGTTTCCTTTCTATATTTTATAGTTTTCACATGTATACTTTTTTTTAGACAAAAGCTTCTGACATGCCATTGCAGATGTTATACACTGAGTACATAAACTAGAACAGCAGGTGGGAACACAGCCCTGAAAAGATTCCTGCTCTGAAAAATGTTGCTTTCTCTTTAGATTGCTGTCACCCCAGGAAACCACTTGTCTTGATGTGTATTCAAAATAATTGCAAATGTGTAAACCCTTTAATCAGTGTATAAGGCATAGAAAAGTGTGCTTGTCTAAAATGTAAGTTTATCAGCTGTAGCTGGCTTCATCTCCTGGCTGACATCTGAAAAACAAACTTTACGTTTAATGGAGGTTCTAAGCGTCTCTGCATATGAAGTCTTTACAAAAGAAATATTCAGATGATCACATCTTCCTTTTTTTTTTGTATGGACACCGTGGTGGCACATATCTTAGATCTTTTACATTCTCAGCTTTTCTCAGCTGGCTGGTCTATAAAATGAAGAAGTTAATGTTAAATTCTTGAAAACTATCATTTTTAATATCCTATCTTTGGCCCTGTATTTAAGGCCCTGTATTGCAGTCATATCCAAGAACCGAAGGGTGTGGGAGCCTTTCTGCAATAAGCTTGTAGTGTATTCAGGAAGTGAGGTATAAACTTTGGAAACATTAAGGAGTCCCATAAAAGCATATGCAGTGATGACAAAGACTTTGTCTATGAAATTCAAGCTGTGATTTCAAACAGACACTGAAAATGTCCTGCACTTGTCTCTCAACGACCCAAGGAACATCCTTTCCTAGTGTCACCTGGCAGAGAACCCGGGGTCCTGCTGGATGATGAACCAGGGTGATGCAGGCAGATTGGAAACCCAGAAGATTCCCAGACCTGGAGTGGAAACTCTCTAGATGTCTGATCAAAAGGACAGTGCTACCTGTAATCCCAGGACTTTGGGAGGCTGACGTGGGCAGATCACTTGAGGTCAGGAGTTCAAGACCAGTTTGGCCAACAGGGTGAAACCCTGTCTCTACTAAAAATACAAAAAATAGCCAGGCGTGTAACGTCTACAATCCCTTAGGAGGTTCACGTAAGGTTAAAGTATTTATGTTGATAGTAGTTAAATTTAAAAATAATTGGGCTTGTGTAGAGCTTGCTGTGGACCAGGTTATGATGAAGACTAAGTGTAGTTTTAACCACCCGTGTTTCTTGCTTTTTGTTTTTTATTCCACGTTCAGATGCTCTCATATCAACACTGCAGGGTTCCCTGCGAGAAGGCCTGGAGCCAGGCTCGCTCCTTCTGGGCTTCTTTCTCTGCTAATATGTCTTCAACTCGAATCCTTTAGTACATGGGTTCTTCCTGCCATGTCAACTTCCTTTTCTGTGACTTTCTCTCCAACAGTGAGAAACTTGGCTCCACCAGCCACCATCCATTCATGTCACTGTTCAATTTCAGTACATGCATAGCAGATTCAGAATTGTTACTGTGTACCCCCATGGGGAACAACCTGTCAACTAGGGCATAGTACTTATGTGCAGCAGAGTTGGATTTTAATCTTGCAGACTCTGCTCATTCCCAAAGTTCCTTCAATCAGCACCTTTCCCCTTTCTCCTTCAGTGAGGTTTCAAACATTTTCATACAATTGATAAAATTGGATACAATTAGACTCTTCCACCAACACCAAGCTGTCACGATTACTTTATACCTATCTGATTCTCATATTTAATATGTATTTTTGTAAACAACATATAGTTGAGTCTTATTTTCTATTCATTCCTTCCCTAATGTTCTTCTTCATGCAGATGCAAGTTTCTGACTAATCATATTTTCCTGTCCGAAGAACTACTATCATTTTTTGGAGCGTAGGACTACTGGAGATGATTTCTCTGTTTTTGTAATTTGAAGTCAGAGAAAGTCTTTTTTGTCCTTCATTTTAAAGGATAACTTTACTCCATATAGAATTTTAAATTGGTATTTCTTTTACTTTCAACTGTTTAAATATTTCACTCTATTTTCCACCTGAATAATTTAGTGCTGATGAGAAGTCCACAGCAATTCTTATCCTGCTTCCTTTGTAGTTAAGATTTCCCCTCCTCTGTTTTAAGAAGATTTTCTTATCGTCTTTAGTCTGTTGTGGTTTAAATATGATAGGTCTGTGTGTGGATTCTTTTTTGGTTTTAATATGGGTGTTGCTCCACATTCTCTAACACTGTGAGTCTGTGGTTTGGTATGTGTTACTAATTTTGGAAAGATTTTGGCTATTATTAATTCAAGTATATCTTTGCTTGGTTCTTTCTCACCCTCCTAGTATTCCCATTAGTTGTATGTTATACTTCAGAGTCCTTGGGCATTCGGTTCTGTATTTTTCCTAATTTTCTTCTACATGTTTCAGTTTAGGAAAAGTCTGTTGACTTATCTGCAGTCTCAATGATTGATTGATTGACTGATTGATTTTTGACAGAGTCTGATCTCTGTCACCCAGGCTGGAGTGCAGGGGCACGATCTCGGCTCACTGCAACCTCTACCTTCCAGGTTCAAGCAATTCTCCTGTCTCAGCCTCCCGAGTAGCTGGGATTACAGGCAGGCATCACCATGCCCAACTAATTTTTGTATTTTTAGTAGAGATGGGGTTTCACCATGTTGGTCAGGCTTGTTCCAAACTCCTGATCTCAAGTGGTCTGCCCGCCTCGGCCTCCCAAAGTGCTAGGATTACAGATGTGAGCCACCGTGCTCAGCCTCATTGATGTATAACTCTGCTGTGTTGAGTCTACTCATGAGCCTATCAAAGGCTTTCTTCATTTCTCTCACTATGTTTGACTTACCATGCTTTATCTTGATTATTTCTGCAAGTTTGAATCTCTCTGCTAACAGCACCTGTCTGTTTCCAGCTTTAACATGTTAATGTTAAGAGCCCTAATGGAAAAAGCAGAAAAGATAATTGTATGATAATTCCAATGTGAGTATCATATCTGTGTCTGATCCTGATAATTACTCATCTCTAGCCTTTTGGCACATCTTGTAATTTTTTTTGAAAACCAGACACGATTGCATCACAGGAGCTGAGGGACATACACTTTTAGTGTGAGGATTTATGCTTGTCTGGCTAGAGCTGGGTTGTTTCTAACATGAGCTGCAGCTGTAGTTCCTGGAGACTTTTAAATCTTCCGTTGTTCTTGTCTTTGCCTCCTCTCTTGACTTTGGGTTTCCCTAGTTTCTGTTCTTCAGAGAGCGCCTTGGAGCTCCTTCAGCTGGAATCCACTGTTATGGCGAGCGCAGCTGGTATGGAGATAAGGCGTGGGGGAAGGGAGCATCCCATCTCCTCCAGATTAAATCTCAGCATTTTCTTGGCCTGTTTCTTGAAGCTGGGACTTTCACAGGGTTCACTGTGGTGCAGCTTTTCCTTCTCCTGTTCCCTACTCACTTCCTTGGCTGCAGTGCTCTCCAGTCTATTTCCTTAAGGCCCTCACTGTGTTGGCTTTGTTTTATATACATATATGCGTATATGTTTGTGTGTGTGTGTCTGTGTGTGTGTATGCATATAGGTGAGACGAGAAGACTAGAGGTTCCAGAGTGGGAGGGCTGTTCTTCCCACCTGGGAAAAAGCTCTGACAGAGTCTTTCCTCTTGTAGAGCAAGCTTTTGTGATAAAGAAGGTTCTGGGTGAATTTCAACGTGATCACTCTTCCTCTCTCTCTGCTGAAGCCATGAGGAATCTTTCATGGATCTCTGTTGTGAGAACTGGTAGGATATCTGGGTGGAAAGTGACAACAGTAGGTATCTGGTTCTGCAGACCCCAGATACTGGTGTGCACAGCAATTCATCAGAGTGACCACTAACATGTCCCTACCAGTTCACATTGCCAGTGTCTTCTGCTCTAGGTGAGCAAATCCTGGTGACTCTCCAAGATGTCGAGGTGGTACTTGGCCCTGTAATCTCTGTCTCTGATGGCTCTAAGAAAATTCATTGAATGTTTTTCAGTTTGCCCTGTTCTTTTCGTATTATAAGGTCGGGAGTGACAACTTATAAGCCCTTTATATGTCAGAGCCTCACAATACTGTTTCCAGGGTCATGCTTAAATTTTGCTTTTAGGCTTATGCTAACCTCATAAAAGGAATTAAAAATGCTACAATTTTTTTCTAAAAGACATAATTTTGCTTTTGAAGTTAATGTTTAAATTTATATTTAAATTTTGGGTTATGAGATAAAAATATTACTAAATAATTAAAAATACTAAAGCTTTATTTCTTTTAATAAGATATTCTGATTTGATAATATGACTTCTAAAATAATTTTAAAAACTGTATTTGATTGAGGCTTTTTTTTAGCTTTCCCTGGAATTTAGTTTGTTTTTCTAAGTATATTTTGTGATAAATTTTTAAATATTTGGGCTGAAATTTTATATTGAATTAGCACACAGACTGTAGGAAAAACTCTAGGGTAATTTTGATAATTGATGCAGAGGAATGAAGTTTAACTTCCTGGCAGAGCATCTTTCTGTTCATTTCATTTCACTTTAATCCAATTAAAAATATACATACTAGTCTCCACCCTTGAACATTAATGGATTGACTCATTTTTTTCAGGTATCTGTCACGTACTGGGCACTGGAGATACGAAACTAATTAGGATTGTTTGTCTGATCTAAATAAGGAGTATTCTTCTAGACAGATAGAGGAGGGAGAAAGAGAGGTAGACAGAGAGACACACACACACAGGGAGAGGCTGAGAGAAAGAGAGAGAACATGGGACTTAGAGCAGGAGAGTAGTCTGGAAGATGCTGTAACTCAGCACAGACTTGTTTGAAGAGAAGTCAAGACAGATTTTAGCATGGGAAACTCTTGACAGCATCCAGGGATAGCATCAGTGCAGTGATTTTTCTTGATGCAACTTAAGAGATGAGTACACATTTATACAAGAAGGAGAGAGACATCATGGGCAGATGAACCAGTTTCTACAGAGACCAGTAGGCATGAAGCAGCATGATAAACCCAGCGAGTACAAGTCTAGTGTGAGGCTGGAATTAAGATTCACAGAGGTCAACTGTGGGGGGTGTGAGCTTGGAGGAGACAGACAGGGATTGTGTTACAAAAAGATTTGTATGCCATGAAAAGTAACTTGAGTTCCATCTTGTAGGCAACAGATCGTGGATGTGTCTTAAGTTACAGAAGATTCTAACCAGACTTTCATAGAAGGATTCTTCCTGTTGTGATGGCATCGGTGGGTAGTTCTTTTCTATGAATTCACTAGAGAGAGATATTAGAATATTTGACAATGTGCTGATTCATACAAATGTGGTTAGGGGATTTCCAAGTTTTCTGAAAAGTTCTAAAGTGTTGACAAATAATTTAGACCACTAAAGAAGTCTGCAATAAATGCTAATGCAGTAGTGGAAAAAGAAATGTTCTACGAGCAAGGAATTGGGAAGAAATTTGTTCAGTTGCAAAATAGAAGGGGTTCATGCAGAAACATATCTTAATGTAAGTGAAACAAAGCTCCCTTTTTTAGACAAGAAATATTATTGCTTATTCTCAGCACATATTCTGCTGGTTTCTTATGGGACATTCGTGCAGCTGTGTTCAGGGGTGGTGACTGCAAGCCAGGCTCTGTGAGGTTTTGGTGGCCTCATTGAGCTCTCCCCTCCGTGAGCTCAGGTATCCTGTGGGGTTTAGTTGCCTCATTGACCTCTCCCCTCCATAAGCTCCGGTATCCTACACCGGGAACAATGAGGTCGGATGCCTTGGGGATGCGTGGAAGGCTGAGGTAGTGGTCCCTTGCCTAGTTTACCTTTCTACGTTGACTTTTAGAACAAACAATGTTTCCCAGTCTAAAAGTGAATAAATACATAAAATCCACAAGTATGGAAAAAGAGAAATACAAAAAGAAATAAAAACAGAATAAAATGAGTGAACTTAATGTTTTTCAAATGAGTGGCCTCAGCACAGGGAAGGGTGAGGAGAGGAGAGTGAGTCTGAGTGGCTCCGGGATGCACTGTTTGTGAGCACCGTGCTTTGGCTCTGTAAATATGGAGGTTTGGTTTAGAAATGATGCAGCTACTCTCTGCAGCTTTTCATAAGAAAATAAGTAAATAGATTATGGTACCGGGAACAACGTGAGTGGGGCAAGCCTAGAAGAAACCGTCTGGTGTTGGATTGGGATCAGAGGGATCAGTGTGAGCGCATGATTTTTGACACACATGTATAGAATTTAAAAAATAGAGATAGATATAGATGATAAATGGAAATGGACATAGGTATAGATATAGAAGTGTGTGTATCTATATCTGCATTTATGCATACAAATTTCCCGTCTTTGCCCTGTATATACATACATTTCTAGTAGCAACAAGCATGCCTAGCACTCAATTCTGGCTTGTCAATATTGTTCTTTCAGTAACCTGGGTTCGTTAGAGATGTAGCTGATGCTTGTGCTGGGGCAAGAAAGGCTTCAGCTGCCCCATTACCAGATGGTTAGCAAGGGCTCATGAGATGTGGGGGTCCCACTGGCCAAGTCTGGGACAATTTGAGTGACAGAATAATTGATGGCAATGGGTTGTGTCCCCCTGAATAGAATGAGAATCTACAAATGCACACTGGGTATGTACAAATAGATCATAAATAAATGGAAGAGAAGGGAAACCTCTTCCATATGGTAGGAATCTAGCCAATAAAGATAAAGGGAAGATGGAATTAAAATCTCATCATTTGGTAACTAGTTGGGGAAGAATTACCAATGGTCATTAAAATTATGCAGAAATAGGCAGAAAAACAAGATATCTATATATTTGTTAGTTACAGAATATATAAATATTTATTAGTTGCCGAAGGAAAAATAGGAACTTTATAGCAGGTTCCATCTTAATGCAGTAATCACGTGATCCCATCGCAGTGATGGGATGAGCTGAGCTCCTGTGCCCTTAGAAACAAGGAACATACTGACAAGAACACATCACCTCGCCTCTGTGCATCTCCAAACTTTCATAACCTAGATCTAGTCAGGAGGAAGCATCCAGTGAACCCAAATGGAAGTTATTCTTCAAAACAACTGTCCTCCACTCTTTAGTGTCAAGATTGTGAAACACAAAGAAAGATGGAGGAATTGTCCCTGATTACAAGGGACTAAGACGCCGCCCAACTAAATGTGAGGATGGTCGGGATTGGCTCCTGCACCAGATCAGGAACACGAGGGTAACCGGCAAACCCGGATC
The DNA here is from genome assembly GCF_000951045.1 of Mandrillus leucophaeus. Lineage (NCBI taxonomy): Eukaryota > Metazoa > Chordata > Mammalia > Primates > Cercopithecidae > Mandrillus > Mandrillus leucophaeus. The sequence continues at coordinate 2,807,498 of NW_012101587.1, read as the reverse complement.
AAGTCTGTGGGTGGAAAAATAGGATGCTGTCCACATTCACCTCTTCATTTTCAGAAACAGATTGTGGTTATGAAATGGTCTATTTTTAGAAATACACACTGAAATTTTAATAGATAAAGCATCAATGATGTCTGCAACTTGTACTCACAATTTTCTGAAACATGCGGACACACACATACACGAACCGCATGTATAGGCAGTAAAGGAAGGGTAGTCACATGTTAACATGCAGGAATTCTCTTTTGCAGCTTCTTTGTAAACCTGAGAATATTGTGTGTGTGTGCGTGGTGCGTGCGTGTGTGCCTGTAGTTCTTTGCAGTTTTATCACATGTGTAGATTTGTGTGCCCACCAAGACAAGAAAAAACACACAAGGACAAACCCAACACAAGAGCCCCCTGCGTACCTCTTTTACAGCCACGGCTGCCTCTCTTCCTCTCCACTCCCTAATAATTGGCAGCTGCTCATCTGTTTCCCATCTCCACAAATGCAGCATTTTAATAATGCCATATAAATGGATTCAGACAATAGGGAATTCTTTGAGACTGGCATAGTTAGCATAATTCCTGTGACGTCGAGTTGTTATGTGTACCAACACTTTTCTTTGTACTCCTTTTCATTGCTGAGTAGTATTTTTGGGGTGAATGCACTGCCGTTTATTCATCCATGGAAGGCTGGTTAGGTTGCTTTCAATATGGGCTCTTGTGAGTAAAACTTCTATATAGGTTTTTGTGTGAACATGTTTCCATTTCTCTGGGTCAACTGTCAAGAGTAAGAAGCCGCCATGCTGTTTTCCTGAGTGGCTGTTCCATGTTAAATTCCCACCGACGATGTATGAGTGACCCAGTTTCTCCACCTTCCTAACAGCATTTGGTTTTATGACTATTTTTTTTACTTCAGCTACAGTGACGTTTCGCTGTAGTTTTATTTTGTGTTTTCCTGCTGCTGATGATGTTGGACATCTTTTCATGCATTGATGTATCATCTGTCTAACCACTTCAGTGAAATTTATCTTGCATTTTCCCCATTTTTGAATTGGATATTTGCTTTATTAATGTTTAATTTTGAGTTATTTATTATTCTGTATGTTAGCCCTGTATTGGGTCTGTGGTTTGCGAATATTTTCTCCTAATTTGTAGGTTGTCTCTTTATCCTCTTAACGGGTATTCCACAGATCAAACTGTTTAATTTTGATGAGGTCCAATTTATCAGTATTTCTTTTTCTGAATTGTGCTTTTGGTGTGAAGACTAAGAGCTCTTTGCCTAGTCCTAGTTTCCATAGGTTATGTTCTATATTTTTCCCTAAAAGTTGTATAGTTTTATATTGTAGGGTCCAGTCCTACGGGACCTGTGGGTTTTTCTCTTCATATGTAGTGACGAGAGATCATAGAAAAATAAAGACATGAGATAGAGAGAGAAAGACAGCTGGGCCTAGGGGACCACTACCACCAATGCACGGAGTCTGGTGGTGGCCCCGAATGCCTGGATGCACTGCTTTTTATTGTATGCAAGGCAAGGGGGCAGGGCAAGGAAAGTGAGTCATCTCAAGTGATTGATACGGTCATATGAGTCACGTGTCCACTGGACGGGGAGCCTTTCCCTTTGCCGTGGCAGAGGCAGAGAGGGAGGACAGCATACGTCAGCATTTCTTCTATGCACTTATCAGTGAGATCAAAGACTTTAATTCTTTCACTAATTTTGCTACTGCTATCTTCTAAGAACTTCAGAGAGGCGCCAGGTGTACAGGCGGAACATGAAAGTGGACAAGGAGCGTGACCACTGAAGCACAGCACCACAGGGAGGCATCGAAGCCTCCAGATGACTGCAGCAGGCCTGGCTAATGTCAGGTCTCCCACAAGAGGTGGTGGAGCAGAGTGTTCTCTGACTCGCCCGGGGAAAGGGAGACTCCCTTTCCCAGTCTGCTAAGTCATGGGTGTCTTCCCAGGCACTGGTGTTACCGCTAGACCAAGGTCTGCTATGTGACAGGTGTCGTCCCAGACGCTGGCGCTACCGCTAGACCAAGGAGCCCTCAAGTGGCCCTTATCTGGGCGTGACAGAGGGCTCACACTCTTGCCTTCTGGTCACCTCTTGCAGTGTCTCTTCAGCTCCTGACTCTGTATGGCCTGGTTTTCCCTAGGTTATACTTGTAAAACAGAAATTATAATAATAATAATACAAAGATTACTACTACAAACTAATGATTGATAATATTCATAATCATCTCTATATCCTATTTCTAGTATAACTTATTATAATTATTTTCTTTATTATACTGGAACAGCTTGTGCCTTCAGTCTCTTGCCTCGGCACCTGGGTAGCTTGCCACCCACATTATATTTTATATTTAAGTCAATAATTGTGAGGTTTTTTGTATAAGGTGTGAGGTTTAGATCAAAATTCTGTTTTCTTTCTCCATTTTCTTCTTGTCCTCTTCCTCTCCCTCCTCCTCCTCCTTCTTCTGTTTATTGTTGTTCAGTTGCTCCATTACCATTTGTTGAAGGATATTCTTCTATTGAATTGCTTTTGATCCTTTGCCAAAAGTCAGATGGATGTATTTGTGTGGGTTCATTCCTGGGTTTTTTAATTCTTTTCTGTTGATCTCTGTGTCTGTCCTCGGCCTATACCACACTGTCTTGGTTACTGTAGCTCTAGTGGTAGCTCTTCACATCAAGCAAGAATGCTCATTCTCACTCTGTTTTTTTTTTTTTTTTTTCCAAAATTGTTTTAGATACTCTAGGCTCTGTGCCTTTCCAAAGAAATTTTAAAATAAGCATGTTTATGTCTACAAATACCTTCCTGGGATTTTTCTAGGAATGTAATTAAACCTATAGATCAATTTGAAGAGAACTGACATCTTTCCTATATCGAGCCATTATATGCCTCTGTTTCTTCATCTTGCCTTCTTGTGCTAGTTAGAATTTCCAGTAGTATGTTGAATGAGTGCTGAGATCAGACATCTTTTTATCTCCCTGATCTTAAGAAAAAAATGTAAGTCTTTCACCGTTAAGTATAATATTAGTTGCAGGATGTTTGTAGATGCTCTTTATGAATTTGACTCTTGTTCTCTCTTTCTAGTTTTCTGAGAGTTTTTCTCACGAATGAGTGTTGCTTTTGTCAAATGCTTTTCTGCTTCTGTTGATATGGTAATACATTTTTTCTTCTTTATCCAGCTGATACGGTGGGTCACATTGATGGACTGTGGAATGTTGAACCATCTTTGCGCACCTGGGGAAAACCCACTTGGCCATGGTGTATTTTTTAATACACTGCTGCATTTGATTATTAACGCCTTATAATTTGAATGGTTAGAAAATGTATCCACTTTTAGATTTTGTGAATTCTCTCACCAGAAGAGTTCTGCTACAAATGGAAGACTGATAACTACCTGGCAGAAATTAAAAAACAAGCAAACACATGAACAAAAGTCCATGCATCAGGTAAGTGAGTTAGATAAAAGAGTTCCTTTCCAGTCCCAAAATTTCTGTCTTACTAGTGTTTTTATAAATGAGGGTATTTTGCATTGTCAGACTGAATGCTCTATTGGAAAATCTTTAAAATAATTCAGATGAGAAGTCCTAAGTTAAGTGAGTGACAATGGTATGAGCAAATGTGGATTTGTAACAGAGATGTGAGTGTTGTAATGATACCTCCAACAGGGCGTGACTACTGCCTGCGTCAGGCAGAGCTCTTAACAATAAGGAAAATATGTTAATTCTTGAGACTAATATACAGTATTAGTACAATTTATAACCATTGCAGAATATTAAATGGCACAACTATGGTGAGGTTAATAATAAAATGTGTGGCCGTAATGGAAGAATCAAGGTCCTGAGTTAGCCTGAAAGGAAGCTGTTTGGAGCAATGGTGTTTCTTCTTGTGATAGAAAAGCAGACGGCGTTAGATGCAGATGGGGCTTGGTGGTGATTTACAGGGGCAGTTAGAACATCTGAGCATACAAGCACAGATTTGGGAGGGTTTGGCAAAAAGAACCGCACAGAAGAGTCGGAGGAAGGTAAATAGGTGAATTCAAAGTCAGCAAATGGCGGCAACGAGGAACTAGCAAGTCATGGGACATTTGCCTTGACCTTTGAACTTTATCTTCATGTGCGCTACTAAATGAACTTACCTGAATTCAAAATTTACAAAACTTGAATTTTGTAAGACTATCTAAGAGGCCTTTTGTGGTGACCTGTCGATCACATTTATGTCCCTGAGATTTTTTGTTTTATTAAAGCAAAGGGTTTTGCTCCTCATTTAATTAAAACAGGAATACAAATAAGATAAAGTTTATCGATCTATTTAATGTGGGGGAGACATGCCACCATCACCTCTCGGGCGTGAACTCCTCTGCTTCACTCCGTCAGTTCCAACCCCGCTCACTCTTTGGATTCTTAGAGCATCAAACAGCCGGGAGCAGCCCCGCCTGCGCCTGCAGACTTTGGGGCTTGTTGGTTCCTGTATCGGGAACGTGCTCTCCCTTCTTTCAAGTTTCTTCTCATCACCTTCTTGGTAAGTTCGCTTCTGATTATGTCATTAAGATTACAACCCACCCTCCGCACTCCGTGGCCTGCCTTTGCTTTATCTTTCTACTTAGTGTGAATCGCCGTCTGAAACATGACGTGTTTTTTCGACTCAGTACTTACGTCCTTCTCCTCCCAAAGCTGGAATTAAGATCCATGAAGGCGGGGGCTCTGTCTGTTTTGTTCATGATGCCCTCCCTGCACTGAGAACAGTACAGGCACAGGAAGGACTGCCAATCATTGTGTGTTGGGTTAATGAATGAAACAATAAATAAATGAATACCAAGCCAAAATAGAAAAATTCTTAAAATGGTCAGTTTAATTTTCGTTGCTTCTGCCTCACAAATTAAGTCAGGAAAACATGGCTACGTGTTTTCATGGTTTTCATATTGCACCCTAGAAATTTTGAAAATGTCAAAGCTATGAAGATACCAGTGGTGCTTGGGCAGTAACGGACCCTACGTGAATTTGGCAGGTTTAATATTTTAAATGTTAACAGGCAAAGATACCACCTGGAGGGTGGAATAATAATTGCTATGATTCTCATATTTCAATTTGTTTTCTTTTATTTATTAAATGAAACAGTAACTTCAGTTCACAAGACCCATGTTTTTCTATTTCACCAAGATCCTTCAAAGTTCTGTTGAAAAACAACCAATCAAATACAGTATGAATTTTTAGCAAAAGCACCCATGTCATTTTACAAAATTTATTTTATTAGTTCATCAGCGCATGAGAGGTGACTGTCATTTTGCATAAGCTCGTTATTACAAGTAGAAACTATACTCAGCTTCAGCATCAGAATGGCTCTCTCAGGGACACTTAGAGCTGCGATATCTCATCCTGATGGATTTCCAAGCACGAGCCTTGAAACAATCATGCATTTCCCAGTTGCAATTAAACTGGGTTCTCTACAGAAACTTAGGAAGAAACAGCATTGAGGATATTACCTACATGTAGGGACATACGTTGTTCTGTACCGAAATGAACGTTAAGAGACTAGAGACCTATTTTAGTGGCCTTATTGCACCACTTCTTAGTTTCTTATTTTTAGATAGGTTAATTAATGGTTTTGAACCCAGTTTCCAAAACAGGGATATTAAGAATTAGCCCATGTGAAGCTCAGGGAATGGGCTCAAAGATTCCTTAAGGTACAGTTTAACTCTAAGTTCCTCTCAGCTTTTTATTCTCCAGGAAGCCCTTCTTTCTCTCCTGTTGTCTTTACATGTGTGTCAGGATCCATGGAAAAGACACATGGAAGTAGGGGACCTTGTCCACCTCACAGGTTGTCCCCTGAGTCATTGGCTTTGGAGTTATTGAGGGCCAAACATCTGGTTCTATTTTCTTATAAGACTTGACTGAGGGAACTGTCTTTTAGAAGGCCCAAGCTCATTGCTTGAAACCAAAACAGTTAAATAAGCTGATTTATATGATGTAAATTATTTTATCCTCTGTATCTTAAAGTATAATGTTAGAATTGATTTGTTGGCTGGGTGGGGTGGCATGCCTCTGTAATTGCAACACTTCCGGAGGCTGAGGCAGGAGGATCATGGGAGCCAAGGAGGTCGAGGCTGCAGGGAGCTGTGTTCATGTCACTGCACTCCAGCCTGGGCCACAGAGTGAGATCCTGTCTCTCTCTCTCTCTCTTTCTACATATATATATGAATTATGTATATGTAAATTATATATTTGTTGAGGAAATAAATACCAGTTCTCATAAGACAGCATTCTTTCTAAAGTAGTTTTTCTGAGGAAATCACTTTTTAATGCAGTTGAAATACAGTGTTTAATTCCTATGCTTCCTGATTATTAATCTTTTTTTATTTTTTAAACTTTAAATTCTAATTATTTTTCTTTCCAAGTAGTAATTTCTGATATGATAAAATTTCCTATTTTCTCTGAATTTATCCACTTGTATTAATTGTTAAAGTACTGCTCTAAATGAAAAAAGAGAATTCAAATTAAATATTATCATTGGAAAAAATGGCACATTCAAAAGTGAATCAGTCTCTGCCTTTTTTTTTTTTAAGTTAACCAAAGAAACTTTTTTTTTTTTGAAATATTAGAAGCCTGAAAAGTGGCCAGAGAAAAGGAAGTGATTGTTGTGAGACTGCATATCCTCAGGGCACCTGGTCCAGATGAGAACCTGCTGGCTGAGGGCACTTGCTTAGTTGCTGGGCACTGCCTGATCCAGCTGTTGGCCGCTCGACCCTGGGCTGGGTGTGAGCCATCGCTTGGTTCAGTGGCAGGAATGATGAAGCTTCCCATCTCAAGACTGTGGGGAGGATTAAATGAATTAACATACGAAGAGCACTTGGCATAGCTCCTGCAACTTTGTAAGGCGGCAGAAAATATTAGCTGATTAGATAACGATGACGACGATAATTCTAAGCCCCTGAGCCATGTCACCAGAAATGATTTATTGTAGTAATTTCTATAGACCTATGATTTCTCCTCTTGATAGTGGCTGATAATTCATTGTTCAGGGGGAAGGAATGTGTGCAGATTCCCCACGTGGCTGTTGGATGTCATAGTAAAGATGTGCAAAAGACTTACAGCGTTAACAGTCTAAAGCCACCCAAGCAGCCTGTGGCCGGCTGTTTCCCTATCAGACCCTCCGCTGCTGCTCAACTGGGCTCTCTCTGCTGTTTGATTTCCAGCATTATTTGAACGATGTCTGTGCCTCATTGCTGCTCTCATACCCTGCACCATGACACTCGGCTTCTGCCCTGCACAGCAGACACCCTGAGAACTGGGCTTTTCCCTTCTCGTGCAGAGGGACGAGTGTGGGGGGCGTTCTTCCTGGGCTCAAAGCTCCTTCTCCACCACCCCATTTTTACCCTCTGATTTTCTCTGGAATCCTGTTTTGTTTCCTTTCTCTCTTGTATCTTCAGCTTGCCCCTTTTCCTGACTTACCCTCACCTTAGAAACACACATGCATACTTAGTTCCCCTTCACTGCTTTCTTTTTCCCATAGCCCAGCCAAGCTTCTTGAAAGACAAGACAGCAATACCGGGATCTCACCTGCTTCCCACCTCATTCACTTTCAGCTCAATGCCTTGCGTCTCTGTCCTCGTCACTGTGGTAGTTTGCAGTGGCATCATTCAAAGATGCCTTTTTTCCTTACTAGAATACTTTGCTGATGACACCAGACTTTTCTGGATATCTTTTCATGTTCCTGATTTTTACATTTTCTTCTGCTGGTTCATCTTTGTGTGAATGATACTTAAATAATAGTATGACCAGGGCACTTTGCTGTGCTCTTTTTCCCACTAAATATTCTTCTTGGGGGATCTCATTCACTACGATCTATGTTGATTGTCATCAAATACATCTTGATATATCAATTTTCTGAGCTCCCAATTGGCATATGGAGAATACAGCTAATGCCTCACACCAACAAGTCAGTTATGAAGGTCATGCTCTTCTATTTCAAACTAGATATCATGATATCATCTTTTCTCTGAGGTCAACGTACTGTTTTATCTTTGTGATCTGCATTGTGAGACCTTCTTTGAATAGATATTATTATCTGCATTTGAAAATGAATCAGCACAAATTTCTGTGTTTCAGAAGCTATTACTTAATCAAGTTATATTGAGTTCAGTGTATCTTCATGTAGTGTGGTCCCAAGCATTTTTCATTGGGCATGAATTTTTAAATTGATTTTCCAAAATATACAGATTAGTGTTGATCCATCAAAACTACTCCATTACCCTGAATTGAACACTATTCATTTTTAAGACGATGAACCAGGATTAAGAAAGGTGCCAATACACA
>NW_012101587.1:2794546-2798120 GCF_000951045.1 Mandrillus leucophaeus | reverse complement strand
ATACTCGCTTCCTTCCCTGGACATTGCGGTTTTAGGGGCAAAATGTGGGACCACTGCAGCCACCTTGCAATGACAGTGGAAACCGGCTTGAAGCAGAATCCAGCGCTTGGTGAATGGCTGTATCCACACACACACACGTACATCTGTCCTTAAGCCAGTAACCACCCCATAGAGATTACTTTTGGTTTGTAATATTTTTGAAATCAGAAAGTGGGAGACCTCCAACTTTGTTCTTCTTTTGGAAGATTGTTTTGACTATTTGGGAGTTTCCTGAGATTTCACATAAATTTTAGAATTATGTTCCTATTACTGCAACACAATACCATTGGGAATTTGTAAGGGATTGCAATGATCTGTATATTGCTTTGGTTAATACAGATGTTTTAACAATATTAATTCTTCCAGTTCGTGAGCACAGGATGTCTTTCCAGTTATTTGTATCTTCTCTGATTTATTTTAGCAAAATTTCATGGTTTTCAGTGTACAAGTATTTTACCCCCCTTGGTTAAGTATTTTTGAGGCTACAGTAAATGGAATTATTTTCTTAATTTTATTTTTGGATTGGTCATTGCTAGTTTACAGAAATGCAACTGATTTTTGTGTGTTAATCTTATATTTTGCCACTTTGCTGAAACTGTTTGTTTATTTTGACAGGATTGTGTGTTTGCAATCTTTAGGATTTTCCACATAAATGCTCATGTCATTTGTGAATAGAGATAATTTTACTTCCTTCTTTTGAATGAGGGTGGCTTTTATTTCTTTCACTTGGCTAATTGTTCTGGCTGAGACTTCTAGTACTGTCTTGAACAGAAGTAGTAAGAGTGCACATCTCTGTCCTGTTCCTGATCTTAGAGGAAATGCTTTCAGTCTTTCACCATCGAGAATGGTGTTAGTTGTGGGTTTTCATATATGGATTCTATTATGCTGAGGTAGTTTTCTTCTACTTCTGCTTTGTTGAGTGTTTATCATGAAATGCTGTTGCATTTTGTCAGGTGCTTTTTCTGTATGGGTTGAGATGATCGTGTGGTTTTTGCTCTGCATTCTGTATACTTGTATAGTATTGGATCATTACTTTTACCCATTCAAATTGGGTATTATTTCCTTAGAAGTCACCCAGTGTTTCCTCTCATATCCTTTCAAGGTTTTATTCAAATGCAACCCCAGCAAGGCCTTCCTTGGGTACCCCATATAAAATTGTACACTACCTCCTCAATACTCTGTATCCACTTTCTGTGCTTTCTTTCTTTCCTGCTTAGCACCTATCACCTCTTAACATACTGTGCCTTTTACTTATTTATGGTATCACCTGATTTCCCTAGCTGGAATGTGAGCTACAAGAGGGCAGCATTTCTTTCTTTTTATTGCTGAATCCCCTGTATCTAAAATAGTGCCTGGCACAGAGTAAGCACTCAAGATAGTTATTGAATGAATGAATGTATTAGTTAGGTTTCCCTAGAGGGACAGAACTAATGGAATAGATATACATATAAATGGAGTTTATTATTAATTCACATGATCACAAGGTCCCACAACAGGCCGTCTGCAGGCTGAGGAGCAAGGAGAGCCAGTACAAGTTCCAAAACTGAAGAACTTGGAGTTCAGTGTTCAAGGGCAGGAAGCACCCAGCACGGGAGAAAGATGTAGGCTGGGAGGCGAGGCTGGTCTCTCTGTTGACGTTTTGCTGCCTGCTTATTTTCTAGCTGCCCTGACAGCTGATTAGATGGTTCCCACCCAGATTAAACGTGGGTCTGCCTTTCCCAGCCCACTGACTCAAATGTTCATCTCCTTTGGCAACACCCTTACAGACACACCCAGGTTCAATACCTGTATCTTTCAATCCAATCAAGCTGACACTCAGTATTAACCATCACAATGAATATATAAATAAAGAATGTGATAGTTTAAGGTTATATTTCTATTTGCTCAAAGTGCAGTGAAGTAACACTAAAACAATGGAGAGGTGAGAATAGAATATTGAGTTTGGTATTAGTTACTCCTGTGAGTCTACTTTGAATGGAATCTATGATGTTTTCCCTACCAGCTCTCTGATCACATGCTTTGGTGTTATGTTGCCCTGATAATTTCCTTGATCTCTGTGACCTGCTCCACCAGGCTCTGTTTGTTACTTTACACAGTGGCCCCCTTTCTGGGTACAATTATCTCCCTTAAACAGACCCGAATATTCCACTCAAAGTAGGCAGGTGTGGGCCTGGATAACAAGAGTAAAGACCAATTCCAAACATGAAAATTAAAAATGCAATTGTGGTTTTCTTCCAGCACATTTTTACCTTCCATGGTAATTTTAAAACTTGCATAAAATAAAACATAATATAATTTTAGGCTCCTGTAACTTCATTATCCAAGGGAGAAGGTAAGCCTTGGGGATGAGTCACATAGCACATAGCATATATAAACTTTATATAACGTTATATAAAGTTATATAAATTAATAACTTCTATTTTTTAGACTATAGATGAACTCTTTTCCTCATTGTTTTTGTTTTATAAATGACGAGGGGAGACCAGAGACCAGGCCTGCTCTCTTTCCAATCACTGATTGCTGTTTTAGATTAACTGCCTCTTCTATTACCTTGCACCTCAGACCAGGTGATGCCAAAACCCCATGAGTGTTCCATCTTCAGTGTGAAATGTTGAATATACTCCCCTCAAAAAAGACCACCTCGACTATTCAGATCATCGTAATGATGCATTAAAACTTATATAATAAGATGTTAAAATTCTGTTAAACTTCCTTCAACTTTGTCTATATAAATGAACCTAAACTTCTATACTTCGGAACACTGACTTTGGTCCTTTAGAAGATGTGTTCCCTGGATGGCTTTGTTCAAACTTTACATTGAAATAAACTCTCTTTAAACTAGACTCTGATTCTTTAGTAGGTTGGCATTTTGGCGACCCAGATGGGACCTTAAGCTAGCCTGCAGTGATTCTCACTGTTTCGCTGACAAGAAGGGCCTGGGTACCAGCACACACAGCTTTCACTTACCCAACCTCGCCAGGGCTGGCAAGGGTCTTTGGCAAGGCTTCTCTCAGATTTTAAATCTGTCTGGTTTAGGGTGAGATTTAGACTTTATTCAGGTGACCTGATTCCGCGCTTGATGCGGCTGACAGTGAAGCTCTGCTCTGAGGTAGACATTTTGTTTTTGTTCTCTAGAAATTGTGCTGTTCACAAATTTGTGATCTTCACTTTTCTCTGAGGTTAAGGGTTGTTTGTTAAGCTACTTATTAAAATTTGTACAGCCTTTTCCCTTATTCAAATTTTGGTCAGGAAAAAAATTTCTCTGTCTCAAGAAGAGTGAATACTTTATGGCTTGGGGAAGATTTACAATTAAAAATGTTAATTTATAATTAAAAAAACAAAACTCGGAAGCTCAGTTTATTTGACATATCTGAGGTCCCTTTTTGAAGTGACCAAAGCCAATAAAAATTTTTCTATGAGGACAAATGTAAGTCCCCAGAGTGAGGAACACTATTTCTCCTGGCCGAAAATCACGTTAGGCCACGAAGGTCATTGCTCACGACATAAAACAATCTCACGTGAAATTATCCCCCAG
>NW_012101587.1:2789614-2793366 GCF_000951045.1 Mandrillus leucophaeus | reverse complement strand
TGTGCCTGGGAGGTTACAAAGACTTTGCTCCAAGCCATCCATTGAGTCTTCCAAAAAGTCGTAGACTAGAAGAAAATACAGCAATGTTGGCAAAAATCCTGCTAAGTCGATACTGACATATGTTGAGAGATTTAAAAAATCTTTAAACAATATGCAAGATAATCTAATTTTTTTATACCAGTACCATAGTGTTTTGGTGGCTATGGCCTTATAGTATAGTTTGAAATCAGGTAGTGTGATGCCTCCAGACTTGTTCTTTTTGCTTAGTCTTGCTTTGGCTATGTGGGCTCTTTTTTTGGTTCCGTATGGATTTTAGAGTTGTTTTTTCAAATTCTGTGAAGAATAATGGTGGTATTTAGATAGACCAATGGAACAGAATAGAGAAGCAAGAAATAAACCCAAATATTTACAACCAACTGATCTTCGACAAAGCAAACAAAAACATAAAGTGGGAAAAGGATGCCCTTCTCAAAAATGGTGCTGGGATAATTGACTAACCACATGTATGAGAATGAAATTGGATCCTCCTCTCTCATCTTGTACAAAAATCAACTCAAGATGGATTAAGGACTTTAAGACCTGAAATCATACAAATTCTAGAAGATAACATTGGAAAAACCCTTCCAGACATTGGCTTAGGCAAGGATTTCATGACCAAGAACCCAAAAGCAAATGCAATAAAACCAGAGATAAATAGGTGGGACTTAATTAAATTAAAGAGCTTTTGCATGGCAAAAGGAACAGTCAGGAGAGTAAACACACAGCCCTCAGAGTGGGAGATAATCTTCACAATGTATGCATCTGACAAAGGACTAATATCCAGAATCTACAACAAACTCAAACATTAGCAAGAAAGAAACAATCCCATCAAAAGCTGGCTAAGGATGTGAATAGACAATTCTCAAAAGAAGGTATATAAATGGCCAGCAAACATATGAAAAACTGCTTAACATCACTAATAATCAGGGAAATGCAAATCAAAACCACAATGCGATACCACCTCACTCCTGCAAGAATGGCCATAATCAAAAAATCAAAAACAATAGATGCTGGCATAGATGCTGTGATCAGGGAACACTTTTACACCGCTGGTGGGAATGTAAACCAGTACAACCACTGTGGAAAAGAGTGTGGAGAGTCCTTAAAGAACTAGAAGAGGTAGAACTACCATTTGATGCAGCAGTCCCACTACTGGGTATCTACCTAGAGGAAAAGAGTCATTATACGAAAAAGATACTTGGCACACACATTTATAGTGGCACAATTCACAATTGCAAAATTGTGGAACCAACTCAAATGCCCATCAGTCAAAGAGTGGATAAAGAAACTGATACACACACACACACACACATATACACAAAATGGAATACTACTCAACCATAAAAATGAATGAATTAATGCCCATAATTCACAGTGACCTGGATGAGATTGGAGACTATTATTCTAAGTGAAGTGACTCAGGAATGGAAAACCAAACATTGTATGTTCTCACTGATATGTGGGAGCTAAGCTATGAGGACGCAAAAGCATAAGAATGATACAATGGACTTTGGGAACTTGCGGGGAAGGGTGGGACTGGAGCGAAGGATAAAAGTCTACAAACAGGGTGTGGTGTATACTGCTCGGGTGATGGGTGCACCAAAATTCCACAAATCACCACAGAACTTACTCATGTGACCAAACACCACCTGTACCACAATAACCTGTGGAAATTAAAAAATATGTATATATATACACACACATATGTATATAGACATATATATAATTTGAAGATATATTCCATTTTATATAATCAAAATGTATGAACAATGTTGAGATTTCAAAATGAAAACCACATAGAAACATTAAAGCAAAAATATTACTTAACCTGTTAATAAATCACAGTTTCTGGTTGTAAAGCTCTATGTGCAAAAATGTAAAAGAAAGAAATTGAAATAAAGTACTGGCAAACAAACAAAAAAGATTATCTAAAGAAAGTTATACTAATCATCAAAATGATATTCTCAGTTTCAATGTTATAAATAGAGTACATAAAAATTGACAATAATTAAAAGACAATGCCTGAGTTGGACAATTTCTCAGACTCATAATTTGGTTAACCTTGCTGATCAATTACTTACACCTTAACTGAAAGAGACAGAGAGACAAAGAGAGAGATCAAACAAAAACTAATAAAATTATAAATTTACAATTAAAACTACTATCCACTTAGTGTAAACCTCCAAAATAACCCCCAATAAACCTCAAAACAGACCTAACTTTCCACTTCACAATTGCTACAGAAAAGCTGGACGCTTAAAAAAATGCCAAAAACTAAAACAAAGGAAATAACAGCATGCAAAAAAAAAAAAAAAAAAAAAAAACCAAACCAAAATAGGGGTACTCAGAAAACTTCAAGAGACTTCCTTTCCTGTTAATGAAGAGAAACAAGCTCTGTTGACACTGGAACTACGTTATCTCGAATGAATCTTACATTATTACAGAGTTTCTTTTCTCAAAATTAACAATTGAAATGATGGCTGTCAACTAATACTCCTATATTGGTAAATAAATCTCAGCCTATAGCTTTTCAGTTAGATCTTTTACAAGACTCATGTTTTTCTCATAGTTCCCTCAGCCTCATCCATTTAACAAAAAGAAACTTTTAAAAATATACTCACATTTCTTTTTCCCCAAATGCAGGCCTGTGTTTAGAATTAGAAGACAAAAATGAACTACAAGATATAGTGAGTTTTTGGAATCTGATTCTCTTAATTTACAAATTGCAATTTATGTTACCATAGAGGACATTAAATTATTGAGTGATAAAGAATTACAAAAACTGCCAAAGGCATAGTGGAGTGACTGTGGTCCGTCTTTTGCTGACATAAAAAGCAAAAAATCTTGACGATTATAATCATATAGCCCGAGCCATACTTAAGTTAATGTCTACTGCATCTGGCTGTAAGTCAACAACATGGGAAGAAAAATCTTTCTTTTAATTTTCTATCATCTGAGAGTGAACGTTTTTGCTGAACAGATCTACCCCTCTTGGATGTGGAGAACACGTACTTATTGATTCGTTCATGAGGCTTTCCATTAGCACGTGAAGTTAGCATGGATTTCTTTTTTTGCTCTTCGTTGATGTACCAGTGGGGGGTGGATCCACATCGGGTTGGTGACTCAGTCCTAGTCTTCATGGAATAGTGATTACAGGAAGTACAGAAGCACACACTGTCCCTCCTCCCTTTTGGCAACAATCCCCACTGTTTCACAGGAACTGAAACGAAGCAATAATTTTGTTCACTTGGAATAAATGGTTCTGAATAGTCAAGATGGAAAATACAGGACAAAGTCATGGTTTTCACTACAAAGAGCTTGGCCTCTGCAGTCAGACAAAAAAGGGTTTCTGTATTAGTTTTAACACATTTTCTGTGTAACCTTGAATATATGATTTAACTTATTTCAATTCATTCATCTATAAAGTGTGGCTAGAAGTACTGTCCTTGTCGGGCTGTTCTGAGGACCAGTAAAAACATACATAAGATATCTGGCACACGAAAAGTTCTATGTGTACTCTTGTAAAAATAGACAGTGTGTGAAGTATGTTGAAAACCCACGAGCTTCTCCCTCTTCTCTGGAAAGGAAGTGAGATTTTGTAAAGTCGTATAAAGAAGCACTTTGGTCTGGCATAGGAGAGAGGTTTTCCAGACTTAGGAAGTAAAAATACCGGATACCCAGTTAAATTTGAATTTCAGAAAAGAAATGAATCA
>NW_012101587.1:2786356-2787549 GCF_000951045.1 Mandrillus leucophaeus | reverse complement strand
ATTTATTTTAGTATGTTCACTTTTTTCACATTTTAAGATTCTTAAAATTTGAAAGTGTGTTTGAATTGACATCGATTTACAATTGCTGTTGGCTTGGTGGCAGTCGTAATGTAGGAACATGCACAAACTTGAACACCACTGTTCATATCATCATGGCTTCACTTGAGTTATATGCACCGTTTGAAAAAACTTCACTTCTTAGGAAAAGAAGGCATGGCAGGGAATCTCAGAGGAATAGCAGGGAATCTCAGAGGAACATGGCAAGATAAGTCTTTCCCTTAGAAAGAAATCCTTCCAAGGCTCAGAGAAAGAATAGAAAGGCTAGGCTTTCGTGGATAAAAGCCACTGGAATATGAGGAAAGTGTTAGTTCTTGGTGCATTTTCTTTTTAAAGAATTTTTTTCTTATATTTTAAGTTCTGGGGTACATGTGCAGAACGTGCAGTTTTGTTACATAGGTATACATGTGCCATGGTGGTTTGCTGCACCTGTCAACCTGTCACCTACATTAGGTATTGTTCATAATATTATCCCTAATCCCCCACCCCCGACAGGCCCTGGTGTGTGATGTTCCCCTCCCTATGTCCATGTGTTCTTATTGTTCAGCTCCCACTTATGAGTGAGAACGTGCGGGGTTGGTTTTCTGTTTTTGTGATAGTTTGCTGAGAATGATGCTTTCCAGCTTCATCCGCGTCCCTACAAAGGACATGAACTCATCCTTTTTCATGGCTGCATAGTATTCCATGGTGTATATGTGCCACATTTTCTTAATCCAGTCTATTGTTGATGGACATTTGGGTTGGTTCCAAGTCTTTGCTATCGTGAATGGTGCCAAAATAAACCTACGTGTGCATGTGTCTTTATAGTAGAATGATTTATAATCTTTTGGGTATATACCCAGTAATGGGATTGCTGGGTCAAATGGTATTTCTAGTTCTAGATCCTTGAGGAATCGCCACACTGCTTCCATAATGGTTGAACTAATTTACACTCCCACCAACAGTATAAAAGAAGAATTACTATTTCTCCATATCCTCTCTAGCATCTGTTGTTTCTTGACTTTTTAATGATCGCCATTCTAACTGGTATGAGACGGTATCTCATTGTGTTTTGATTTGCATTTCTCTAATGACCAGTGACTGTTGTTTATAAGGTACCCAGTCTAAGGTATTTTGTCATGGCAGCCAGGAAAGAT
>NW_012101587.1:2784260-2786306 GCF_000951045.1 Mandrillus leucophaeus | reverse complement strand
CCTGGCCGAAAATCACCTTAGGCCACGAAGGTCATTGCTCACGACATAAAACAATCTCACGTGAAATTATCCCCCCAGAAACATTCAAAAATTCTTGCTTAGCCTGGTGGCAACATATGAAGGGCTGACCTCTCAGTGCCTTAAGATCCCAGGATTCCTGGGTTTTACCAAGACATGTGAGAGGGGAAAAGTGACTCGTGAGTGACACCTCAAAATACAGTTCTTACTAAGCAGCACATCAGATCCAAAACATCTTTCCCTTTCAATCTTTAATTTCTTAAAAAGAGAACCCAAATTATAGGTAGCTGTCCATGTGAAACTAAGTCTTCCTCAAGAGTGATTCGTCCTTAGAAACTCCAGCTATATTCATGTCCAATACTTATGGCACCACCTCCTGTCAATATCTAAAAAGTAAAATGGTTTTACTTCACCCATAAAAAAAGCCACACAATAACCAAAGTGATACACCTTTAAAATATCAAAATTAATGGATTTACTTTACAATGAAAAGTACTGGCTCTAAAATGAAACAAAATAATTGGGAGACTTCCTTCCTTTAGTACTTAAAAGCATCTACAAGAGGCTCTGACAAAATTCTTGCCCTAAAGGAAGAAACAAGCTCTCTAAAATAAATGAATAAATAAGCAGCCGAAGCTGATTCTCTCCTGCTTCCTTATTTCTTCCTTTCCCCGTCTGAACTGTCTCACCTGTGCTCACCTTTGCCTCCTTTGATCCCCTCCTCCCACTCCTGCTGTTCTAGCTTAATTTCAGAAACGGCGAATATCTGGCAGAGGAAAGCCCACCTTAGTTTATCAGCCATCATCAAAGGTAAACCTTAAAGACAGAGGTGAGAGGTTTCCTGGCCAGGCACAGTGGCTCACACCTATAATCCCAGCATTTTGGGAGGCTGAGGCAGGAGGATCACTTGAGCCCAGGGGACTGAGACCAGCCTGGCCAACATGGTGAAACCCCGTCTCTACAAAAAAATACAAACAAATAGCCAAAAATGATGGCATGTGCCTGTAGTCCCAGCTACTTGGGAAGCTGATGTGGGAGGATCGTTTGAGCCCAGGGTGTTGAGGTTGTGATGAGCTGTAATCAGGCCCCTGCACTCCAGCCTGGGTGACACAGCAAGACCCTGTTTCAAAAAAAAAAAAATAATAAAAATCTAATTTCCACGAGGACCCTATTGGTTTTGCCAGAAAGCTTAACACCAAAGTTACGACTGTGGTTTTTCTGATCTATATCAACTAGTTCACATGTTAATTTTTTTTAAAAGGTAAAAAATAAGTAGCTAGACACAAAAGAAGGGGTTTTTAAAATGTGTCTTAGCTACTTAGTTACAAAAGAAGATCACACGTGTGCCTGGGAGGTTACAAAGACTTTGCTCCAAGCCATCCATTGAGTCTTCCAAAAAGTCGTAGACTAGAAGAAAATACAGCAATGTTGGCAAAAATCCTGCTAAGTCGATACTGACATATGTTGAGAGATTTAAAAAATCTTTAAACAATATGCAAGATAATCTAATTTTTTTATACCAGTACCATAGCGTTTTGGTGGCTATGGCCTTATAGTATAGTTTGAAATCAGGTAGTGTGATGCCTCCAGACTTGTTCTTTTTGCTTAGTCTTGCTTTGGCTATGTGGGCTCTTTTTTTGGTTCCGTATGGATTTTAGAGTTGTTTTTTCAAATTCTGTGAAGAATAATGGTGGTATTTAGATAGACCAATGGAACAGAATAGAGAACCAAGAAATAAACCCAAATATTTACAACCAACTGATCTTCGACAAAGCAAACAAAAACATAAAGTGGGAAAAGGATGCCCTTCTCAAAAATGGTGCTGGGATAATTGACTAACCACATGTATGAGAATGAAATTGGATCCTCCTCTCTCATCTTGTACAAAAATCAACTCAAGATGGATTAAGGACTTTAAGACCTGAAATCATACAAATTCTAGAAGATAACATTGGAAAAACCCTTCCAGACATTGGCTTAGGCAAGGATTTCATGACCAAGAACCCAAAAGCAAATGCAATAAAACCA
>NW_012101587.1:2783043-2784210 GCF_000951045.1 Mandrillus leucophaeus | reverse complement strand
AGCATCTGTTGTTTCTTGACTTTTTAATGATCGCCATTCTAACTGGTATGAGACGGTATCTCATTGTGTTTTGATTTGCATTTCTCTAATGACCAGTGACTGTTGTTTATAAGGTACCCAGTCTAAGGTATTTTGTCATGGCAGCCAGGAAAGATAAGACAATCTTTCTATGCTTCAGTTTGTCATCTGCAACATAGGAATTATAATACTTACTTCTTTGGTTTATTGTGAATATTAAATAAGTGAGTATGAGAAAATCACTTAGAACTTATCCTGTCACATAGTAAGTACTAAACAAATGCTAGCTATTTTATTCTTACCATAACGGTAGTAGGGCATAGTGTTGAAATATAAAATCTGGAGCCAGACTGCCTAAAGTTAACTTCCTCACCACCACTTCCTAGCTTTGTAATTTTGTATATGTCACTTAGCTCTGCTTAGGCTCAGTTTACTCATCTGTAGGATAAGAATAGTAATAATTTCCACCTTAGGAGTTGTTGCAATGATAAGTTATTAAATGTAAAATGCTTAGAAGCTGTAGTCCCAGCTACTTGGGAGGCTGAGGCAGGAGGATCACTTGAACCCAGGAGACGGAGGTTGCAGTGAGCTGGGATTGTGCCACTGCATGCACTGCAGCCTGGGTGACAGAGCGAGACTCCGTCTCAAAAAAAATAAAAATAAAAATAGAAAGACACTCTATATGTCTAAGTACATCTAGGAGATTTCTGTAAATATTATAACTCAAAGTGAGAAGAAAGCATTGGGTCACTTCAGTTGGTCTCATTATTTTTTGAAATATCTGCATGACTTAGAACCAAAGGAATTTTAGAATCTGTAAGTGAAGTATTGTTTATTTTCTGTAGCCTTGCTCCCACTAAGAATAATGACACCAAGATTCCCAGGGAATCGTCTTCATTCAGCCACTTTTATTGAGCACGGCCTTCCCTTCTAGGCACCATGTTAAGCAAAGGATGCAAAAGCAAAGAAAACGGAAGTGAACCTGACATTGTGGACTTTGTATTCTAGGCCTGAGGTCGAAAGACTTATCCTGTGAAAGTCCAGATGTTAACAAGTTTAGGCTTTCTGGACCGTACAGGCTCCGTTGCTGCTACTCAACTCTGTCACTGTATCCTAAAGACAGCCATAAACAATGTCTAGATGAATGAG
>NW_012101587.1:2779208-2779618 GCF_000951045.1 Mandrillus leucophaeus | reverse complement strand
GTATATCCCATGCTATATATGGCTTATACTTATACCAAAACAGAATTTATTTTAACTCAGTTCAAGTTTAACTGGGTGTTCTGTACCTTATATGGTAACGCTATGGGAAACTGTATTGAAAGACTTTTTTTTTCTCTTTTCTTTTCTTGGACTATTCTAAGGTCTTATTCTTTCCTCAACAGTCTTGTCCTGTGATTGACAATGGTGGTGCCTTACTGAAGCAGCAAACTGCATTGATTGCCTGGGCATAAATGCCCTGTTATTGGAACACTCCTTGTTCTTCATTTGTGATACAGTCTACTATACAGGTTTGCATATTGTTACAATTGAATTGGTTAATAAACGTCATGGATTTGGAAACATGACTGGCACTTAATAAGTTTTCCAAATGTTAATTATTTCTATATTTA
>NW_012101587.1:2768521-2774909 GCF_000951045.1 Mandrillus leucophaeus | reverse complement strand
TGTATTTTTAGTACTTAGAAATGTAAAATGCATTCTTGGCTTTCAGGTTGTACAAAATCCAGAGGTTGGCCACGTTTTGCCCCAGGCTATAGTTTTTCAGACCCTGTTCTAGAGGATGAGAAAAGTAAAAAATAGGCAAACAGGCAAATGGAATAAGTACACACTGTGAGGAAGCACACACGAGGGCTAAACCGGAGACCAGGAGACAATGCCTCCCATAGGAAGGGAAGGCTGGGGGCTTCTGCAAAGATGAAACAGGCTGAGAAGCAGCTGGCATAGGAATGGCTGTAAAGGGCTTGCAAGCAGAGGGAACAGCTCACATACAGAACTTAAGACAGAAGAATGCCTGAGCTTGGTGGGTGCCTGTAATCTCAGTTACTCAGGAGGCTGAGGCAGGAGAATCACTTGATCCTGAAAGGCAGAGGTTGCAGTGAGCTAAGATCATGCTACTGCACTCCAGCCTGGGTGATAGAGCAAGACTCCGTGTTATGTTTTTTTTTTTTTTAAATAAAAGAAGAAGAAGAATGCTTGGGCTCTCTGAGCAATTTAGGAAGACTGGTGTAGCTGGAAAAGACTGTTACAGAGAACGGCAGGCTGAGATTAGAGAGAAGGGGAATGTAACAGAGACGGAGGCTGCTGAGAGAGCCAGCAGCAGACCTCATCGCCTTCTTTTGCAAGCACTAGAGTCATTATGTTGACTTTAGCTGTGTGATTTAATATTCTTTTTAAATATACACTTTCCCTGGAGTTTTCAATGAAAGAAACACTTGAGTGTGAATGGGTGTGTGCAGAGAGAGAGAGATAATTATTTAGCATCTATTATGGACCCGGTGGGTACTTTTCAAGAGTCATTTCAGGTGAGGACTTAGAGGTGGAAAATTAGACCCAGAAGAACTAAATCGTTTGCTGCAAAAGCAAGTCTGTGTAGTTCTGAAAGCTCATGCTATTTCTTCAGTTGCCTGAAGAGGTGAAAAAGAAATAATTACCTATAATAGTAGTAATATCTTCTATTGTTAATGAGAAATATATCAGAACAAAGTAAGAGATGTGATGTGGAAATGGAATGAGGCTTATGAGTTAGTTTATTTTAGAATTTATTCTTTTAATTATAATTTTAAAAATCAGAAATGCCATACAAAGGAATTATCTCATGAAGATATGTTAGAACTCAGTCACTGTCTACTATTCTAGAAGATGATGGTGCTTGTTCATTATCCAGGGGGCCTGCCCCTGCTGTCCGAAAGCCTGACTACAAAAACGTCTTCTCTTTTTCCTGTTTTCAGTCCACTAATGAGCACACACAAAAATTGTTAAGATGAGATGGTGGTTTAGGAAAAGGCCGTTGACCCTCATTATTCATGGATTCTATATTTGTGAATTCATCTACTTGCTTAAATAGCTTTTAACTTTGAAATCAACACTCACTATGCTTGTGCAGCCATTTGTGGACATGCACAAAGAGGTGAAATGTTTGGATTGTCCACTGTGTACCCTCCCAGCCAAGGAAGGGCAAGGAATGCTCTGCCTTCTGGCTTTGGCTCTTACTGCAAACAAGTGTCTCTTTCAGTGTATAAGTAGACATGTATTTTGCATGTTCATGCTTTGCCTTGGTGATTTCACTCTGTAGAATGGTCTACAGGTGTAGTGCTAAAGGCTGTTTAGTGTTCTCAAGCACCAGAAGGCTACCCTTGCATTTTTTCTGACCATCTGCTTTTCTGATGGCTACATTTTAGGTTGTTCCTGCCGTCTTCTCCCACCGGAGCTTTAGAGATGGGCACAGGCTAGTTCCCGTTCAGCAAAGGAACACAACATAGACCCAGGACTCCTGGATCTGCTAGTTCCCATTCAGCAAAGGAACGTAATGTAGACCCAGGACTCCTGGATCTGCTAGTTCCCGTTCAGCAAAGGAACACAACATAGACCCAGGACTCCTGGATCTGCTAGTTCCCATTCAGCAAAGGAACGCAACGTAGACCCAGGACTCCTGGATCTGCTAGTTCCCGTTCAAAGGAACGCAACGTAGATCCAGGACTCCTGGATCTGCTAGTTCCCGTTCAGCAAAGGAATGCAATGTAGACCCAGGACTCCTGGATCTCTGAGTTTAATAGGAAATGGAAATGTGTAAGCAGCTGTGTCCAATGAGGTAATTACAGATGCTATCTCCAAAGTATTAACATGATGTAAAGGGTGCTTGAAGTGGGAAGAAGACCATTTTATACAGGGAGAAAAGAAGCACTACACCCTCAGTGAGTTGTCAGGTTCACAGATAACCCAGAGGTGTGAAAAGGGGCAAGATACTTAAAGATGTGTAAATAACTCACATAAATACGGTACAGAGGGTGAGGAGAGAGTGAAGAAATCACGCTTAACAAGAGGCAGGCTTCAG
Organism: Mandrillus leucophaeus; assembly: GCF_000951045.1. Classification (NCBI taxonomy): domain Eukaryota; kingdom Metazoa; phylum Chordata; class Mammalia; order Primates; family Cercopithecidae; genus Mandrillus; species Mandrillus leucophaeus. The sequence continues at coordinate 2,772,523 of NW_012101587.1, read as the reverse complement.
ACAATTGAACTGGTCAGTTATGACTAAGTTAGAATGCACTCTGTAGGCAACTGGGGTTATTGAAAGCTTTTCAGCAGGAAAGTAATGTGAAAATATTTGCGTATTAGGGGCATATTTCTGGTAGTAGCAGGGAAAGAGACTGGAAGAAGGCAAGATTGGAATCTGGATACCTTTCATCCAGTCCATCATGCTAAGGATGTCATGGTGAACACAACACATGCACTGTCCAGAAGAAGATGAGGCTCTGAAGTAAGACTGTAGCAGTCACAGAATACTTGGTTTCCTCTAAAATATTAACATTCAGCTTGACTATTAAAAGTAGACTGCAAAATCTGGAACTCTATCCAGTCAAGTCAGCTTTATGTAAACTTAAATTCATCCTTATTTTTAACAATATAAAAATTTCTCCCAGCACTTTGGGAGGCCAAGGCAGGTGGATCACATGAGGTCAGGAGTTTGAGACCAGCCTGGCCAACGTGGTGAAACTCCATCTCTACTAAAAAATACAAAATGAACCGGGCGTGGCGGTGCACACCTGTAATCCCAGCTACTCGGGAGGCTGAGGCAGGAGAATTGCTTGAACCCAGGAGGCAGAGGTTTCAGTAAGCCAAGATCATCCCATTGCACTCCAGCCTGGGTGACAAGAGTGAAACTCCCTCTCATAAAAACAAAAAGTTATCACCCAATATTTTCATAGCCTTTTGGCACAACTTTAACTTTAGATGAAACAAATCACTTGCTGCGTTTGAGGTAACTGGTGCCACTGGGGTTCTTAGCTACTTTCTTAGGCTGGGTTCCCTAGAAGCAGATCCTGGACTGATGGTCTTTGCAGATGATCTAACATGGAAGTATTCTCAGGCAAAACCAGCAGAGCCAGGAGACACTAAACAAAGCCTGGTATTAACTGAAGGCTAGGCTCAGCCTGATGCCAGGGGGAGCTCTGAGGTGCACTTGGGTCTGCTGTTGCATCCCTGTGTTAGACGTGGTTGGCTGTGGACTCCCCCAGGTTGCAGAAGAGTAGACTTCTAGGCATCTCAGGGTGAGGTAGCTCCTAGTAGCTGCAGGCAATTCTTCAGAGAATAGTCCAACTGTGAGCTGGCAGCAGCCAACTCCAGCACAGCTCTAGAAATGGGGGCGGGTCATGTCTCTTTATAGCCACCGACTTCAACTGCGTGCTCAACGCTACCTAACAATCATACTATGATCCTAATGCCAACTCACTGAAGGGTTCTCTATAAGGACTGTTTTAAACCTTCCAGACCCTGCTAAACCTCCAGTTCCTCAGCATACGCACCCTTCCTTTTCCACAGTTGGCCTTGGGCCTTGCTTTACGGAGAAACTAGAAGCTATCAGGCAAAGAAACCCTCAACTTGCTGGCTCCAGTTCCATCCTTGCCTGGCATCTGTGCCCACACCACCTTCCTGCTCCCTGGTTAAATGGGAAAATGGGACGCCTGGCCCCGCCCCACCCCGCACACCTGTGGGGAGACAGTGCATTCACTTCTGCTGGGGGCCAGACCCTCACGGCTCTGAGGAAACCATGCCCCTCTCTTTTATCTTCAGTGTTGCCCTCCCTCAGATCTTTTTCCTATTAGCATCTTGAAACTTACAGGTTTCGTACATCTCATGAACAACACTCAGTGATCCTCTAAGGAAATCCGCATGCCTCTCCAGGGCCTGTCTGGTTTGGCTCCTCCCCTTCGCAGCAGTCCATTTCCTCACTGCGTAACACGTCTGAATGCTGCTAATATCCCACTGAGCCTGAGCAAGCCAAGACAGAGGTCACAGATGTGGACACACCCTAAGGTGTCTCCCAGTCATCCTACCTGCTACCATCTGCACCTTTGACTTACTCCTTGCCCTGGAGTGTGAGCCAGGTTGATAACTTGCTACTTACAAATCAGTGACAACAAAGGTGATGATTTGCCCCATGCTTAGGTTCTGTAACCTGACAGGGGTGATAGGCTGTCCCTTCTGTGTGTATATCACATTAAATAAGACTGCAAGGGCAGATGAGCTGGAGCCCTCTGTGGGCTGCATGGAGCTGAAAGTCATGCTGGAAAAGTGCATGTGGCTGTGAGCTCTGGGGAGTCTCTAGGGCCCAAGGGTGGCACCCTCCTAATAGCCCTTGGTTGTACAACCAGAAGGAAAGGTATTCCACCAGCAACCTAAACGAGCTCGGAAATGGATTCTTCCCCAGCTGAGCCTTCAGATGATAACGTAGCCCAGCCAATGCCAAGCTTTCAGCCTTGTAATATCCACAGCAGAAAATCCAGATAAACACATGAATGAAAGTTGGAAATTTTCCATGTCATGAAAAAAGCGTGAAAAATGGTGGCTTAGTTCAGAGTACTGAGTTCAGAGTAATTTATTTAGCAGCTCTACATCCTTAAATCAAATTCCAAGTGTGATTTTTCATGTGCATTCCATCATTCACTCATTTGTACATTCATGTGAAAAAAACAGCTCAAGATTGATCTCAGAGTAATTAAGATCAGCCACGCTTCTTTTAAAGTGTGATTTAATTAAGACCTGCATAAGGAAGATAAGAATTTCTGGTGATGAATAATACCAGCTGTAGAGTATTCCTCACACGAAGATGGGACAGTTCCATGTCATCAGTTATGTTGCTTTGAAATAAGTAATGAACAGATTGCTCATATTGACTGGCTGGAGGGAAGGTCCATGAAGGCAGGTATCATTTTAACCTCAGGTCAACACCAGCCTTCAATCACTGCACGAGAGATATGGAAGTCAAGGAGGAGCTATGCAAAATGACTGACTTTGTGTAGCACACAGTTATGATTTTTAGAAACCTACATCCTTCAATTTATCCTAATAGCAAAACAGGCTCAGCGCCAGTCACTTTGCTGATAGTGAGACACGATGCTTAGAAGTGTGAAAACAGGAAAACAGTGAACAGCTGAAAAGAGAAGACCAGCAGTGTGTGGGGAATCAGTCAATCATGTTAGGCACACACTAAACATGGCCTGGTGTCACTACTAGGAAATAAGCTTTGCCAATGACTATGAGCCTGAGCCATTCTAGTAAGTGTTCTTGATAGAGAACAGAGCCAAGGTATGCAGTATGCATAATTTTAGAGAAATTTCAGCCATGAATTTTGAAGAACAATAAATTTTGAATATTAAATGGGTATCATGTTAGTTTTCTACTGCTCCAGAAACAAATTACCACAAACTGAACAGCTTAAAAAACATGGGTTTATGTTCATCTCAGAGTTCTGGGAGTCAGAATCCTGGGCGCTGCTCCTCTCCAGAGGCTCTGAAAAGGAATCCACTCACTCAGGATGCTGGCAGAATTCTGTTCCACGTAGTTGTAGAACTGCAGTCCTTGTTTTGTTGATAGCTGTTGTCTTCACAATACCTTTAGCTTTTAGAGAAAATGTTTTATTTTCTCTGTTTCTTAGTAGTTCCTTCATTTTTCTGGCTATTTGATGTGGCTTCTGTCTCTAATACTGGACCCTGGCATCTGAGCAAACAGAACAACTAGAGTTGTAAAGTTAAGCAAGCCAAGGGATCATTTTCACTTGCCTATAAAGCATTGTGTGAATTCCAGTTAAATTACACAGGTTTAGGACTTAGACTATTTTAACAGTGAAACATATACATTGCCCCGTTCCTCATAAATGATCAACAATGAGCCTGTTTGAGCATCTCAGAATTAATGTCTTTGTTTTCTTCTTTAAGATTGCTTAAATTTCAGTCATGAAGATTAAAAGATAATTAACAAACATGTAATGAGATGCTACCACAATTGACAAAACTGAGCAATTGCTTTATTACAGGAATTTCTTTTTTAAAAAGTAACGAAGCTTCTTCATCCTTCTAAAAATGTAAAAATTTAAAAGACATTTTTGTCATTTTAAGTCCTTAAGGATTATGGAATTATAAGTCACACATTTAATGCTTCTTTTTGAAAGCTTCATCCTATTAGCAGAAAATAGATTCACTATGATAAATTCACTACCAAAGGGTGGGCATTT